>NW_026652291.1:37844519-38188502 GCF_009828535.3 Hylobates moloch
CTCACCGCAAGCTCCGCCTCCTGGGTTCAAGCCATTCTCCTGCCTCAGCCTCCTGAGTACCTGGGACTACAGGCGCCCACCACCACGCCCGGCTAATTTTTTGTATTTTTAGTAGAGACGGGGTTTCACTGTGTTGGCCAGGATGGTCTCGATCTCCTGACCTCGTGATCCGCCCGCCTCAGCCTCCCAAAGTGCTGGGATTACAGGCGTGAGCCACCGCGCCCGGCCTGTAAATTCCTTTGGTCAGAGTATTGGAAGATACCTGACAGCTGTTTTGAGTGATAATTAGGATTTCAGTTATTTAAGAAGTTCCTCTCTGAGGCAAATATAGTCCTTAAAAATATTCATGCACATTTTATTTTATTTTAGAGACAGAGTCTCACTTTGTCACCTAGGCTGGAGTGCAGTGGTGTGATCACCACTCATTGCAGCCTCCACCTCCCAGGCTCAAGAAATCCTCCTGCCTCAGCCTCCTGAGAACTTGGGACTACAGGTGTGCACCACCTCGCCTGGCTAATTTTTTTTTTTTTATTTTTAGTAGAGATGAGGTCTTGCCATGTTGCCTAGGCTGATCTTGAACTCCTGAGTTCAAGCAATTCTCCTGCCTCAGCCTCCCAAAGTGTTGGGATTACAAGCATGAGCCAGCACACCTGGCCTTATGCACATTTTAAAGAACACAATCAAATATATAGCAACTTCTGCCTATAAATCACCATTCATCTACTTTGACTCTGTCAGCCTACTACTGTACACTTTTTTTAGATAGAGGTAATTGATCTCACATTGTACACTATTGTGTGTCTTGCTTTGTAAATAATTTAATATGTATGTATCCTACAAAGGCCATTATATTATTTTAAATAATTATATTGTATAATACATCGAAATATTAGTTTATTTAGCCACTCTTGCCAGCTTTTAAAATCATGCCTGGGTTTTTTTGTTTTGCTCTTACAAAAACAACAACAACAACAAAAAAAACACTTATCAGCTGGTGCAGTGGCTCATGCCTGTAATCCCAACACTTTGGGAGGCTGAGGCAGGCAGATCACTTGAGCTCAGGAGTTCAAGACCAGCCTGGGCAACATGGTAAAACCCCCATCTCTACAAAAAATACCAAAATTAGCTGAGCGTGGTGGTGCACATCTGTGGTCCCAGCTACTTGGGAAGCTGAGGTGGGAGGATTGCTTGAGCCCAGGAGGTCAAGGCTACAGTGAGCTGTGATCATGCCACTGTATTCAGCCTGGGTGACAGAGACCCCATCTCAAAAAACAAAAATTATACAAACGTAATAAATTATACAAACATAATTACAAAATAACAAATTTAGAGGTAGGTATTTATGCATGTATTTATGTATACAGTTAACCCTGCCTCACCTTTTTCACAAAGGATTTAAGATAAGCTAAAAAATTATTTTGCATTATAATTCAAAATTATTTTATTAAAGCTTATGAATCGTTTTATGGATTTCTAGTGTTTAAGATCGGGCTCCAGAGATTGGACTTTACCATACTTTGGGGATTTTGTACTTCTTTTTCTACCATCCTGGCTAATAGTGGATTTAGCTTTTTTAGCTTAATATGTAGGTAAAGGCATTAAATTTGTATCTCTTTAAATGATAGGCTTTTCATATTTCCTTGTATCACCTATCAGTATTTCCTCTTATTTTAAACTACCTGTCTTCTCTATTAGTCAAGTAGAATCTGAATATTATGTATTTGTATCTATTTTTATGTATTTTAAACAATTCCTTATATATTTTAGGTAGTGCACTTTTATTAAATATACTTTCACATATATTTTTTCCATTCTGTGGTTTTTCTTTTAATTTTGGTTATTACATTTCATTGTACAAAAAATTTTTCAATATTTACATATTAAACTGCCCTTCTTGTGTTTGAGGGCTGTGTTACAACTTGTGACATTTCTCAAGGGTCCATTTTGTTTTTCCTCTTGCTTACTCTTAGAGATGGAGTTCATGAAATTTAGACATATTAAAAAGCTATCATTTGATCTCCCACCTCGCACAATTCACAAGCTGGGCTGTGAGCCTAGCTGGGACTCTTTCCAGCAAGGTGTGCTGAGGCCTAAACTTCTTAACTCCATGAGCTCACTGCTGTGTCATTTATACCCCTTGATGTGGGTGAGAGATTGAAGTTGCATGTGGGCCCTGCACCATGGCTCAAGCCTGTAATCCCAGCACTTTGGGAAGCCAAGGTGGGCGGATCACTTAAGACCAGGAGTTCAAGAG
Source organism: Hylobates moloch (assembly GCF_009828535.3). Lineage (NCBI taxonomy): Eukaryota > Metazoa > Chordata > Mammalia > Primates > Hylobatidae > Hylobates > Hylobates moloch. Next base: position 37,846,774 of record NW_026652291.1, read on the forward strand.
CAGCCTGGTCAACATGGTGAAACCCCATCTCTACTAAAAATACAAAAATTAGTTGGGCATGGTGGTTCATGCCTGTAGCCCCAGCTATTTGGGAGGCCGAGGCACAAGAATCATTTGAACCCGGGATGCAGAGGTTTCAGTGAGATTGTGCCACTGGGCGTGGTGGCGAGCACCTGTAATCCCAGCTACTTGGGAGGCTGAAGCAGGAGAATCGCTTGAACCTGGGAGGCGGAGGTTGCAGTGAGCCAAGATTGCGCCACTGCACTCCAGCCTGGGCAACAGAGCAAAACTCTGTCTCAAAAAAAAAAAAAAAAAAAAAAATTTTGCAAGTGGATGCAGCACCGCTGCACTCCCTTATGTTCTCACCTTGACTCCGCATTTCTCCCCTTTGGAATTCAGAGTGCCAAGCCCCGGCTGGACTGCTTGATTGAAGTATACAGGAGCTGCCAGGAGATCCTAGCACACCAGAAAGCCACATCAACAAGCCCATGAGCCCCAGCGTTCAGAAGGCCAGCATTGTCTTCCATGGGAGATGACTCTTAAGCCATAGGAGCTGGTTTTTCGTACTCCAAACCATCAGGTGGACACAATCCTAGGAACCATGATGGATGTAGTGCATCTTAGAGCCATAGAACAGGTGACTGGAAATCTAACTCAGTATATTTCCGTGTATTATAGTGTTTTCCTTGTAAGGTTTTGCCTACTTTACCAAAGGAGGGGAGGCCTTAAGAATTTTGACACAGTATGTCAAAAGTAATGTCAGCAAAGAACACTTTCGGAAATTGCTAAGCATGTTCAGGTTTACTTTGTTGATGTTTGTGAAGCAAAACAATGGGAAACTGACATCAGGTGTCTTGAGAAAGCTATATTTTCCAATAGTACCCCTTGTGTAAAGTTACGACAAAAACAAGCCCTCCAGGTACTGGTTAGCAGGAAGAAATCTCCTACAAAAGACGAGTCTGTCAACCTAGTGCCTGTGTTCTGTACAGGGCTTATTTATTTACTGTTAATAAACAGATCTTCCAAAACAGTTACCTGGTTCACAGATAGCTGCTTTTTATTGACAAACAAGATCATGGTATTTCAGTCATGGTGTCAAGCACATTAATGCTTTTCTGTTACTCAGCATGTTTTTTTTTTTAATCAGTTCAAAAGCTACTTTTGCCAAGAGGGATGGGACAAAAGGCCAGACAGAAATTGGACTTTGGTTTTCAGACATGGGACTCTCATGTTAACAAAGAATAAATAAGCAAATTATTGAATCTTTTGCTTCTAAGGCAGTTTCTTCTGTATAAAATTAATAAACTAAAGGAGGATTCCTGAAGGGTTGGGGAGGAGAGAGGTTGGGGGAAATAGATTGACCCCAAATTCAGTGTGAACACAGCTCCATTCTTGTTTACTCTTCCTGCGGACTCCTACTTTTCTTTTAAACTCTCTGGATAGATAATGTTATCCTTATTGGCCTTAGAGATACCCAAGATATTATAAACCCAGAGCTGTTATGTCTGTCACCAGCCCTGCAGGAATTATTCAGGAACCTGTGGTACATGTGACTTGTTCGAGGTAGAAATGTCTCAGCTAGATCCCCAAGTCCTGGGGTGAAAGGTGTGAACAGAAATGGCTGTAAAACTACTTGCCTTGCAAAGTCAAGTACATTTAAAAGAGGCAGAAACTTGGATGTGATTCTTTTTTCATCATGCTTGTCAGTTTACGGGGTGAGAGAGGAGAAGCTTACAGCAGCTGAGGTGTTCAGATAAACTAGTTCTGGCCTCGCAGTTTTTGCTGTGCACAATATACACACATTGTTGGGGTTAAAGGCTTGGTTTTGGGTGCTACTGCTAAATATACAGTTTTCAGCACTTTATTGACACATAGTAAGGCTGCCTTAGAGCTAGGAAATAAAACTCAGTTTCTTAGATGTTGGAAAATCAGAGTATGAACTCTTTCGTTTTGTTTTTGTTAGGGGAGGGTGTGTCTACACCATCTGGAGGAGACTGTCTAGTCTCCTCTGCACTCAATCAGAAGGTCTGAATTGAGGGGGATTATGGTATTATCAGTAAGGCAAAAGATGAAAGAAACTTTCTTTTACCTGCTACTCTTAGGCTAGGGCAAATGTCACATATGTACCATCACCCTCAAACTAATTCCCAGCAGAAGTTTGCTGGAAGTCTCAAGGAGCATATCCAGGCCCACATGCCTGAAATAGTCTTCTGTGTTTCTGACTCATTTTTGGTGGTCTTACAGCAGCAAAAAGCAGAGTGCATTTGCTTGGTCTTTTACAAGAACAAGGAAACAAATGATGGCCCACTACAGTGAACACAGCCTTCACCGAGCGCTGTCCAGTCATTAAAATGAGACAGGGAGGGGTCAGATTGGACCTACCTCCTGCCCTTGCTTGCACATTGTGTGGTACTGGGTTTGGCCTACAGTCCAGTGTGAGGAAAACAGCTTGAATCTTAGCAGGGATAGCATGTTATCCTGCCAAGACTGCCCCAGAAGGGGCTTTACCAATGCCTACATACCAATAATGGGGAAAAGTGAGTCTATTCTTTTTTCTCCAACTCTGTCAGCACCTTTCCCATTTGGGAAAAGCAGCCCAGTTTAGTGAGTTCTAGGCTTCTGACAGAGTGTAGGAGAATTCGAAATTTTAGTCCTATCCTATTTAGCAATGTTCACAAAACTTCCAGTATAAATAAGACCATATACGATATTAAAAAATTAGCTTCTGGGCTGGGTGGTGGCTCATGCCTGTAATCCCAGCACTTTGGGAGGCCAAGGTGGGCAGATCACCTGAGGTCAGGAGTTCGAGACCAGCCTGGCCAACATGGTGAAACCCCGTCTCTACTAAAAATACAAAAATTAGCTGGGTGTGGTGGCGAGTGCCTGTAATCCCAGCTACTCGGAAGGCTGAGGCAGGAGAATCGCTTGAACCCTTTGCACTCCAGCCTGGGTGACATAGTGAGACTGTGTCCCCCGCCCCCCCAGAAAGAAAATTAGCTTCCTTGAGAGTGCAGAAAGTGCAGAAAGACTTAACTTATAGCACTGATGCCCTCAGTAACAGTGGATCATCCCTGTCTATGTCTAGAATCAGGTAGCATCTGGAGTCATTATTCTTATGAAAAAAGGAGTAAGTGGTTTAACACTGGGTCTGGATTTTAAAAAGTTGAGCCCTGAAACATTATAAGGCACCTAGGCAGTAAAGGCTTCACAGAGACTAAAATACACATTTCACAGAACAAGAGTAGCCAGGGGCTGTTAGACCCATCACAGTAGTATCATACCCTAGGATATATATCTCTAAATCCAGAGGCACTAGTGGTGGTGGGGAATCGGGTAGGAGAAATATTCACAGCAACGTTGGCCCCTTGGTAGCACAGGAAACAGAAGAAAAGAACTGTTGTCCATCCAGTTCCCACAGCTGGCAGGCTCCGGGTGGGTTGGTGGGTGGGTTCACAGTTGTAGTGCAATGGTTCATATAGCTGGCCATGATGAAGGTAGCTTCTGCAATCTAAGAGGAGGTCAGAGATGTGAAGGAATTGAACTAGCCTTGGCTTGAATCCTGGCTTTCTTACTTATTAGCTCTTATGCTGAGTTCCTGGGCCTCAGTTTATTTAATCTCTTAAAATACCCACCTGGGAGAAAATATCCAAAGGGAATCATAACTGTGCGGTTCAGAGGCCCAGTGGTGTGGGCTCCTGTTGGTCTGGAGATCCTCTGAGATGCACAGTGCCCTTCTGAGAAAAGGAGGCCCAGTGTTCTGCTCTGGTTAGCTCGACAACCAGGGAAGGGGCCTTCTTAAGAAAGGGATCTGGAGATCCTCCCTTTTAGCAGGGGTGGTATTAAAGAAGGAGTAGGTTTGGCAAACTCTAAATTTAGGATTAAAAAGGAGAACAACAGGGTTTCCAGTTAATCACAGGGGAGTCAGGAACAATAAATCAGAACTTAGGTTCCTGAGCCTTTGTAATTATTATTTTTGCTGGTCAACACTTCCTGTATTGAGTAGGAACAAAGTCATTAAAGCAAAAGAGGTCTTTTTGCGGTCTTCCCCACAACAAGAAAGAGGGAGCACTGTGGGACTGTCCCACTTTGTAGCTAGTGTTGGGTCAGCAGAACCCAGGGGTAACATGAGAGCACCTTAAAGAGGAATCTGCCCTGCCTTGAGGCCTGCTGCAAGGAAGAGAAGAGCACGTAAGCACCCAACTGAGGACTGCATGATGCTGGGGCTTGAGAGAATAAAAAAGAAAAAGTGAAGAGCATAATAGTAGCTAGGCCAGAGTTACTTCCCTCTGAATATGTCCCTTTACCTACTAGCTGAACATTGATACAGAGATGCAACACCATCTGAACCTTTGGAATACTAATTAATTCCAGACAAGACCAACAATTTTATCCGGGCAGGGCCCTTGTAGAGCACTAGCATAACCCCAGTTTCCTTTCTAAGTTCCAAGCCCACCACATCTTGCCAGAGTAGAACGTTTTAGCAGCTGTCAGACCTACCTTGGGAGCAGCCATCCGGAAGATCAACTTCTCAATGTGGCTTTTTCCAGAGCTCTTGTCTGGGATAGATCTAATCACAAGCATGAAGTCATCCCTGCAGCCACCAAAGGTTGTCACTGAAGAGTAGGGGTAAGTGACGTGCACTTGCTGTGGAAAGGAACCAATCAGTTCTGGGGAAACTTTCCACCTGTTCCCCGAGCTAGGAACCAGCATCCCCTGTCTCTTCTAGGCACAGGAAAGGAGAACTCCCAAGTGGTCATAATTTGGAGATCTCCATCTTGAATGTCTACAAGCAGTGTCTAGACTAGAGGACAGTGGTGCTTGGGCAGGAGTGGGGGTAGGGCAGTCATGGTCACTTGGTTCAGGCTTTTGAGTCCACAGGGGAGAAGAAAAGACCATGTTGAGGAAGAGGAGGGGTCAGGGAGCAGCCTGCATCCTTTCATACCATAGTGTTGTGGTCCAGGATGCTGACGCCATCCTCATTCACAGCAATCCACACCAGAGCGTGCTCCTTGGAAGACAGCTGGGCAGGCTGGGGAAACAAACAACCCATCAGATATATCCATAGTTAGAGATTTTGAACTATAAGAACTTTCTGAGAAAGAAGGCACATCCAGGGATCTGCTAAGCAGTGATTTCCAGCCACCTCATCTTGGAAAACAAAGATGGTATTTGTACAGTGTATGCAGGAAATAGACAAGGCTGCTTGTGACAGGAGACCCTTGGCCTTGGGGCTCTGGCCACCTACTAACCATCTCAAAGGCAGAGGCGATCATTCTTTTGGTGTCCCTAGAACCCATGCTGCCACAGCACACTGGATGGAAAGCTCTGTGCTACAGAATAGAGGCCAGCCCTGGCTGCTCTGTTAGGGGAATGGGGAACAGGTGTTTTTCTCCTAGTCTTGGAAACACGGCATTCCACCTATAGTCTCCAAGCCGAAGATTGGAGACTATAGGTGATTGACTTCAACCAATCTCCTAAGTGCTGTAAAAGAAATAGGAAAGCAAGAATGCAGTACTGTGGCTTTAGGCCCTATCAGTAAGAAAGTGACTATTTAGTGGACATTCCTGTAATGACTGATTTTCACTGCCAGGACTACAGTATGGTAATCCAGAAAATCTCTCTCTTAACCCAAAGGGAGGCAGATAGACATTGGACATGTCACCTTTTTCAGAAGCTTTTCCTAAGCTCCCAGACCAAGTGGGTCCCTGTTATATGCCTTTATAACACCTCTGTACATCTCCTTCATAGCACTTGTGATGGCTTATAAATATATATTAAATATATAGAGAAAAAAATGAATACAATTATTTGATGAATATACATCTCCTGCACTAGATGGGAAGCTCCAGGAAGGCAAGGACTGTGTCTGATTTTCTCACCTCTTATAACCTCAGACAACCAGCACTGGACATAGTAGGAGCTCAACTATTTGTTGAATGAATGAATGGCCATTTTCCGATCTGTGGCTTCAGTAAACAGAATCACTGCCCAGCTTTGAGCTGTAATTATCTATAATATTTATGCACAACAGACACCCAGTGAAGAAAAGTTCCTTCTGAAGTTACTGTTGGCCACCTGGCCTTCATACAGAGGTGAAATTAACTGTTGCCTAAGTAATTTGATTCCCCTGTATGCCATGTCAAACCAGTGGAGATGTATTTGTTTAGGTTATACATTGTTCTTTCAAACTTTAAAAAAAATGAAAGCACTCTTGAGAGGGCTGTTATATCAAGTCTGAATCTTTGTGTGTGTGAATTAGTTGATCCCATCTTTTCTTTTGGGGCAGTCAACAAAGGACAAATGAAGATAAGCAATCACAATTCTGCTCTGGACCGTGGAAATCTGGAGTAGGCCAGAAATGGTGGAGGGATAGTGACCTCTAGTGGTTACTGGTATGGAGGCAGGGGCTGCAAATTGGTATGGCTCAAACATGAGCAGTTGGGGACACACCTAAGGGTGTGGGCAGCTCCTTCCACTGGCACTTACCTGAGCAGCAAAAAGTTTAGCACCAAAGAAAGGCCATTTCCTGGCCACGGTCAGGTAGATGCGGATGCACTCAGGAGGGGAGCATCCTTGCAATGTTGCCCATTTTGTGGTCAACATATCTGCCAGGTGCCTGGTGTGGGCAGATGGAAAGAAATAGTGCCAGTGAAGTGCCAACATGTCTTCATTCCAGGCCTGAGGCCTCCCCACAGTGACTTGCTGCAAGACCTTGCAGCCTACCTACCTCAGCTGTTCAGGGGGGGCCCCATGTCTATAGCGCCTGGGGTAGAACCTGTCTAGGACCTGCTGGAGAAGATGCTGAGCCTTAGCAGGGGATGTGCCTCCAGGGCCTGGCAGGGCAGGCTTCTCCAAGTCCCCATATTCTACCTGTGGTAGAAGCATATGAAGAGACCAGTCAAAATCTGACGGTGGATGGGCCAGGTGGGGGCTGTTGAGAGGTGAAACAAACCATTTCTTTATTACCCTACTGGTGGGGTGTGAGTGGATGTGAAAAATACTTTAGAAAAACACTTCATCTCAAGTTTTATAGACACTAGAGAAACAAACTTAGGGCCCTCGAATATTAGAGATCACCGACCAACTTTGATTTTGCAGCTGAGGTGAAGTGCCTTTTCCAAAGACACAGTTAATTGGTAGCCGACAAGGGAAAACAATGTGGAAATTCTGGCTTCCAGTCCAAAAATATGGGCTATAGAATTGAAGACGCTACAGATCCTAGAGTACAGCAGAGTGTTCCAAATGTGGCCTTTGGAGTTGGACACCTGGCGCAAATCCCAGCTTTGTGTCCCTGATCAAGTTACTTAAACTCTCTGAGCTTCAATTTCCTCATCTATTAGGTGGGAATAAAAACTACAATGGAGGATGCATATATGCTTAGTACAGGGCCTCCTAGAGAGTATTCCTATTGATGTTTATAATTATAAAGATCAACTATTACTGCTTCCTCTTCCTTTCCAGCAGGTAAATCCAGATTCTTATTCTTTTTTAAAAATTTTTAATTTTTAATTTTTGTGGGTATATAGTAGGTGTCAGACTCTTTTATGGGAGCCATGAAGGTATCCCAGATACCTTTGGCAAGATGGCCTTCTAAATATAATGGGAAGGAGAGTCCAAGTGTGAATGTGTGTTCCTCTTCCTAATTCTACTTAGAAGGTCTGATGGTTTATAAAGTTTACCACATATATTACATGATATACATTATCCAGGTATCATACTTAGTACAACCCTGTGGAGGCTGGCAGAGGTTTTTTGTTTGTTTTTGTTGTTGTTGTTGTTTTGTTTTGTTTTGAGACAGAGTTTTGCTCTTGTCGCCTAGGCTGTAGTGCAATGGCATGATCTTGGCTCACTGCAACCCCCGCCTCCTGGGTACAAGCGAGTCTCCTGCCTCAGCCTGCCGAGTAGCTGGGATTACAGGAGCCCACCACCACACCCAGCTAATTTTTATTTTTATTTTATTTTGTTTTTTTTTTTCAGTAGAGACAGGGTTTCACTGGTCAGGCTGGTCACGAACTCCTGACCTCAGGTGATCTGCCCGCCTCGGCCTCCCAAAGTGCTGAGATTACAGGCATGAGCCACTGCACCCGGCCAAGTATTTTTGGTTTTGGTATACTGAGAAGGAAACTAAAGCATAGAGAAGTGAAGTGACTTAAGACCTCATAGTTGGAAGGTATATAGGACTCAAACCCAGGTCTCTGGATTCCAAGTCCAGCCATCTGCACGCATCCTATATCTGCGGTGAGTGAGGAGCTCTGCTCTGTAGAAGTCAGCTGCTCTCCATCCCAGAGATGGCAAACCTGCCCTCTCCTGAGCACCACAGGATCTGCAGAATCTCTCCTGTGTTTCAGGCTGCATGGTGCATTCATTCTAAGCTGGCAACCCGACCCTCCTGCTTCCTGAACAGAACCTTACCTGGGCCATCAGGGCAGCCATCTCAAGAGCCAATTCCTTGTTGACAGGAAACCTCCCTGCCACTATCTCTCTACTAGTTTGAGAGGCAAGGAGCAGCCGTTCTCGGTCCGTCTCCCCTTTGACTTGACTGCGAAAGTACAGCCTGCAGAGAAGAGAATCAGAAGCCAGGACTCAGCAGGGATCCCAAACAGGGATGGGGCGTTCTCTGGGTCTGTTACCTTTATTTCCAAAAAGATAACTACTCTTTTCCCACTATTTATGAGCCTATTTTGTGTTGCCTCCAGAAACATATAACTGAGTATGACACAGAGCAGATGCAGGGTCATGCTGATCTCATACCAACAGGAGGGCATGGTTCATTCTGAAGATACCATTAAGCTTACTGGATTTAGTAAGGGAAATCTGGTACCTGGAGTTATAGATTAGGGGACTGGTTCAGGTAAGAGTCCAAGAGACTATTGGAAACTATTTGCCTGGGGACATACTGAGATGGAGGGATGGGATTTTCTTATTCAAATTGATAGAAAGTCAGGATGTCTACTTCTGTATTTCCTGGAATTGGTATAAGAGGTACTTAGTCTTTAGCTTTAACTAGCTGGTGCTTATACAAAATTTCCCTCTCATAAAGTAACACACTTAGCCATCCCATGAGGTTGGTCTACTTTCTATTCTTTTCTTTTTTTTCGAGGCAGGGTCTCACTCTGTTGCCCAGGCTGGAGTGCAGTGGCGCGATCTCAGCTCACTGCAGCCTCAACCTCCCAGGTTTAAGTGATCCTCTCACCTCAGCCCCTCTGAGTAGCTGAGACTATAGGTACATGCCACCATGCCCAGCTAATTTTTGTATTTTTTGTAGAGGTGGGGTTTTGCCATGTTGCCCAGGGTCTGGTTTGTTTACTTGGCAAATGTCTGTGTGTGTGCGTGTGTGTGTGTGTGTGTGTGTGTGTGCATATACACACATGCACACGCAGTACAGGGAAGGCTGACAGAAGGCCTGAGCCGCCCAGGGTTTCACAGAGCATCAGCAGCAGAGCCCGCCTGCACCCCAGCTAGTGACTGCCAGGCAGTGTTATATCTGTGGGTCCCTCCCCCCGTCTGGATAGGCTGTCTAGTCGAGGAGGCGATGAGCTGGCACCCAGTGGCAGCCCTTGTGTTTGGCCCCACCCTCGTGCAGTGCTCAGGACCTGTTCTTGTACATCAGCTTCACGACGCGTGTCCCACCCTCAGACTTTCCGGAGTGCAGCTCCTTCATGGCTTGTTCCCACTTGGAGATGGCATCGCAGATCTTGAAAAGGCAAAAGAAGAAAGTCAGAAAATTTCCTGATAAGGAGAGAAGGGATCAAGGTCCAGCCAAGGCTGGACTCAGAGCAGAAGAGCAAAGAAAACTAAGGAAAGGTCCTCCCACCAGGAGGCTGACCTGTGGAGCTTCATGCTTCCCGGACCCAAGGTGGCAGCAGCTCCCTCACAAACAGAGGGAACCCTGGACAGGGTGAGCAATAAAGCAAGAAATCTGCCCTGCTGGCGGCACCAGCTGAGGGGCCTCCCCAGAGGCTAGGCAGCCCCATGGCCTTCGATCACCAGCTCCATTTCCATTCCACTGACTGCTATTCTCCTCTTCAACAAATATGCCCAGAGGCCTACCATGTAACAAAGCCTCACAGATGCCCAGACATTGGCAAAGAAGGTATGTGGCATAGTTTTTCCAGGCAATGTTAAAAGACCATAGAAGCCTTTGTCCTGTTAAAGACAAGCAAACACTGGAGCCAAATAGGCCTCAAAGTGCTAGAGCACATTCTCACAAACACTTATGCCCCAGGACAGTAATCCCAGACCACAATACAAGATTGATCTTAAATCCCATTCAACGGCCTTTACTTATAGGGGCACCATAAGGACCTGCCTCTTTAAAAGTGTGGTTCAACCTATAAGCATGGCATAGGCCCTGGCAGAAAGGGCAAAAGTGAGGTGCTGGGTACCACATGACGTCCGGGGGGTCCAAGCATACAGCTGTGAGCCTCTGAGTGGGCATGTGTAGGCAGTGGCTTTGTGGGGCCTCGCTGTCCCTACACCAAGCCAAGAAGAGGCTTTTCTTCTGGATGCTGCACAGCCACTCAAGGGAAGTAGGTGTGTAGCAATCTTGTCTCCAGAGACAAGGGCACACAACAGCTTTTTTCTCCCTGCCCAGGTACATTTTAGGATGGCACAGAAATGCTGACTAGGGCAGCACCTTGGGCTCAGCACCAAATGAGCTACCAAACAGTCAGGCACCCATCAGATGGGGTCTTTCCCCACCACCAATATCCCTGAGCAGGGAGGGGCTCAGCTGGCTTAGTGGGAGGCTGTCACCTTGACACTTCCCTGCAGGCAGTGCTCCAGGTCCCTGCCCGAGGGATCGTCCGTGAAGAGGGCAAAGCCAGAGTGGGATGGCTTTCTCATGCCTATCTCCTGGTTCAGCCGCTGGAGGAACTCATCAACCGTGGAGGAGCCGTCAAAACCAACCACCTGAGGTAGGAGAAGTTTCCGTCCCTGAGTGAACTTCCCAAGAGGAGCTCACTAGGGATGGTGGAGGGGTCTGGGTACAGCAGATGGAAAGGAGCAAGGGCAAATAAAAGAGGCCAAAGCAAGTTGGTTTCTGTGTTCACAGGCAAAGGGCCAGTGCATGAGGGATGTGAGCTCATCCACTGTAAATGAACTGGGCATACCTGGGTCCCTCCTTTACCAACAATCTTTTGGAGGCCCTTTCTTATGCCACTTTCTTGGCCAGCATCTCAGCTTCCCTGTTCATGCAATGAGTTAATAAGATCTACTTCTGGGGCAACAATGAAGAATCTGCCAAGCCTAAGGAGCCTTAGCATCCACCCGGCCCAGAGGTATTCTCTGGATGGTGACGTGAGAAGACTCAGGGCAAGGAGCACACCCAGCTGCTCACCTGGTAAGTCCCATTGGTAAAGTGCACAGGGATGCTGAAGGGCAAGGAGTGGTGGAAGGGGTTACGCAGCAGGATGGACACCACTTCCATGCGCGACGGCCTGGCTTCCCGCTCCCCAGTCCGCAGGGTCCGCTCCACTGCCCGCTGGCAGTAGGTGGCATACTGGCCAGTTTCACTTCTAAAAAGACAGAAGGAAGAGAGGAGTATTATGGGCTCTGCTCATCTCTGCCACTTTGGCACCCCAGATCCCTATCTAGACTCAGCCAGGACCAAAACTAGCTGGGGCAGGTTGTGAGAAAAGCCCTGAAGACTCTGGTCTGGGACATTAATTTGTCATTCAGGACCTTCATATAACAGGTTGCCGGCATGGGTATTTTCTTCCAGAACCCAGAGGACATAACAACAGAATAGCATTTGGGGACAGTTTGGGGGCAGTGTGGCTTCATGTGAGAGTTGCCACAGTACATCCGTGGATACATGGATTGGTGCACAGAGAAGCTTAAGCATGCCCAGATCCCCACGTGCCCATTTGTGCACACGGCAATGGGTGAAGTCTCCACGACCACTGAGCGGTTTCAGAGGACAAGAGTGATCTGGTCTGCCCTAGACTCCTCTCATCCCTCTTATTCATGCAGCAGTTGGCAGTGCTCAAGTGGCAGAGGAAACGGCCAGGTTCACTCACCTGGGATCTGCATGGCGTTGGAGCTGCTGCTTGACATACCAGAGGAAGTGATGCTGAGGCAGGAAAAGTGGAGCACACAGAGCAAGGAGCTGCCAGCACTGCCAGGGACACAGACAGCATGGGGTGAGTGCTGGGCCTACAGCACCACCTGTCCTCATAGCCCTGAGCTACAGAGCCTTCAGCACTCTTTCCCCAAACCAGAGCCCCCAACTTGCTGTGAGTACTGGGATGGCCAACTTGGTCAGGCTGTGTCCAGAATGCAGTCACCCATCTGTGCACAGACAGCTCAGCCATACTGATGCAGCTTGGAGCACAGAGGCTGCCCACTGGCTGGGCTTACCGTATACCTGCCCAGTTACCTCCTCCCACCTTTCCCACCTGGCAGCCCTTGCCAATGGCTTCTGTCAGCTGCTCCACCCCTGGCATGCCTACCTGCATGAGGGAGTACTTCTGAGGTGGGCGGCAGCTGGTCTGCTTCATGAGTTGGCAGTAGATCTCACTCTGCAGCTCGGGGTGAACCAGGCAGACCTGCAGTGCGGTCTGGGCCAGGGACACATGGTAATCCACCGAGGCAGCTTCAACTGGCACGTTGATGAAGAGCTGGCAGGACTGGGAGGGAACAGCAGTGAGCACAGGCAGACCAGCATCCCCTGGGTTCAGAGAACTCAACGGCTTGGCCATTTTCCAAGGGCTCCAGGGAGGTTAAAGTTTACTGACAGCCCTTTCTAAGAGGGAGCACTGCTACTGTTGGAGGGCATCTCTGCTTACTAAAAGGGGCTATGGGCTACTTTGGGGATAGAAGCTTTCCTTTTTAAAATGTTCTCATTACATTACATAAACAAGACAAATTCATTAAAAAAACAAAAACAAAAACAGAAAACTCAGACATTCACAAAGGACATGCTAAAATAGGTCCGAATCTGTCAGTCCAGAAGCAACATATACCTCGCCTTTTCTGCTTAACTACAGGAGGAGGGGAGCTCCTCCAGGGAGAGTTTTCATTGGCATTTCCCAAGGACTTGTGCATGACGTTCCAGAGGCTTCCCTCCCAGTGATAGGATTACATTCCTGCCATCCAGGAAGTGATAGGGACCCTGGGAAGTTTCCTTCCCTTCCTCTCCAGATCCCTCTGTGGGTTGTCCCCACCTGCACAGGTCTTCTCTACCCAAGTATTCCAAGTATCCCAGCGGTGGGCCTGGCCACCACCCCAATTTACCTTGAAGAGCTTGAGGGCCTCCGTCTGCAAGGCCTCAGAGGGCAGAGTGGTGAGGGAGGCGTATAGGCCGTCTTTGCTGTAGCATAGCATGGGGTGCCTCCAGAGTGGCGAATCTGCCCAAAGCACAGAACCAGAGAGCAGGGGCAGTTACTACTGGGAGGGGACTCACCTCCCACTCACCGCCATCTTTAATTTATGGGGAAGATAGTGGTTTATCTGCGACACTTGGGTTGTGCTGGGTTTATCATCCATAGAGTGTGGGGTGTACAGGTGGGCACTGCAATGAGCACCCTCATATACGCATGGCCTTTCTCGTGGAATGGCAGTAGGGGTAAGTGTGCAAGGTTGTGGGTGTCTGAGTGCAGGTGGATGTGTGCAGGGGAGGCCTCTTTCTTACTGTGTCAAGTCTGGATGGAGGAGCATATGAATTGGTCAGAAACAAGCCTCAGAGCAGTAGTAAAGGGGTGTGTGTGATATATGCCATTAATTAGTTCCTCAGGGCCCTGAGAATCAGTAGCAAAATAAAGACTCTAAGCAGGTTAGTCCGATCCCAATTTAGGCTTCCCTTGTTGATTTACAAACTCTAACTATAGATTAACCAGCTACCTTCTTTCCTCAACCCTCTGCCCAGCCAGCAATGGGGCAGCTTGATCCAAGTAAAACATTTACCCAGGTCCCTGGAAAGCCTGCATCCCAGATAAACTCTCCCAGATGCAGAATGGTCACCTTAGTATCTCAGCCGGAGACAGAGGGGCCCTGGAGCTTGGAGGGGAACTTCCCCTCTGTGGCTTAGATGTTTTAAAATCAGCTTCAGGGTACAACACTGCTTTCTTTGGGATCTTGACCAATAGTCACCAAGCCACTACCCTCCGACCCAAGCCATGGTGGCCACTCTTGCCTTACCTGGGTCTCCTTCACCATCCATCAGTTTTCCAATGAGCTGCTCATAGGCAGTGCCCACCTTGGCACTGCTGCCACCTGCGGCCACTGTGAGGTGGTAGAGCCACGTATCCTGGAAGAGGGCAGAAAGCCATCGGATGGGGACGGGGTGGGAAGAGTGGAGGCAAGAGCTCCAGGGAGGACTCCTTGAAGGGGCCAAGCCCATGTGGGGTTCAGCTAGTTTGGTTGGCATGAGTCAGGGCTACCTGGAAAGACTGAGGATCAGGTGAACATGAACCCAAGTTTCCAAATTTGCGATTCTATTACATGACCTCAGTGAAGCAATGTTGGTCACTGGGAATAAATTCAGTATAAAGGAATATTCCCATTCAGAGAATATTAGTTGCCAAAGTGTCCAAAAGGAAATAAACTTGAATTTTGGGAAGCTCAGGAGAAAGAGAGAAGGGAAGATCAGAATCACAGGTCCAAGCTTGGCCCTGGAAGCCCAGACTTCTTCCTTACCTTTTCATGCTTGGTGCCAATGAGGAGGTAGGTGGGGCTGTGCTCTGTGGGGTGGATCACCAGGGTGCAGTGGGAGGAAAGCAACCGTCTGGTTCCTCCAGCCTCATAGTCCTCGTCTGAGTCACAGGATCGATCTACTTCCTCTATGCGTGCATCCCGCACAGGCAGGCAGCCCAGGGGTCGCTGTGGACAGGAGTCTTCCATGAATGGGGAGGCAGTGGGGGACAAGGGAGTCTCCTCTCTCTGAATACATAGGCTCCGTGGAGCTGGGAATCGTGGATATGGACCGATGACAGGATGGGGAGGTGAAGACTATAGCATCCCAGCCAGGCTGGCAGCAGAATGAGGCTTGCTTGGAGAAGCACCAGAGACCCAGACACGCAGAATCTCACACTCTGGAGGGATCCAGCCAACTGATTTTGTATTTATTGTGGGGTTACGTGGGGTAGGGACTTTCATCAGGACATGGAGTGGTGGTCATGTGCTTCGGTGGAAGCAGGAGAGTGGGTATTGTGGGGAGGCCAAGAAGTACCTTGTCCTCATGGTTCCGATAGTAGTAGAAGGTTTTCCCAACAAGAGCACACCAGACCAGCTTGGAGTGGCCATGCTTTACCTGTAAGACAGAAATGAACTGGCATTATGAGAACTAGGTAACTCTAGAAGTAAATCCAGGACTGGCAAAAAGAAGCCACAGGGAGACAGATTTGACCTATGGTAGAGATGGAGATGCCATTTGGGCTCCCTACTAATGGAACCACCCCTTTCAGAGTGAGGTAACACCCTGCGGCACCCCAGCCATCATGGGCTATTCAGTGACCTATGACCTGCCATGAAACGATTAGCCAGGCCAATCAGATGTCCCCTCCAGGCATATGAAAATGGGAAGAACTTGCTAGGTGGCAGAAGCCACAGTTGTCAGGGTGCCGGGAGGGAGGGAGGGAGGGAAAACAGCAGGCTGAAGCCCTTGGGCAACCATGCATTTTGAAGGAACAGAAGCTGCACACGGGCGGAGGAGAATGACATAAACAGATTGAACGAGAAGCAGGCACACAGCGAGCCTGCCAGCTCTGAGCTTGCTGAGTGCAAGTCGCCTTGGTTCCTGCTGGTGTTCTGGTCTAGCTAATGTACTTCCTTGTTAACTTCCATTTTCTTGGGTTTAACAACTGCTTCTCTGCTCTTTTCAACCAGAAAAGCCCCAACAAAAATGTCTTTCGGGCAGACCTAGGATACTTTAAGTCTTTGAGGGGCCATACCTACCTCGCCCAGGTCTCTTCCTCCCACTATTAACACTGAGGCAGGTATAAGGTGGGGGTGGGTGACAGCCCCTAATGACCTCAAAATGGATACAAGATAGTCCCTTCCCTTCTCTTTCTTGAGAATAATTGTTCCAACAACCCTGATTTGTTTCCGGGGAATCACTCGCCATCACCTTGTGTGGCCAGACCATGTTTGAGGGCTGGCCAGCGAGTCACTGTGAGGAGGCTCCCAGAGAAAGGAGCCCCATATAAGGGGGAACCCACCACCCTCGGCACCCCACACCTGGCTCCCCTGACTCGCAGGAGGCACATGTTCCTGCCCTATCAGCCCCACCCTATACCTTGGTCAGCCAGCCCTTCACGGTGGGCTTGGTGCCACCCCGAGGCAGAGCTGGAGGCCCGGTGGCCTGCACCTTCAGCAGGCTCTGGAGTACTCGGATCCACTCCTCCAGCAGGCTGGGTGAATCGGCCGTCAGGTAGTAGGTTTTCTTCTCAGAGATGAGCTGTGGAGGGCGAGATGTGGGGGCGGGGCAGCACACTGGGAGAATGGAGTAACCAGGACCTGGCTCCGAGGTGGCACCTGTCCCTGAACCCAAGGGGCCGGCCTTCTGCCTGCCCTAGTGCTCCCTCCTCTCTTTTCCTCCTCATCTTTTCCTTCCTGTCTCTCCTTCCTTCACTCCGTCTCTCATATTCCGTCTCATCTTCCTTTCCTGTACTCACAAGTTAGGATCACATCCAAATGTTGATCTGAAGTCTTTCATTCATGCTCATTTGGCCCCATCTTTGTCTCACTCACAGCCATCTCCAAACCCAGCACCTCTTCTGTCTAAAATACTAGCAGCCAGGAGCGTGCTCACCTGAAATGTCTGTGAACCCTCCCCTCGAACAATTTGGCAGTGGGAGTTCAGATCCACTTGGCCTTGAGGTTTCCGGATGACATCACTCTGTAAAGAAAGTATTGGGGAGGAGGGCCACTGAATGTGGAGCCTTTCCGGAGCACCTCATTTACCCGCAGATCTTCCTCCAGGTCATAAGCAAAGGGAAACATGATTCCCAGCATTCCGGCTGTGTTATGATGGGTGACTTATTCTAGATTCTGGTTATAGCTAAATGGAGCCTTAATCAGGAACATGGGTCCTTCTGAGAACCTCCCTATTTCATTCTGAAACTCACAGCCAGGCTTAGGTCCCCAAGTGTGGCTCAAAGCCTCAGGGGCCCAGTGAGGTTGCCTCTGCCCACCTGCCAGACCTTTGCCCTCTGGCCTTGGGCCACATTTCCCCTCCTCCATCCCATCTGAAATAGTCCAGGGTGTGACGTGGAGACCTTTTCACTGCAGTGCTGGGCGGGGAGACTCTCACCGGGGACTTGTAGTACATAATCTGTCCCTGTCTCAGGACAAACCAGCGCCTCTTCCACGTCTTCACCCGGCTCCCCATTTTCAGCAGGTAGCCCGACTTCTCCAGTGACTCCTGAGGGGTGGAAGGGTGTAGATGAAGAAAGGGGAAATCACTCAGGGCTCCTAGACATCACACAGGTCCAAGTGGTCCAGCTGCCTCACTACTCTGTCATCAATTAAATACAAAATTATTGAGTACCGACTCAGTGTATTTTCAGAGTACCATGCCCTGCTATGGTTCAGAGAGGACTAAATAAAACATGGGTGGTCCTGCCAAGGAAGGGCTCCCATGCTAGCTGGGGAAGACCTCACTATGAGAAGGTAGCAGTGCAGGGGCTGCTAGAGGGAGAGCCTGGCCAGGGAGAGCCTCAGGAGAGAGCCGGCCTTGTTAGGATAGTTCAGCCTCTCCCTCAAAGACTGAGAGGAGGAAGAAGACCATTCCAGGCAGCACAGAGCAGGGAGAGGGCAAGGCAGGTCTGGGCAGCCATGGACACATGAGCCAGGCAGGACTGGAGGCTCATGGAGCCAGGGAGGTGATGGGGCAGCAGAGAGGTGTGGGGCGAGGGATGCGGAATTACATCTGGATGGGATGCTAGCCCTGGCATGTAGTGGCACAGCTTGGAGCCTCAGGCTTCTCATCCATAAGATGGGCTAATGACCCTGAGAGGATTGTGAGGACAAATGAGACAATGCCTGGAAACTGAGCACGGTGCCTGGTGCCCTCTAAGAGTTCAATCAATGTTAGCTTGTGTTAGTATTCCAGGTGACAAAACAAAGTCATATATGGAAAACTCTTCATGGGGCCTGGTGGGCCACGGTAGGCTGTCAGTAACTGGCCATTGCTGGTACTCCAGGAGCTCTCCGGGCTCCCTCCTTCCTTCCTTGTGGGGTCTGTGTGTCTGACTCCATAACTGCACACTCCCCCCAGCCCACGCCCCCTGCCCCCATCCCCCAGCTCTAGGGACCCCTCACTTCAGGCAGCTACTGCCTGTGTCTTGTGCTGAGGGCCCCAGCAGCCTCTGCTGACATTCTGCTCCCACCTTCCCCCCGCCCATTTCCCGGCTCACCCCGCCCAGGCCCAGCCCATCAGTGGAGTAGGATGAGGTGCGCTGCAGTTTGTGCTCAGGCTCTGAGTAGTCACTGTCCAGCGAGCAGGCGTCCGGGGGGATGGCGTAGTCACCCTCGGAGCTCAGTGAGGACATGGAGACGCCTTGCCGAGGGAGGAGGAGTCAAGGTCCCGGGCCCACACCTCCCCGACTCACGACTCACGCAGCCCAGGAGCTGCTGAGCCTTGACCACCCACTGGGGACCTGGTCTCTGGGGCTGGGGGTGGAGCTGCTGGGGGATCACGAGCTCAGATCAAGCGGGGATCCCCATGTTCAAGTGCCCATGGGAAGAGGTGAGGGGCTCCTTGCTGCTGCACCCTGCCCCTGCTCCCCTTCTCTGTACCTCTCTTGATGGCCCGGGGGCTGCCTAGTCCGCTGGTCTTCCTGGACTCAGAGGAGGGGACTGAGATTCGGAAACTCGCCTGAGAGCTGCAGTCATCATCGGACCCGGAGGACTCGTCCATAAAGGGCATGTTGCTGATTTGTGTGGCTCTCTGCAAGACAGGCCCCTCCCTCACTGCAGCTCAGGCTGCAAAACAGTCCTCTCCCACCCTGCAGCTTGCACTCCTGCTCCAAGCACCCATGGTGTGGCCAACCCCCAGTCGGGACTCTGAACATACAACTGTCCCATGTAAGGTCCCTCCTGGCCTCACTCCTGTGTCGTGACCTCCAGGCTTCTCAGGCCTCCCTTCCCACACACCATCTTCTGTGGTCCCCAAAGCAGCTGCCCATCACGACTGAACGCCTGCCCACTGTGACCCTCACTCCTTGCCACTAGGGGGCCAGGAAGTTACACCACAGATCAAGTGTGCCATGCGAGCTTTAAAAATGTGTGGGGACGTCGCAACAATCAATGATTGCATCTCCATTGGCAAACATTTAAAGTGACTGACTATCTCAGCGTTGGTGAGAGTATGGGGAGAAGATGGGGAAAAAAACTCTAGTGTGTAAGGCATTTTTAGAAGGTAATTTGGCAGTACCTGTCAAAAATTAAAACATGTATATAATTTGCCCAGAAATCCCACCTCTAGAACTCTGTCCTACAGACACACGTAGATATAAGTTCACAAAGATATATGTGCACAGTGATGTTCATGGCAACATTCATTTTAGAGAAAAACAGGGACACAGCCTAAATTATTATTGGAGGAAAGCTTTAGGTATTAATAGTTATGGTGCTTCGATACCAAGGGTACTGGACACCTATAGAAGGAGGAGGTAGGGGCCAGGCCTGGTGGCTCATGCCTGTAATCCCAGCACTTTGGGAGGCTGAGGCAGGCGGATCACAAGGTCAAGAGATCAAGACCATCCTGGCCAACATGGTAAAACCCTGTCTCTGTTAAAAATACAAAAATTAGCTGGGCGTGGTGGTGTGCGCCTGTAGTTCCAGCTATTCAGGAGGCTGAGGCAGGAGAATCGCTTGAACCCAGGAGGTGGAGGTTGCAGTGAGCCAAGGTCACACCACTGCACTCCAGCCTGGCAACAGAGCCAGACTCCATCTCGGAAAAATAAAAAGGAGGAGGTAGGGAAGGATGACCTGACACGTGGTTATTCACGTGGTTAGGTGAATAAGCAAGGCATAGAATGACATGTATATGAGCACCTTTTGTGTGCACACAGGAGACAGTGAGAGTGTGCTGCATATTTATAAATGCATCAGAAGGCCTTACTGAATAAACACTAAACCATTCATGATAGCTTCCTTTGGGCTTAGGAATTAGGGAAAAGCCATGTGAGAGGAAATTTCACTTTTGGTTTTTTATGCTTCTATAAAAAATTTTATCAAGTATTACTATTATTCAAAAACCAATAACAGAGACAAAAATGTGTATGAAAATATTGCAATTCTATCTGATTTTTGTTTTTAAAATGTAGTGACGTTACGGGAATATAAGTTGGAATATACCTCAATAATTCTAGAAGGAGCGCCACTGCCCTCTGGGACCTGGGGAGTGGGGCAGACGTGAGAAAAGAGGGGGACGAGCTGTAGAGCGGGCATAGGCTTAACCTTCTTACCTTGTCCACATTCATACTGATTCAAATTTTTGTAAATGTGGAATTTTTATAATAACAACCTAATAAACAAAACAAAATGACACGTGCTGGGCTGAGCTCCCTGGGCAGGGTCACCATGTGCAGAAGCCTGGCCCTAGAGCCCCGCCTCAGTCATTGGACGATGAGGCCAGGGGCCTTTCCTGATGAGACACCCCCTGTTTGTGCAGCAGTTTCTTACCCCCTTCAGTGCTGTGTAGACAGGCACAGTGACATTCTTGTAGACCAGGCCAGAGAAAGACCCAGGGGAAGCAAGGGCAGGAGGGCTTGAAGCTGCGCAGGGAAGAGAGGAATGAGATTACTCAAGGGCATAACCCAGGAAGGGGTGTGGGGGAAGCAGAGAACTGGGCAGACGGCATTCCCTCCAGGAGCAGGCCGGTGACAGATCTCAAGAGGGGGGCCAGGGCCCTGTTCATCTTCTCCCTTTGACTCCCTTTGGGGACCATGATCTCCATGTGGTAAAGGATCCCTCACAACAGAATCCAAAAGCCTTACCTTTAACCATTTTCTCCTCCATGAGGCTTGCACAGTGTTCCACTGTTGAAGATGTGAGTTACAAATCATATGGCTATGGGACCACCCCACAGCCCTCGTTGTGGAGATTTGGTGGCTGGCTGGAGAAGAGCCAGTGAGTGGGGTTCATGTAAATCAGGACACTTGGGGCTCCTCCCACCCACGGCCCTGGCACTGCAGATGGGAAGCCTGTGCAGGTGGGAGGCTGGGCTGGAGGCCCCCCTCTCAGATCCCTTCCAGCTCTGTGACTGGCTACTTCCCTGTGATGGGCTGAACCTGTATGACTTCCCTTTCCCTCCTAGGTGGGCCTTGCTGTGATTTCACCTGAACTTCACTTGCTGGGGAGGGGAACAGGGTAGGCCAGCCAACCCTGGCCCTGGGTGTTGCTTGGAGTCTTCTCCCCGCTTGCCCACCCTGCCCACCTTGGGTGTTTGGTGCCTCCAAGCCTCACTTGGAACTCACCGCAGCATGCAGTATTACTTCTGGGAGACACATCTGAGAGCCGCATGCCCGATGTGGCCACAGCATAGATCCGGCTCTCCTGAAACAAGAGGTCTCAGGAAGCTCAGGGCCCAGCATGATGCCCACCCCACCCCCTCCAGGCATGTGCAGGAGAAAGCATGGCTTTGGGGGTGGCAGACCTGCGGGGGGCAGTGACTGGCTAACAAATCTTGGGAAAGTTACTTCATTTCTGAGACTCATTTTCCTCTGCTCTAAATGGAGGTCATAATACTTACCT
The DNA here is from genome assembly GCF_009828535.3 of Hylobates moloch. Taxonomy (NCBI): domain Eukaryota; kingdom Metazoa; phylum Chordata; class Mammalia; order Primates; family Hylobatidae; genus Hylobates; species Hylobates moloch. Next base: position 37,868,473 of record NW_026652291.1, read on the forward strand.
TTCAGGCTGCTGTGAGAATCAATGAAATACTTAACGTAAGCATTTAACACCTGGAATATAATCAGTGCCCAACAGTTCCCTCTCTTGCCTCCACCCTTCACCTTTGGGGCAAAGGAGTTTCAAGAGAAGATGGGTCAGTAACCTGTTGCTCTGAATCCTACCCATTTTAGAGACCCTTGGGTCTCAAGATCTCACCCCCAGAAGTTGGGGATATTGATAATGAGGAAGCCACTGGGGCCACAAAACAAGGGCTCTTTTGTAAGCCGGTTGTTTGGAACTTAGGGCACATTTTTTAAAAATTCTCTATTGTTTCTTTTTAAAAAAAAAAAAAAATATTTGTTTGTTTTTTAAGTTCCAGGGTACGTATGCAAGATGTGCAGGGTTTTATATAGGTAAACGTGTGTCATGGTGGTCTACTGCACCTAACAACCCATCACCTAGGTATTAATCCCAGCATGCATTAGCTCTTTTCCCTAATACTCCCCCACCGCCACCATCCCCTGACAGGCCCCACTAAGTATGTTCCCCTCCCCGTGTCCATGTGTTCTCATTGTCCAGCTCCCACTTGTAAGTGAGAACATGCAGTGTTTGGGTTTCTGTTCCTACATTAGTTTGCTGAAGATAATGGCTTCTAGCTCCATTCATGTCCCTGCAAAGGACATGACCTCATCCCTGTTTATGGCTGCACAGTATTCCATGGTGTCTATGTACCACATTTTCTTTATCCAGTCTACATTGATAGGCATTTGGGTTGATTCCATGTCTTTGCTATTGTGAGTAGTGCTGTGATGAACATATGTGGGAACTTAGGGGACATTTTTTCCCCTGCAGGAATAATGTCGTATCATGGCTAGGCTTCAGGGCCAACCTACAAAGCCTATGTAGCCCAACAGGACTCCAGCACCCCCATGCAGAAGACACTGGGAGAATGCCCGTCCTGAGGGGGCCCCTGGGTCTGAAGTAGGCCACAGGCCAAAGGAGCTTTTCCTAATGGTCCTGATTGCTCATAAACAACCCACGTGGTTCCCTGTACCTTCTATATCTGCTTGCTCCACTGAGCCTAAAGGAAAACAAAGGTGACATGAGTCACCAAGGCTGACGAGGGAAGGTTGGCCAGCCTTTGGAGGAATGCCCTGCTGGCTCAGGGGGGCAGCTAGATGTGCTGTCACCTGGTGGGGTCAGATAGGCTAGGAGATGGCATTGGAAGGGAGGTGGGTGCCTATCGGGGTGTCATCTCAGAGGGGAGCAGCAGCCCTGGGACAACTGGGAGGAGAGAGGGCAGAGCTGATGAGTGCTGCCAAGAGACGCTGAGATCACTGGAGGGGCGGCAGGAGACAGAGGGGCAGTGAGGAAGGAGGCCAAGGAGGGCCCTGCAGCAGGGCAGGGAGTTTCTGTGCTCATGTAGGGCAGATACACCAGGCCCAAGTAAAATTTGGCATAAAAAGGATTATTTCTGCCCAGAGTGGTCATGGAATTTAACCAAGGACAGGCCTCTAACTTTGCAGAGGAAATGAAACTGAAGTTTGAAGGATTTAGGTAAAACAAAACTTAGGACTGTTTGACAAAAGGTTATCTAATGCCTAACTCACAAGGTTGTTTTAAGGATTAACTGAAAAAAGTGCTTTCCAAACTCTAAGGTACATAAGTATTTCTCACACGGTCAGATTGAGAAATGTTCTCTGACATTTCTCACTGCTCCGCCCCCCCCCCCCCATGGTTACTGCCCCATTGGTCCTGCCTGGGAGAGAGAGAAGCTGGGCTGTCTGGCCACTGTGATTTCTTAAGCTCTCCCTGGAACAGGAGTGATCATGCCTCAGGGGCCTGGGAAGGAGCTAGCATTGTGTCTTGTTTTCCCCAGGAGCAAGTTACAAAGGGGATTGCAAACAGGATGAGATCTCCTTACATTCTTTTGGCTGATTCTTGGGTCCTTGGGGCCTAGCTGGGGGCAGGGAGGGTCTGTGGGAAGACCTGACGCTGCCCCTTAATACCTTCATCCCCTTAATACCTTAATCGCCAGAGTTCAGCTGAGGTTCCTGGGGAGAATGTCATCTGATACGCTTTCTATACAGAATAAGAGGAGAGAATAACTCCTCGTCTCCCCATTCCTCCTCTCGTCCTCCACCCTCTTCTCGCACACACACACTTAACCTGTTCAGACAGAGAAGACCCACTCTTTTTTTTTTTTTTCAAGACAGGGTCTGGCTGTGTCACCCAGGCTGGAGTACAGTGGCAAGATCTTGACTCATGGCAACCTTCACATCCCTGGGCTCAAACTTAACTTCCACTTAAGCCTCCTGAGTAGCTGGGACTACCAGCATGTGCCACCATGCTCAGCTAATTTTTGTATCTTTTTTGGTAGAGATGGGGTTTCGCCGTGTTGCCCAGGTTGGTCTCGAACTTCTGGGCTCAAGCAATCTACCTGCTTCTGCCTCCCAAAGTGCTAGGATTACAGATGTGAGCCACCGCACCCGGCCCAAGACCCACTCTTATGCTATCACAGTGAATGGCTGTATTTTGGCAAAATGGCAAAGTGAGCAACGCTTCTCTCTGGTAGCAGCTACACATTCCTTGCCTGACTACTCCCCGCTCCCAACCTCTGCATTTGGACTCCAGAGCAAGAAGAGAGCCGGCAGCCCAGAGTACCAGTGCTTTTCCACCCTTAGTCTTCCTGATGTGCCCCACTCTTGGCTCAACTGGGTCTCCAGTCTTAACAGGTGTCCTTGAAACAACCAGAAGCTGGTCAACAGTCACTGCCAAGGATATAGCCCAAAAGTCTAGGGCTGTGCACCTCCTGAACCCGCATTTCTTTGTTTTGTTTTGTTTTTGAGATCGTCTCCTTTGTCGCCCAGGCTGGAGTGCAGTGGCGCAATCTCAGCTTACTGCAACCTCCGCCTCCTGGGTTCAAGTGATTCTCCTGCCTCAGGCTCCCAAGCAGCCAGGACTATAGGCGTGCACCATCATGCCCAAATAATTTTTGTATTTTTAGTAGAGATGGGGTTTCACCATGTTGGCCAGGCTGATCTCGAACTCCTGACCTCAAGTGATCTGCCTGCCTCAGCCTCCCAAAGTGCTGGGATTACAGGCATGAGCTACTGAGCCCAGATTCAAACCAGCATTTCAAAAGGAGGCCCTGGGAGGTACTCCTGCAAATACAGGTCTCCCGAGCAGTGGTGTGGAGTGAGTCCACCCTGATGCCACCCCCTTTCCCAAGTGACCTCATTCCTCCTGCTGCCAGGAGCCAACGCTTAGCTGTCCCCCATGGTACTGCTACACACCCCAGCAGCATCTGTGGAGGCGATGTCTGCCAATGAATCAAAGACTGACATTAGCTCTGGCAATGTCCCTTAAGAGGAAGTACAGCTGGAATGTGAGAGCTGGGCTTCAAAGCAGCTGGAACTAATTTAAAGCCTGGCTCTCAGACCAGGTAAGGTGGTTCTCGTGGCTGATGAAGGAGGATCACTTGAGGCCAGGAGTTTGAGACCAGCCTTGGCAACATAGGGATACTCCATCCCTACAAAAAATTAAAAAAATTAGCCAGGTGTGGTGGCGTGCACCTGTAGTCCCAGTTACTCAGGAGGCTGGGGTGGAAAGATCCCTTGAGTCCAGGAGTACAAGGCTGCAGTGGGCTGTGATTGTGCCACTGCACTCCAGCCTGAGTGACAGAGCAAGATACTGTCTCTCAAGTAAATAAATAAATAAAGCCTGGCTCCCTCACTAACTACTACATGACCTTGGGCAAGTACCTAAGTCTGTGGGGAACAGTGGTTTCCTGACCTGTAAAAGGGAGAAACCATACCTTACTCCTTGCAAGGAAAGGAGCCCTTCCCACAGGCTCCGTGTGAAGCCCTTAATATCCGCATGCCATTTTCACTAGTGACCTGTGAAAAGTCATTTTTATAGCCTGTCTCATTTTTATTTTAACTTTTTATCATGGAAAATGTCAGACGCAGGGCCAGACACGGTGGCTCACACCCGTAATCCCAGCACTTTGGGAGGTCAAGGTGGGAGGACCACCTGAGCCTGGGAGTTCGAGACCAGCCAGGGCAACAACATAGTGTGAGCCCATCTCCACAAAAAAATTAAAAAATAGCTGGGCATGGTGGTGCATGTCTGTAGTCTCAGCTACTCGGGAGGCTGAGGTGGGAGAATTGCTTGAGCCCAGGAAGTTGAGGCTGCAGTGAGCTGTGATTGCACCATTGCACTCCAGCCTGGGCAAGATTGAGCAAGATTCTGTCTCAAAAAAAAAGGAAAAGAAAAAAAAAATGTCAGCCTGGCCAACATGGTGAAACCCTGTCTCTACTAAAAATACAAAAATTAGCCAGGCGTGGTGGCGCATGCCTGTAGTCCCAGCTACTTAGGAGGCTGAAGTAGGAGGATTGCTTGAGCCCAGGAGGCAGAGGTTGCAGTGAGCCAAGATTGCGCCACTGCGCTCCAGCCTAGGTGACAGAGTAAGACCCTGTCTCAATTAAAAAAAGAATGATCTCACGTGCGCATCGCCCAGCTCGGCAAAGATTAATGATGTGTGGCCAGTCATGCTTCATCTGTGTCCCCACCCTTGGCCACCAACCAGATCATTGCTTCTGAAGTATTTCTACCAGACAGATGTCAAGACATTTTATCCAATGTTACAAGTAAGGAAGCTGGCCTGGCAAAGTTGCCTGTAATCCCAGCACTTTGGGAGGCCTAGGCAGGTGAATCACTTGCGGTCAGGAGTTTGAGACTAGCCTGGACAACATGGTGAAACCCCGTCTCTACTAAAAATATAAAAATTACACTTTGGGAGGCTGAGGTGGGTGGATCACGAGGTCAGGAGATTGAGACCATCCTGGCTAACATGGTGAAACCCCGTCTCTACTAAAAATACAAAAAGTTGGCTGGGCATGGTGGCAGGTGCCTGTAGTCCCAGCTACTCAGGAGACTGAGGCAGGAGAATGGCGTGAACCCGGGAGGCAGAGCTTGCAGTGAGCCGAGATCGCGCCACTGCACTCTAGCCTGGGTGACAGAGCAAGACTCTGTCTCCTAAAAAAAAAAAAAAAAGCCAGGCTCAGTGGCTCATACCTGTAATCCCAGCACTTTGGGAGGCCCAGGAGGGTGGATCACCTGAGGTCGGGAGTTTGAGGCCAGCCTGACCAACATGGTGAAACCCTGTCTCTACTAAAAATACAAAATTAGCTGGGCACGGTGGTGCATGCCTGTAATCCCAGCTACTTGGGAGGCTGAGGCAGGAGAATTGCTTGAACCCAGGAGGCAGAGGTTGCAGTGAGCCAAGATCGTGCCATTGCACTCCAGCCTGGGCAATGAGAGTGAAACTGTTTCAAAAAAAAAAAAAGAAAGAAACAAAGAAAGAAAAATAGCCAATACTTACCTACCACCTACTATGAACCACTACTGTTAAGTATTTTCATAACAACCCTATAAAGTAGGTACTATTATCCCCATTTTATAGATAGGGAAGCTGAGGCACAGAGGTTCAGTAACATGCCCGAGGTCACGGAGTTAACAGTTCAACCCTAGTGGTTTGCTTCTGGGGCCTATGCTCTTGACCATCATGCCAGACCACCTGAAAGACTCACAAAGATTAAATGAGAAAAGGTATGCAGGGCACCCAGCTCGATGTATGGTGTAGGGTGTGCACTCAGGAAATGACAGCCAACCGCCATTCACATCATTCTGAATTCTAGCTCTGACCCTCACTGGTTGTGTGGTCTGCACAGGCGCCATGGTACCTGCCTGCCAGGGCCACCATGAGGATGCCAGCAGCCTCCTCTCCTGCTCAGTGCATGGCTGTGCTCAGCCAGCAGTGTTCTTGTCATTAGCTCTGCTCCTCTGCCCAGCCCAGAGGTTGCCTCTTACCCAGGATGAAAACTGGTGCAGCGGGGGTGTAGGTGGCTTGTTACCCAGCTCCACTTCCTCCAACTCAGCTCCAAGGGCCTTCGGGCTCTCTCTTTCCTCATTCTTCCCTGCTGGGGGTGGCTCCTCCATCTCCATCTTCTCTGGTTCCTCCCGGTACCTAGCTCGGGACTCCAGCTCAGGAAGGCCAGAGGGGTGGAGGGCTGAGAAGGCCCCAATCTCAATGCTCACCACACGGTCAAAGTGCCCACAGCCCACCTGGGGCTGGCTGTGGTGCCTTTTCGCCAACTGGATGCTGTCCCGTGGGGTGCCAGGAGCCCGCACCTTTGGTAGGGTCAGACTGCTGCCAGGACCACCTTCCCTGGCAGAGGTCTTTGTCCCAGGGAGCATCCCTCTCTCAGCAGTAACCAGACTCTCACCCCAGGAAGCTGAACCACATCTGAAGGTACGAAGCTTCATGCATGGCTGGTGGGGAGGGCTCTCTCTTCCCAGATGAGGTTGAAGGGGCTTGGCCTCTACCGTTTCCCCAGAATGGACCGTGCTGGAACTAGAATCCTCCAAGGGGCTTGCTGCTTCAGAAACAGAGTCCTTGCTCTGCAGGGCACCTGGGGAAGGTGCAAGCACAGCTGCCTTCAGACCCTGGGCCTGGGAGCCACTGTCCTGGCCCATAGGCTGGATTCCCGGCTCTGAAGGGACAGAATCCTGCTCTGCAGCTCCGTGGGGGGGCACCAGCAGCTTCCGCGACGGAGCTATCTGAATAGCTGTGGTTGGGGTAAAAACAGTCACATTGAGAGCTCCGGTAGCTCAGCCCCACGCCCACTACACACACCTAACGCATACCTGCGCACCCTGGCCTGCCTACCTTCTAGCGCATCTTGAAGGGCTCCCACCTGCTCCACCAGGTGCTGATTACGGCTTTTCAGATGCTGATTCTCCATCTCAAGCTGAGCAGAAAGAAAAATGAAGATTTAGGACACCTAGACAGGTTTAGACGTATTTTTTCAATTCTTTTTTTTTTTTGAGACAGGGTCTTGCTCTGTTGGCCAGACTGAAGTGCAGTGGAGCAATCTTGGCTCACTGCAGCCTTCACCTCCCAGGCCCAACTGATCCTCCCACCTCAGCCTCCTGAGTAGCTGGGACCATAGACACACACCACCAGGCCCAGTTAATTTCGTTTATTTTTTGTAGAGACAAGCTCTCGCTATGTTGCCCAGGCTGGTAAACTCCTGGACTCAAATGATCTGCCAATCTCAGCCTCCCAAAGTGCTGGGATTACAGGCATGTGCCACTGTGCCTGGCTGCTGCATTTTCTTTTCTTTTCTGAGACAAGGTCTGGCTCTATCACCCAGGCTGGAGTGCAGTGGTGCAATCTTGGCTCACTGCAACCTCTGCCTCCAGGGCTCAAACCATCCTCCCACCTTAGCTTCCCACCTCAGACTCACGAGTAGCTGGGACTACAGGTGCATCCCACTATGCCCGGCTAATTTTTGTATTTTTTGTAGAGACAGGGTTTTGCCATGTTGGCCAGGCTGGTCTCAAACTCCCAGCATCGAGCAATCCACCCGCCTAGGCCTCCCAAAGTGCTGCTGGGACTACAGGTGTGAGCCACCGCCCCAGCCTGCATTTTCTTTTAAATTAAGTCCAACACATTTTTATTATCTTTTAGCAAGGGTTGGGACTGTGAGAATATGCAGGTAAGCCAGGCATCAGTTCTGTCCCCAAGAACTTGCAGTCTAGCAGATGACCTGAGATGTGCATCCAAAGAAGGGGAAGGAGGCCAAATGAGCCGATACCCTCCTGCAGGTGTGAACCACTTGTGTGAGGAGGACAGAGGAAAACATGGATGCTCACCAGCTGGGTGCAGTGGCTCACACCTATAATCCCAGCACTTTGGGAGGCTGAGGCGGGCGGATCACCTGAGGTAAGGAGTTCAAGACCAGCCTGGCCAACATAACGAAACCCCGTCTCTACTAAAAGTACAAAAATTAGCCAGGTGTCGTGGTGTGTGCTGGTAATCCCAGCTACTCAGGAGGCTGAGGCAGGAGAACTGCTTGAACCCAGGAGGTGGAGGTTGCAGTGAGCCGATATTGCACCATTGCACTCCAGCCTGGGCAACAAGAGTGAGACTCCGTCTCAAAAACAAAACAAAACAAAACAAAACAAAACAAAACAAAACAAAAAAATGTATGTTCGTCCTTTTCCAAACAGGAATTCCCACTCCTTTTATTTAGAAGGAGGTTGTTTTCTGTCTGTTGGCTATAGCACTGTAGCTTCAAGTCCTGACTTTCCTAAATAAAGGTACAGCATGTGACAAATTACAAAAATGGATAGAGAGGGAAGGTGGAATAGAGGTTACCAGAGGCTGGGGGAAGAGAGAATGGGATGTTAGTGTTTAGCGGGTACAGAGTTTCTGTTTGGAAAAGTTTTAGACATAGATAGCAGTGATGGCTGCACAACACTGTGAATGAACTTAATGCCACTGAATTGGTACATTTTATGTATATTTTACCACACACACACACACATAGTTAAAGAACAAAGAGGATGGAAGAGAAAGTGAGGCACGGTGATTCACTCCTGTAATCCCAGCACTTTGGAAGGCCGAGGTGGGTGAATCACCTGAGGTCAGGAGTTCGAGACCAGCCTGGCCAACATGGTGAAACCTGTCTCTACTAAAAATACAAAAATTAGCTGGGCATGGTGGCACATGCCTGTAACTCCAGCTACTCAGGGAGGCTGAGGCACAAGAATCACTTGAACCCAGAAGGCGGAGGTTGCGGTAAGCCGAGATTGCGCCACTACACTCCAGCCTGGGCAAGACAGCGAGACTCCGTCTCAAATAAATAAATAAATAAATAAATAATAATAATAAAAGAGAAAGTGGAGAGAGTGGACGCTGGCCTCTGTGGGCTTCCCAGAAAGAAACTGAGAGGGCTTTTCAGAAGTGAGACACATTCCTCCTCGCAAACTTAAATCCAGCACCAAGCTAGTCAGGAGCTCCAGGGAGACCCAACCAAGACAAAAGGAAAGGGGAAGTGAACCACGGTGTCTCGGCATGGAGGCCGAATGCAAAACAAGTGCTGGACAGAACGAAGGTCAGCCGAGGCACCCCAGACAGAAGGGGGCAGGAAACTCCGGGGCTCAGGGCAGGCCCAGCCATGCTTCCAGCAGGCCTCCAAGATGAGTTTCCAACCCACCTCTGCCAACTTGAGTGTCACCCATTCCTTGATCTTTGCAGCTTTTTCTTGAACAGTTTTTGCTTCCTCTGCTCTCATCTGCTTCTGCAAGAAAGAAAGGGCCTTCTGTTAATCCTAACAGTCACCAGAAGAGTGACTGACTGGAGGTGGGAAACCCCAGGAAGAAACATCAAGTGTGCGTGCCACTGACCTCGCAAAGCCAGTGAGCAGAAATTGTTTGTTGCAATATTATTTGATAAGGTAACACAACATTTAAAAACTCAAAACTGAAATAGTGTAAGTGTTCACCAAGAAGGGGTTGGCTGAATAAACACGGCACATCCCTGACATGGAAGGAGGATGCTGTGCCTCCATATGCAAGCAACATTAATAGTGAGGAGTGGAAATCAAGGATTGGGGAGGGAGAGAGAGGTGACTTGTCATTTTATACTCCTCTGGCTGTTTTTTTTATTTTTAACTATAAGCATGTATTACCTTTATAGTTAAAAAACAAAAAATAAGGCAAAATTGCAGATAACTGAGGTATTTCCATCAAAGTAGTCAAAAGAGGAGATGATTGAAAAGGTTTGCATCTAAAGAGGAGCACCCTGGCTGGGCGTGGTGGCTCACGCCTATAATCCCAGCCTCAGACAATGTCAGACTCTCAGTATTTCAGAGCTGGAAGGACCTTAAAGGTCATCTAGTTTAAGGTGTGGCAAACAATGGCCTTCAGGCCACAGCCAGTCCTCCACCTGCTTGCCCCACCCAGACCTGTTTTTGTAAGTAAAGTTGCATTGTAATACAGCCATGCTCATTCATTTACGTCTTATCTGTGGCTGCTTCCGTGTTACAACAGCAGCTTTGACCAGTTGCAACAGAGACCTGTGGCCCACAAAACATAAAATAGTTACTACCTGGACTTTAAAGAAAAAGTCGGCCAACCCTGACCTGGTTTGATATTGTCTTTGTACTTCTGTGGCAACTAAGGCTATGGCAAGAAATGATTTGCCTCTGTCCATTCATGGCACAGCTGGGACTAAAACCAGGTCTCTTGACTCACAAAATAGTGCCCTTTCTTTTATGAGCTTGACCTACTGATTCCAATTGTAAAATGACCTTTTTTCTGACCTAAGGAGCTTTAGCAAGAGTCATTTTGTCCACCAGCCCCCAGGATGCTGCCACTTCTAACTATGAGCTACTCAGAAGAGAAGGTATGTCTAAAATCAATGGAAGAATTGATCAGAGATTCCATGTGTCAAAATTCTATTTTTCCATCATTTTTCAGGAACACATGGTACCCCACAGTATACAAAGGCACCTCCATTAAGGGACTATTGGGTGAATGCTGATGGGTTAACATGAATCTGCCCATGATGGTTGGAAGGCACCACCAGGATCGGCTTCTCCTACATGGAGAAGGCATGTGTAGGAAATTAAAAGTCATCTGTCCAGACTGTGGGGTGTTTAGTTGGAAATGATGGCACTCTGGCACAAGGGGAAAGCTAGGTAAGTAAGGCCAGTGTCAGAGGAAAGGGACAGAACTGGGATGGAGTTGGTGAGATTGTGAAGGGGAGAAGGCAGGACACAGGAACTGGCAGGGAGATGTTCCAGAAGTCCTCTCAGGAGCAAAGGTGCCGAGTGGAGCTGAAATGCCGGGCAGTGGCCTCTCCTGGCCTCCCATGTGCTCAGGAGGGAAGACCCTGGTTTTCTGAGGAGGCGACAACTTTGGTCTCTGCCTCTTCAGCTTCATTGAGAAACTTTGGGCAACCAGCTGGCCACGACTGACCATCCAGCTCTGTGCAGCTCTGATCACACTACAGCCAAGTATCAAGTATCTCATCTTGGCAGGGCACAACAAGGCGAGAATGGAGAAAGAAAAGCTCTCCTTACCAAGTACTGACCACGTGCCTGACACTAGGCACAGGTCACACGGGTTGCCTCTCCCAGCAGCTCTATGAGGTGTTTCCACCCTTCTTTTATAAATGTGTAAAATAAGAACCAGTGACTTAAACACTTTGCCCACTGTCAGAGGCAGCAGGTGCTAGAGGTGGGCTTCACACCCAGATCAGTCTGCCTCCAAGCTCCTTTCTCTACTCTAACCCCTGCCTGGCTTCTAATGAGCAGATGTGGGAGGAACAGGCCTTCCTATAATTAAATTATCACATAAAAGAATAGGCTCAGGCTGAGGCAGGAGAATGGTGTGAACCCGGGAGGCGGAGCTTGCAGTGAGCCGAGATTGCGCCACTGCACTCCAGCCTGGGTGACAGAGCCAGACTCCGTCTCAAAAAAAAAGAATAGGCTCAGGAGGGAGCGAGTTCCCCCGCACTCGAGGGCTTGAGCGGAGCAGCTCAGGAGGCTGGGGGCCAGCGGTACAGATGTCGAAGAGGGCATGGTGCTCCCTTGTGCATGAGCCCTTACCTGCTTCTCCAGCTGAGCCTCCAGCTGGCTGATGAGCTCATCTTTGCCCTTTATGGCTTTCAGCAATTCTTGGTATTTCCGGTGCAGGCTCCCCTCAGAGTCCACATTCTTCAGATTGGATAGTTTTACCTTCTCTTCCATGACACCCACCTGAAAAGTACAATGATCTCATAGTGTCTCCCATCACTCACACGGGGTGTGCAGTGGCCAGTAACGTGGGTGGGACACCCTCTGATGCCCCAGGCTGTGACTCCCAGGCACAGCCCTTACCCAGGGCAGTCTGAGCCAATTAATTCAATGATCATTTATAAAGTTCCAATCTGAGCAAAAGAAGGACTGACAAAGAAGAAACTCGTTTTGGCTACTCTAGGTCATGGTTAGTAGTGGAGAGATGGGTAAGAGGAGGGCAGAGGAGACGATGAGTGGAAAAAGCAGCTGGGTCTTGTGCCATTGACCTCTGTGGATCCCAGGAGGAATGAGCTGGGCAGGACAAACAGCCTAGGAGAGCAACTGTCCCAACCCCACTGTGGTAGCGATATTTACTGTTCACTGCACAGCCATGTGCTGACCCACATTTCTCAACCCTTCTGCAGCTAGATGGAGCCATGTCATTGATCCAACCAATGGGGTCCAAGTGGAAATGGTGCATCATTTCTGGACTCAAGTATGTATGTATGTATATATTTATTTATTTAAAATTTTTTTAAAACAGACAAGATCTTGCTCTATTGCCCAGGCTAGATTCAAACTCCTGAGCTCAAGGGATCCTCTAGCCTCAGCCTCCCAAGTAGCTGGGACCATAGGTGCATACTGCCACACCTGGCTGGGCTTAAGTATTTAAAAGCTCGTGCAGGGTGGGTGTGGTGGCTCACACCTGTAATCCCAGCACTTTGGGAGGTTGAGGCAGGAGGATTGCTTAAACCCCAGGAGTTTGAGACCAGCCTGGGCAAATAGTGAGACCCTGTCTCTATTAAAAAAATAAAATAAATAAATAAATAAATAAGGCCAGGTGCGGTGGCTCACGCCTGTAATCCCAGCATTTTGAGAGGCTGAGGTGGGTGGATAGCTTGAGCCCAGCAGTTTGAGACCAGCCTGGGCAACAAAGCAAGACCCTATCTCTAATAAAAAATACATCCAGCTTTCTTTCCTTGCCATGGCAACCAAGAAGGCTGCGCATTCCAAGTGGTCCAGCTATAAGATAGGCAAGCCTCCTTTCACCTGGATTCCTGAGTGACTGTGGAAGCGGAATCACTGGCTAACCCTCAATGGACAGGTTCCATGAGTGAGAACTAAATGTGATAAACCACTGAGACTTCAGACTTAATTTGTTACCATAGCATAGTCTAGCCTATTTGGACTACTATACCCACTTGCTACACTGATCTTTACCCAGAGACTCTACTCCCACAGAAAGCTCCATGCACACTCATTTGTTCAGGTATAACACAGCACTACTGGTGATGTGTGTGTCCACCTGTGTCCATGGGAAGGGCCTGGAAGGGCCGACGGTCATTCCCCTGCATATTCCCGCCGATCCCCTCCCCTGGTTACCTGGGTCTCAGCGTTCTCTGCTCTCTGCTCTGCCTCCAGCAGCCTCTGCTCCAGCTCCTGCATCTGCTCGGCCAGAGAGAAAAGGGAGATGTAGGTGCCATGTCCCTACTGTGAACACGGCATCAAGGCCACTTTAGAGAACTGTGCACACACTGCACACAGGCCAGGCTTCAAGTGCCCATCTCAAGTGGCTCAAGAGTGTCAGGGTAAAGATTTTCAAGGCAACTCTCAGCTCCCTAATCCTGAGTTCGTGGGGCAGGTGAAGAACCCGTGGCTGCTGTCCTCTCTGCTGAGGGAGTGGAGGCCCAGCTCTTTTGTCCTGACGGAGGGTGTCCGGGGAGGGCAGCAGCTCCACCGTCATTCTTCCTGAGTATCCCGCCCTGTCCTGGCTTCGGTCTCCCCTTCCTGAGGCCCCTTTCCTCTCAGCATTGGGTCGAAGGCGGGGCCATGCTGCTGCTCCCATAGGGCCCACCCTGTGTCATCGATAGAGAACATTTCACCCCACTCAGAATATCGCACTGGCTGGGGACGAATACCTCCTCACCCACAGTCGAGGGCACCTCTGCCTGTAAGTGCTTCAGGGCTATCACCTTATTTGAGTTCTTGAATCTTAAAGAACTAGAAAGAGAAAGAGAGGCTCAAAATACATTTTTCAAAATTCTATCTTGCGAGCTGGGATGGCTGTAATCCCAGCACTTTGGGAGCCTAAGGCGGGAAGATCACTTGAGCCCTGGAGTTCGAGACCAGCCTGGGCAACATATCAAGACCTCATCTCTACTAAAATTTTTCTTTTTTAATTAGCTGGGCGTGGTGGTGTGTGCCTGTAGTCCCAGCTACTTGGGAGGCTGAGGCAGGTGGATCACTGGAGCCTGGGAGGTTGAGGCTGTAGTGAGCTGAGATGGCACCACTGCACTCCAGCCTGGGTGACAGAGCAAGGTCCTGTCTCAAAAAAAAATTTAAAAACGTAAAAATTCTGTCTTGCTGCCAGTAGAGGCGTGTCACTCAGGGCTGAGGAGCATGGAAATTCTGGAAATTACACCAAGTGGCCCAAGCAAAGGGACTGAAGTTCTTGCACGTGGAGGCTCTTCAGGGACCAGACCTAAGCTGAAGACTGAAGAGCTGCTCACGAGCCCACAGCGTTCATGGCATCTCTTTGCAGCTTCTCAAGCTTGTGGCTTGGCAAGTGAAGTGTGCGTTGGATGTCAGCTCCCATTCTCCCCCTGCTAGGGCACCACCGTGTGCTGCCCAACTGTACATCATCACATGGAGGACCCGCAGAAGCAGAGCAAATTCATGCATCCTGCTCTCGTGTCTAACACCATGTGCCACAGCCTAGCTGGGGCCGATGCTTCCTTCCCCAGCCTGCCTTGCCCCAGAGTAACACATACGTATCATACATGTCCCAGAGGCGTTGCATCTCAGCCGCATCTTCCACCAGGCTGGATAGGCCCAGTGCCCCTCACTTCCCAAGTTCCAGCCTAACCTCCTCTCTAAGGATTTGGCCTCTTCTCTGGCTACTCAAACTTCTCCCTTCAGCCTGGACCCTAGCTGATATTTACCAGTGAACTAATTGATCCTTCTCGCTTTCCCAATCTCTCAGCTGAAATTCTGCTTTCCTTAATTAAAAGGTGGATGAGCAGGACCCCCCCAGCCTGCTGCTAGACAGTGAGAGGAAAGTTACACAGGAGCAGCAGTTCGTGTTTGGGAACGTGGGGGACCTCTTTGCTCAGGGTGGCCTTCCCTCATCCATTTTTTTCTCCTTTCTGGGACTGGGGAGACACAGATGCTTTCAGGGCACATTCCCTTGGACAGAGAGTTAGAGTTATGCTCATCTGAAGATCCCGAGTAAAACTCAAGACTTACAACCCATATGGGACAAAAATGCTCTGGTGCTCCCATGGATAGGGCCCCCTGTGACAGGAATTCACGTGTTCAAGCCAAGGATGCCCACATCCCTTCTTTCCTTCCTCTCTTGGGGTTAGTAACACTACTCAAACCTCTCGATGGAAGCTGAGTGGGTGCGTTGGTTCTGGTCAGTTTTGGGCATTGGTTTGAGCCAGATGGACTGTCCTAAGTCAGTCCTCAGGCCTGTCCCAGAGGAGTTCCTTGACCTTCACACAGTTGCTATGCAGCCACGGGGCAGATAACAGCACAGCATAAATCAATATTATGTTTATAGGGGTGGCTGCCCAGTGCAAAAGGAATTCTCCTTGGTGGTGGGGGGTTGGTTGATACATAGTGTGGCCCCCAGTGTTGGTACTGCATAACCCTTCCCTCTTTGACACCAGACCTAACTGGGCCAGCCAGGTTCTCTCTCTCCAGGAATCTGGAATCAAGAGATCAGAGGCTGGAGCCAGGGAGGTGCCCTGGAGAAGGTGCACAAACCTCATCAAGTCATGATTGCTGGATAGTTCCTTCAGTTCTGTGAGCTGCCCCAGGATCCTTCTAATAAATCCCGTTTGCTTGAGCTAGCCAGAGTTGGGTTTTTGGGGGGTTTTTTACCCACACAGAAATAATCTAATGAATGCGATGATGAGGAGCATTTTCTTTTTCAAGAAGAAAATGAAATACTGAATGGGAAGGCCCTGGACCCTCAATAAGTTTCCTAGGTTGCACTTCAGCAGGACTATTGAGACCTAACTAATCTGCTCTGTAGCTCAGAAGAAGGCATAGGCTTTCCATTGGAAATGATAACTCATATTTGTGACATTCTGAAATGATTGGCTGATATTTTCTGACTTCCTCTGATGGAAAAACTTGTCTTGCTCTTTTGCAAATGGGGACCAAGGTGCAGTAAAGGATAAACTTGGGTCTTACCTCCCATGGAGGCATTTGATAAGTCAATGACATTGGTCAGAACCAGAAATCGCTCTGTTATTGACAACACAGCGAGCATTTTTTCCCCTCCGTATTTTATTATCTATCCCATGCACATGCTATTACTGAAGCAGATGGAATGGCAAGGCACCTTTCAGAGCCTGGGGTCTCCCCTGGGGTATCCTCCCAGCCCTGGGTCACCCTCTGTCACTGCCAGGTGGTCCTCATTACTGCCGAGTCTCCCAGTCCTTTTTTTTTTTTTTTTGGAGACAGAGTCTTGCTCTGTCGCCCAGGCTGGAGTGCAGTGGTGCGATCTTGGCTCACTGCAAGCTCCGCCTCCCAGGTTCAGGTTCACGCTATTCTCCTGCCTCAGCCTCCCGAGTGGCTGGGACTACAGGCGCCCGCCACCACATCCCGCTAATTTTTTGTATTTTTAGTAGAGATGGGGTTTCACTGTGTTAGCCAAGATGGTCTCGATCTCCTGACCTCGTGATCCCCCCGCCTCAGCCTCCCAAAGGGCTGGAATTACAGGCGTGAGCCACCGCACCTGGCCAGTCCTTCTTATCCACCCTGCAAGGACACTTGACACTCAAAGCATTTCATATTCACTTTTATGTTGCAGTATTCTTTTTTCTCTAAAACTAGTGTTTGAACACTTTAGCCCCAGCATCAACACTTTTCACGAGGGCAGATCTTTCTTCTTCACCCTTGCTTAAAGGCCACACCTGGAGCTCTGCAAAGCTGGTGCTACAGGTGGGCACCCTTATTTGGCTGTTCCAGGGTTCTCTAGGACCATGTCCTCAGCTGTCCTTTCAGTGTGTGGGTCTGGCGTAATATGCCAGCCAAGGAGGTGTCAGGTTTAGGTGGCTGACAGGGATCTACTTTCACCAGCTGCACATAAGACTCATAAGCTGCCCTAGAACTGGCTGCAGCAACCTGATGAAGTGCACTTGGCACCAATCTGGTATTTAACCCCCAAGTGTGCAGCTCCTTGTCACATGCTGTGAGATGCTGTGAAATACCAGGCCATGGTGGCAGGAGCACCTGGGACTCTCCTGTACTCCCAGCACAGTCCTGCTGTGCCCAGCAGTGGCCTGAACCAAGAGCCACACCATCCTGGTCTCAATGATCCCTTTGAGAAAAGGGTTCAACATTGTTTTTTTTTTTTTTTTTAGACAGAATCTCACTGTGTCGCCCAGGCTGGAGTGGCCAATCCCAGCTCACTGTAACCTCCGCCTCCCAGGTTCAAGTGATTCTCGTGCCTCAGCCTCCCAAGTAGCTGGGATTACAGACGTGCACCACCACGCCTGGCTAATTTTGGTATTTTTAGTAGAGATGGGGTTTCTCCATGCTGGTCAGGCTGGTTTCGAACTCCTGGCCTCATGTGATTCGCCTGCCTGGGCCTCCCCAAGTGCTGGGATTACAGGTGTGAGAGGTTCAACATTATTACCGCTGCCTTACACCCACGGGAGAGAACAGCACAGCTAAGAGGTAAGGCACTGGAACCTCACTGACTCCACCACAGTGTGGCTTTAGACAAATTCCTTAACCTCTCTGTGCCTCAGTTTCCTCATCAGTTAAAGAAAAACAAAAGAGTAATGACACCTTCTAGGATCGCTGTGAAAATTCTACAAGCTGCCCCATGTAAAGCACATGTGCATGGCCTGGCATTCAGAAATTTATAGGTAAAAGCTGCTTGTTGGTTTTTTTCCTACACAAAGATGGCACTTAGGAGCAGGGAGACCAGTGTGGCCGGGACAGTGTGATGCTCACCTGTTGTCTCAGCATGACTAGTAATAGAGCCTCCTTTCACTTTCTCTCCAGAGTGTCCTGCTTTAGGTGATAGATTATATGATCGGACTACTTAGGATTCACCTACAGAAAGAATGGGTTTAAGCCAGAGGTTGCCCACTATTAACTTAAAGAGTGTCCTGTAAGACCTACACTGTGTTGTGGGCATTTAGCCTATATGTATATAGCTAAACAGGACCACTTGGTCTGTGTAGGGCTGTGTGTATATACATGTAGGACATTTAGGCTACACTTATGTAGCTAAACAGGGCCACTGTCATAAGCACTGTACATGCATTAACTCATTTACATTTCATAACAACCCCAGAAGGCAGGTACTATTAGTATCCCTATTGTGTGGATCAGGAAACTAAAACAGAGAGGTAAGGTAACTTGCCTAAGGTCACACAGTTACTAAGATTCAAAGCCAGAATTCAAACTCAAGTAGACTGGCTCCAGAGCACATGCTGTCAGCCACTACACTACACTGCCTCTCACATACAAATCTCACATGTCACGTAAAAATCCAGATTCCATATACATCTTGTTTCCATCTTCTCTTAAAAAATCAAAAGATCTGGCCACACTAGCATTATATTTTCTATTTTCTATAGCAGTAAGTGGCTTCAGCCCTTCCCCTCACATTTTCCTAGAACCTCTCACTCTCTTCATTGTCTCATCTATCTAAATTAACTGCAGACATTTGAGTTTGCAATCCCCAGTTTAGCCATTAAATTGTTCTAACTCTGTTGTTATCAAAGACAATTGTTTTGGCTGGGTGTGGTGGTGCACACCTGTAATCCAAACACTTTGGGAGGCTGAGGCGGGTGGATCACTTGAGCTCAGGACTTTGAGACCAGCCTGGACAACATGTTGAAACCTTGTCTCTACTAAAAATACAAAAATCAGCCAGGCATGGTGGTGTGCACCTGTGGTCCCACCTACTCGGGAGGCTAAGGTGGGAGGATTGCTTGAGCCTGGGGGGCAGAGGTAGCAGTGAGCCGAGATGGTGCCACTGCACTCCAGCTTGGGCAACAGAGTGAGACTTTTTATTTTAAAAAATAAAAAATATTAAGACAATGGTTTTCAATTTTTTTTTTTTTTTTAGCAACAGATCTTTTGTTCAATTAAAATCATATGCTTATTCCCAAATACATAAAATACACGAATGTGGAGCTGGGAAGAGAAAGGGCTCCAAGCCTTGTCTGTGGGCTACATGGGGCTCCAGGGATCCACTGGAAAGACAGCTGAATGGGGCCCGAGGTAAGGCCATGGCAGAGGTTAGTTGCAGGAGAGACTTTCAAGGGCATAAGAATCACATGTGGGCTTTGTCACCATGCAGATTCCTGGGATCTGCCCACAGAGCTTTTCTTTAGCAAGTCAGAGACATAGCTCCAGAAAGTGCTTATAAAGAAAGTGCTTGTGGATGAAAGTGGTGGTCCACAGACCACACTGTAAGAAACAGTAGCCTGGCCACAGAATGCAAAACAAAGCTGACTCCTTCAGAGATGCAGCCTGGAGCCGTAGCCCCATCAGCATCCCTTCTCAAATGGTTCGCCAGCACTACAGAACTCATCCATATATGGTTCCTGAGAAATACTATGGTGAGGAGGGCAGCCTTATAATAAAATAGGGGGTTAGAAAAACAATTTAAGGCCGGGAGCAGTGGCTCACACCTGTAATCCCAGCACTTTGGGAGGCCGAGGTAGGCAGATCACTTGAGGTCTGGAGTTCAAGACCAGCCTGGCCAACATGGTGAAACCCCGTTGCTACTAAAAATACAAAAATTAGCTGGGCGTGGTGGCACGTGGCTGTAATCCCAGCTACTCAGGAGGGTAAGGCAGGAGAATCTCTTGAACCTGGGAGGTACAGGTTGCAGTGAGCTGAGATCACACCATTGCACTCCAGCCTGGGTGACAAAGTGAGACTCTGTCTCAAAAAAAAATAAATAAATAAATAAATAAAAATCTCTCTTTTACACACACACACACACACACACACACACACACACACACACACACACCACAGAATAAAAGCCCTAGAAGGCATCTTCTCCCAAAACAAATCAGATCTGTGAGCACAGAGACCTGCTAAGACCCATTCCATGATGATTTTATGCAAACTTCAACATACTTCCAACTCATCCTTGTATTCTCCTTTTATGGTACCTGGCCTTGTCACAAAGTATGAGATATTTTAGGATATGTTTTTCTGGGCTACCCATATGTTGTGAAACTGGCACTTAAGCTGAACTGCTGCCTCTGTATAATCCATATGAGGTGGAGGAGCAACATCCATTGTTCTCTTGCTTAAGGGGAGTGAACGGAACCATTTACCCACTCAGAAAAATTTCTGAACTACAAATTTTTGGTAGGTAGATCGAAAACTGAGTTATACTCCAAAACCTTGGCTGGTGAAACTGGCAAGCGATTGTGACAGAGCGAAAGTACACATGGTTGCACTGGAACTGGACTTGGTAAACGTTGCTTCAGTTAGAAGTTTTTAAGCTACAAAAAGAATAATGTTTTGTCACATTATTTCTTCTTTTTTTTTTTTTGAGATGGAGTTTTGCTCTTGTCGCCCAAGCTGGAGTGCAATGGCACAATCTTGGCTCACCGCAACCTCTGCCTCCTGGTTTCAAGCGATTCTCCTGCCTCAGCCTCTGGAGTAGCTGGGATTACAGGCATGCGCCACCATGCCTGGCTAATTTTGTATTTTTAGTAGAGACGGGGTTTCTCCATGTTGGTCAGGCTGGTCACAAACTCCCGACCTCAGGTGATCTGCCCACCTCGGCCTCCCAAAGTGTTGGGATTATAGGCGTGAGCCACCACTCCTGGCCTATTTCTTCTTTTGTTAATACACTCAAAGCCCTTTTGGCACAAAGAAGCAGATAGGGAGTAAAAAAAAGCCTTGTATTAGTTCTAATATTGATGCCATGTATTCATAATTATAATTCCTACAAAGCTCTTTTGTGGATAGATACTATACTCCCACTTTTCTGATAGGATAACTGAGAAACAGGTTTAGCAAGAATGAAAAAGTCCAAGGAAGAATCACATTTTAATATCCATTTATGTGGCCTCTCAGAACAGTATCGATTTTTAAATTGATCTGAATAGCCTTTGTGGCTTCTCCAGCAGGCCAAGAAAGACAGCTAGGGAAAATGATGTGAGCAGAGCAGGGCGAGATGTGAATCTCAAGTCATCAGCCACTCCCTCAGCCTCCTCTACTGGAAGGAAAGGGAACCCATGGCTAACCTGCCTCCAGAATGGGGTGGCCCAGGCAGGCTGGGTGACCATGGCAATAGCACACCAGACCCAGAGGTGTAACAGCAAAGGCACAGTCTCGACTGTCCTCTCCCTTCATCCAGCTCTCTCTCCCTTAGGTGAGGGATTATCTAAGAGCCTTGATGTTTCTGCTTTTTAAAAAAAATTCTTTTTAGCACAGATTATTCCCTGACTAGAACGACAGTTTTGTACGAGGGAGTCAGGTGCAAGTAGGCTGTGTCAAGGTAGGAAGAAGGGCATTCTTCCAAGCCTCCGCAGCCCACAGGCAGGTCTGATCCTAAGCAGAGATGGTCCCCCAGGGAAGCACCCAGTATTTGCTCACCCTGCAGGATAGCCAGCAGTGAGCAGCCTGCAGTCATCAGCCCATGTAATGTCCCAGGGCCAGCTGTGTAGAGAGGTAGGGGAGCAGGTGGGTGGCAGGGCCGGCCAGAGACTCAACTGACATGGCTCCTCCCAGTGCGGGTAGGAACTGGCCATGATTCTTGGCCCCAGCAGGAGCTCTCCTAAGAAACCCAAGGCATCTCTTCCTGTGATCTATAACTTGTCTTGGCTCTGCTAAGGAAAGCATCTCATGAATTGCTGGACCTGTCTTACTGGTTTAGGGATGATTGCAGAAGACAGACACAATCCTGACATTGACTAACATGGTGTTTGTGGCCTTAAGATTTCCTGCCAAGAGGTCCAGTGTTGGGCTCAGGTCCCAGCCCTTTTCTTTACTTAAGTCTCCCACCCCATGGTCCCTAGTCCAGATCTATGTCTCTCCCCTCTTCCCTCCCACATGCCCAGCTGTTCCTCCCATGTCTATGCCTTTCCCCTTTCTTGACTCATCACACTATGCACCCCTAACATTTCCATGTGAGGGCATTCTGGTTACATGAGGATCAGAGACAGACTTGAAGACAAGAAGGTGTCAATATTATGAAAGTTCAGTTTACCCAGACTCCAGAGGCTGTAGAAGGTATGGTGTTTATAATGTGGTTAAGGCTTTCCAGTCTCTCTGTTGGCCCCTGAGGAATAGGGTAGACAGGCACTCTAAAACATTTATTATGAAATACTTTAGGCAAACAGAAACATGTAGAGAAAATATATATATATATCCTTTGAGACAGGATTTTGCTGTGTCACCCAGGCTGGAGTGTAGTGTGATCACAGCTCACTGCAGCCTCAAAGTCCTTGGCTTAAACAATCCTCCCACCTTGGCCTCTAAGTCACTGGGACTACAGGCATGAACCACCATGCCTGATGAGAATAATTTTTTAAAAACATGTATCTGCTGGCTGGGCGTGGTGGCTCACGCCTGTAATCCCAGCACTTTGGGAGGCCGAGGCGGGCAGATCACCTGAGGATGGGAGTTCAAGACCAGCCTGACCAAAATGGAGAAACCCCATCTCTACTAAAAATACAAAATTAGCCGGGCATGGTGGCACACGCCTGTAATCCCAGCTACTCAGGAGGCTAAGGCAGGAGAATCGCTTGAACCCGGGATGGGGAGGTTGCAATGGGCCATTGCACTCCAGCCTGGGCAACAAGAGAGAAACTTTGTCTCAAAAACAAAAACAAAACAAAACAAAAAACACATGTATCTGCCTGTCACTTGTCACTTTGTCTAAAAAAAATCCCAAAAAACCATATATCCACCATTCAGCTTTGTTAACCCTTAATTTTTGTCACATCTGCTTCTGATGTTTGTCTTCAAGAAATGGACCATGACAGATACAGTTGAAGCCCTGCGTAATTCTCTCCAATTTTACCCCCTTCCCCCTGGCATTGACCCTACACTTGGTTGTTTTTATATTTTTACCTCATTTGTATATGGTAAAAATACCTGGGGTTACATTTTCTTATGGCAATAAGTGGCTTCAGCACGTCCCCTCATGTTCTCCCAGAATCCACCTGGCTCTCTTCACTTATCTAGCTTACCTGTAAGCATCTGACTTTGCAACCCCCAGGTTAGCCATTAAATGGTTCTAACTGTTGTAATCTAAGACAGTGTTTTCAACTTTTTTTTTTTTTTTTAGCAACACAGCTTTTGTTCAATTGAAATCATGTGCTTATTCCCAAATATATAAAATCCATGAGCATGGATCTGGGATGAGAAACAACAATTAGTACTGTCTTTGAAGGTTTTTAGAAGTACATAAACTGTATGATACTGTATATATCCTTCAGATGTTTTTTATTCAATGCTGATTTTTGAGATTTACTGATCTTACAAATGTAGTTCTACTTGATTCATTTTTAATTGCAATGTAGTATTCCACTGTACAAATACACTGAATATGTTTATCCACCACTCTGTTGATGGACATTTAGAGTGTTTCCAAATTTTCATACATCAGTGCTGCAATATGTATGTCACCTTATGACCGATATATTTGGATTTATTTCTGCCACTTCATTTGTCCTTTCTGTTTACTCCTTTTTTTGATACACTATTTTCTTGTCCCTATCTGTATTTAATAGACTTTCCTTTTTTCATTTCCTCTCTCTACTGATTTGAGGTATGCATACTCTGTTTCTATTTGTTATCCCTCCTATTAGTCTAGACTTAAAGACTGCTGGTTTTTCCCTATTATCTATCCTCTCTTTCTTTCTCATATAAATAGAACCCCCAACTTTTAGCTGAGCGCATAGTTATTCAGAATAAAGACTACATTTCTGTTTGTAGAAATGTGCAAACCTTCTTTGTAGCTGGGTATAACCATGTGAATAAGATCTGGCCAGTGGGATATCAGCAGAAGAAAGGTATGAAACCTCTGAGTCACTAACTTAAAGGGAAGGGGTTGGAATGTGACTTATCAGGTGACCCATCTTCAAATATTCAGAGACCATCACCCTAAAGCTTGATTGCTTATGTCTGGAAGGTTACATGAGAAAGAAAGAAATATCAGCCTGGTTTAAGCCATTGTTATTTGGGGTTCTTTCTTACAGCAGCCAAACAATGATCTAAGCAAACTGTGATTTTTAAAAACTTACCCTGGTTAGACTCATTCTGTTTCCTGAATCTGAGGTTTCACATCTTTCATCAAGTTTGGAAACTTTTCAGCCACTATCTTTTCATGGAATCTCATTTGATGGATATAGGACCTTGTCATTCTAACATCCAGGTCTCAGCTGCTGTATCTTTATTTCTGTAGGCAGCATTCTGGATGATTTCCTTAGGTCTGTCTTCCTGTCCATTAAGTCTATCTTCCATGGTGCCTAATCTGACGTTTAATCTATCCATTAATACATTTTAATTTCAATGAAAACACTTTTGCTTCTAAAAGTTCTATTTAGTTTTCAAGTCTACCTGATCTTTTTAGGTAGTGTCTTGTTCTTGTCTTATGCTTTCAATTTCTTTGTTACGTCTTCAAAACTTTTGAACTCATTTATTTCATAGTCTCTTGCCAACAGTTCCATTATTAGAAGTTGTTGGGGATCTAGTCTAATTGTTTTTTGTGTATGTGGATACTCACTCATTGTAGATTATTTCCTCAAGTGTTTAGTCATTTTTGATTATATATTCCTCTTCATTAAGGCTTTTTTTCTGTGTGGATCCTGTGTGATCTGAATTGAGGTCTTGTGTCTCCAGAGAGGTTTTGTTTCTGTCCCTACCAGGCTCCCCAGGGGTATCACTGGCCCAGAACTTGGGTTTCCCAAACCACACAGGTAGTATAAATCCTAACATTAAACCAGCATTATCATCAGGTTCTCAGGGGAGACTCTATTCTTGTTTTTCTACCTAGAGCCTTAACTAAGTCTGAGAAGCTATTGTCATCTCCTGTGCCAGTGAATGATTTTCCTTTCCTTGTCTACCCTGTTATTTAGGGTAAGCCCTTTAATATTCCTGACCATTTTTTATTTTTAAATTTTGTTCATACTGACACTAATCAAAAGAAATAATAGTCCTGACTTTATGCGGAAGTCTGTTTCAGCTCCAACCTCCAGCTGGCCAGTCCTCATTTCTAGCCCCACCGATATTAAAACTCTTTTTTTTTTTTTTTTTTTTTTGAGACGGAGTCTCGCTCTGTCGCCCAGGCTGGAGTGCAGTGGCGCAATCTCGGCTCACTGCAAGCTCCGCCTCCCGGGTTCACGCCATTCTCCTGCCTCAGCCTCTCCGAGTAGCTGGGACTACAGGCGCCCGCCACCACGCCCGGCTAATTTTTTGTATTTTTAGTAGAGACAGGGTTTCATCGTGGTCTCGATCTCCTGACCTCGTGATCCGCCCGCCTCAGCCTCCCAAAGTGCTGGGATTACAAGCGTGAGCCACCGCGCCCGGCCGATATTTAAAAAACTCTAACTTCAAACCTTACGTTACTCTAGGGAGGCCAGCCACATACCACCTGCCCCTCAATCAGCTGTCAGAGTCGAGTACCACTGTGGCTTTACCCTCTTCATTTTGTTACCTGAGGACTTTTCTTACTTTTTTCTGTGCTCAGCTCTGCATTTACATGAATATTTTAAATATTTAACCCAGTATTTCCAGGTGATTCATAGTGGGGTTTTTTTTGTTTGTTATTTTGTTGTCCATGTTACTAGAAACAGAAGTCTCTTCCCTCTGAGTTATATCTCAGACTGCCTGGCTGAGTCAATCCCTACTTATCCTTTCCTTCCTTCTTGTCCCTCCCCCAATACCATAGCTTAAGGCAGGATTCTCAAACTTCATAGTGTACAGAATGATTTTCTGGGAGCTTGTTAAACATGCAGATTATTAGCAACCCCCCAGGAGACTTCAATTGAGAGGACTGGGGTGGGACCCAAGAATATGCATGCTTAACAAGCACTCTAGGTGGTTCTGGCCAAACGGTTCTGACCACACTTTGAGAATCACTGTCTGAGGTCTGCTGCCCTTTCCTGATGTATATTCATTCCTTTCTCTTGGCAGTACCTGGCAGGAGCCCTGCGCATCTCTGTTTTGCAAAGTCTGAGTTAGGAGACAACAATGCCAACAGACCCAAGGTTCAAGAGTTCTAGTCCAGACTAGTCCAGGACCACTCCCCTTAGCCATGGTGATGCCACTGATTTGTCCTGCTGGACTCCAGCTATCAATAAAACAGGTCATCCACTTGGGCTTTACTAATTGAGACTTTGACATTATTTGGAGAGGGGTGAGTTGAATATTCCCTTTGTACTTATGAAAGAATTGTTTGCTAAGCAGATGGATACTATAAACAAAACTATACATATAATGATGGGTTCACTTAATTTTAAGTGCAGGTCTTCACTCTGTAGATGGGTTATGCTCCAGAATGCCTCTGAAAGTTAGCAGTTTAGAATGTATCTTCCAGCCGAGCGCAGTGGCTCATGTCTGTAATCCCAGCACTTCAAGAGGCCGAGGTGATCACCTGAGGTGAGGATCACCTGAGGTTGGGAGTTCGAGACCAGCCTGACCAACATGGAGAAACCACGTCTCTACTAATAATACAAAATTAGCCCGGCGTGGTGGCGCATGCCTGTAGTCCCAGCTATTCGGGAGGCTGAGGCAGGGGAATCACTTGAACCCAGGAGGCGGAGATTGTGGCAAGCTGAGATGGTGCCATTGCACTCCAGCCTGGGCAACAAGAGCGAAACTCCATCTCAATAAATGAATAAATAAAATAAAATAAAATAAAATAAAATAGAATGTTATCTTCCCACAGAAACATTAGGAAAGGTGGTCAGTTTCCCAGACCAGCCCACCCAAACCTGTAAATAAAATAATTATTCCCATTTAAGACCTCTTCTATGTCAGGACCTTTACATATGTGATCTAATTCTCAAAATAACTCTTAGAAGTAGACATTTGTGTTTTTTTGCCTTAGCGGTGAAGGGATTTGCCCAGGGTCATCTAGCCAGTAAGTGGCAGAGCCAAGTTAGGTCTGGCTCCAAAGCCTGTGTCCTTCTTACCAGGAAAGCAGAACACCTCCTGTAGCTCATTTGTTTAACAAAGGGTGAGAGGAGGGGTAGAGATTTCTGTTTTCTCCCGAAACACTGTCTTTCCCCACACTGAGAAAGAAATGTTAAGGGAGTAATAGAACCTCTCCGCTGCAGCCACAGGTGACTCCGGAAGTGATGGGGGACCGAGAAGATCGGCAGCATGTCTTTGGTGTGCCTTAATGAGCGAGCAAAGACTCAAGCAAGATAACAGCTTAGTAAACTGCTCGGACTTTGGTCTTAAACTACCTTGGGTTTCATTTTGCATATGGGGAAAAGCATCTTACTGAAAGTTGACTTTCCGCAACTCTCCCTCTCTCACACGGCCCTCCCTGCCATAAACCTCTGCGTGTGGAGAGGCAGCTCCCTGCTCTGCGGGACTCACCTTGTCAGCCAGCAGCTCCCTTATCTTGCTGGCCTGTAGGCGGAACCGGAAAAGCTGGGTTTCCAGGGTCAGGCAGCGTTTCTGCCAGTCTACACTGGCCGGCGCGTCCACCTTGAGTTCTGCCATGATGGAATCGACTTCTGGATTATTCCGGGGAGCCCTAAGAACCAGCATGCAGAAAAAGGAAAAGATAAATAAGCATGTGAGGAAGAGTTCTGTGGGGGAAAGAACGGGAGGGGACCAAAGGACAGAGAAAACAGGGCTGGGGAAGAGAATCGGTCACTGATCCCCAGGGTCCCTCCCTGCCTTCCTCAGCTCAGTGTGTCCCGCTCCATTGTAAGTTAGCTTAGCGCCTCAGGAAACCGCGAAACCTGAGAAACCTTAAGGAGAACCTAGTCTCATCTGGACAGAAGTGAAAAGTAGGGCTCATTTGTTTTTCAATTATCCACACAACAAACTTATCCGTTAAACAGCTACTTATATGCCTGACCCTGTACTCTGCAATGGAGATGCAAACAGAACTAAGAGAAACTCCTTGTCTTTGTGTTTTTCAAGGAACTCTTAGGAAAATCTAATTACAATGTAGTCATAGTTGCCAAATGACATGCAGATAAATGGGAATGGGAGCTGGGAAAAGTGGGAGGGATGTGTTTAGGGAAGGCTTAAAGTGGGTAACAGATGCATCCAAGGTCACATAGCTAATTAGAGGCAGAACCCCGGTTCCCAGTTTATTTCTTATTCTATTTCACCTATATAAGATGTTAGATGAGAAAAAAATGGAAATAAAATATAATGCTTTGAATGTCCTTGACAATCTTCTATTTAGATGGGATTGTGTCCATTATTATCATCGAATCATCCATCCCACTTTGGAACAGATTCTCACCATTTCCTTCAGGTTCTAAGATGCAAACCAGAAAACTGCTAGATATTTTGCTGCAACCTCTGGAGAAAGCTACAAGTCTTTGGGAAAAAAATTTGTACAAATTCAGAACAAATCAAGTAGACACCTATAGTATGTCCAGCCAGGGGAATTCACTCAGATGCCTCCTGGACATATTTAGAGAAAAAACACTGGATGGAGGATGAGAAAAGGAAGAAGAAGGATGCATGAGTGTGCATGAGAGAGGGATGCAGGCAGAGTGAGCCTGGGAGACACATCCATCATCAGGATTTTTCAACTCCCCCTTCTAGGGCATTATGATGAATGATGCTTGCCAAAAAGTATAAATTTGGTCCGTCCCAAACCATGACACATGGTCACCCTAGTAGTCAACAATTTTAAGGAATAATTATTAATTTTTTAGGGTGATAATTTTTTTTTTTTTTTGAGGGAGAGTCTCACTCTGCCAGCCATGCTGGAGTGCAATGGTGCAATCTTGGCTCACTACAACCTCTGCCTCCTGGCTTCAAGCGATTCTCATGCCTCAGCCTCCTGAGTAGCTGGATTATAGGCATGCACCACCAAGCCTGGCTAATTTTTTGTATTTTTAGTAGAGATGGGGATTCACTGTGTTGGCCAGGCTGGTCTTGAACTCCTGGCCTCAAGTGATCCACCTGCCTCAACCTCTCAAAGTGCTGGGATTACAGGTGTCAGCCACTGCACCTGGCCGATAATCTTTTTAAATGTCATCTGTTAGAAATTTTTATGATATACAGGTTAAATAATATCTGGGATTTGTTTTAAAATACTTCATGGTAAGAGGTAAGTAGAGGAGGAGATATACGAAATAGGATTAGTAAAATGTAGATAATTTTTGAAGCTGGTTGAGGGGTATATGGGAGTTCTTTATATGATCTCTCTACTTGAATATATGCCTGGAATTTTCCATAATAAAAATTTGTTGCTTTTCAAAATCCCCTTTTCCTTCCTCAGGAGTCACATGGCCTCAGAAAACCCAGCTACCTCCTGTACTGTTGCCAGATACTACCACAGTGCAAAGTTAGCCTCTGTTTGATGGGCTAATCACCAATAGTGCTTCTCCCCTCGCATGTGACTTTTATTCGTATTTTTCTCCCATCATACACTACAAGTAGCTATTGCTTATTGAGTCTTTATTGTGTGCCAGGCATGTGTTGCCTCTTTAATCCTTACAACAACCTGTGAAACAATAGGTAAGCACTGTTGTCCACACACACATGAGGACACTGAGGAACAGAGAAGCTAAGTAATTTACAGATAATTGTACAGCTAGTTAATGGTGGAGGTGGGATTCTGGTTCCAAATTCCTTGTTCATTGCCACTCTGTGCTCTTTACCCATCCAAAAAATAAAAATAAAAAGAATTCCAATTTCACAAAGAGTGTGGTAGACTTGAAAATGGCAGAAATCGTTTCTAGGATCTTTCAGAAGCCTTAGCACAAGGATGAACCTATATCCCAGATTTCCCAAGACATCTTGGGCTCAAAATTCTGATACCATAATCTCCCCAAGCACTGGCACTTACCATGTATCCTGACTTTTCATCTAAAAAATAAGACCTGCAGAGAAAGGCCCAACAATTAAACCACTGATGGACCGAGTAAGCTCGGTTCTTGGCTCCTCAGAACACATGACTTCAGCGCTGATCTCCCAGCCCTGTCATCTAAACAATCCCTATATTGTGACCTCCCAGCAATCCCCATCTCAAAAGACTAGGACCAACTGGAACGGGCAGGAAGACAAAAGACAAAAACAAAACATGACCTTCTCTGAGCTAAGATCACAGCTGAAAAGACAAAACAGAACCTTGTAAGGCTCTCAGAGAAGGCCGGGAGGCTTCATGTTTGATTTTTCCTTGTCCTTTACTGGGATTTTGCTTTTCCTTGTATAAATAGGAAAAGTGACAGATCTGAGACTACCACCTGGGAGTATCGCAACTCAGTTCAGGGCTAAGAAATAACAGTAAAAGCATAAAAGCAAGGGGCAAGGGAAATGTAATCCTTTTGTATAGTTGAAAGAGTTCGATTAATATTGATTCCCTCTTACTGATTGTCAAAGCTGCTGCTTAGATTCTATTGGGAGAGTGAAAACGCAAATTATCAAAATCTCCAAGTACTTTGGAAATATGTCACTGGTGTCTGCCTAGCCCTGATATCTGAGATTATACCTAGTTTAGGGAATGCTTTCCCCAGTCAAGCATCTCCATAACATCATGGTTCTGAACTCATCAAGTGGTCTGTTTAATCCTCTCCCTGCCTTGTGGATGGAGAGGATTAACCACCCTCTCCCTGGCAAGTTGCTGAGGAGGTTGGGACTCGTGCTTGGCTTGCCTCGGCATGTGAGGAGAGCGGAGAGGTTTTGAAATAGATCAGGAGCAGGGTGCCTGCTGCCAAACCCAAGGCCCAGAGGCTCTTCTGACAGAAGCAGGTGGTCAGAGCAACAGCTATAAAATAAGGGAGGTTAAAGGAAGATACCAGTAAGCTGAGCCTTACCTGCTAAGTCACCTTGCACTTATACCTCCCATAAAAATGCACAAGGATGAGCAGAAATGAATACTTTACATTTGCAGTAGAGTTTGTAACTTGTCAAAGCATTGTGACGCATGTGTTATTTCTCTCTTTATCCCCGAGATGGAGGACAAGCACAATTAGTCACAATGAACAGATGAGAAAACTCATCACATCTGTGACTTGCTTGGAGCCTTGCATAGAGCTAAGGAGTAGCAGAACTGGGCCAAGAATCCTGATCTCCCAGTGTCTACAATTGTCCTCTTCCCATGATGATGCTTCAGTAGTGGTAGCAGATATCTCATACTAACAGGCTAGTCTAACACAAATACATTAATGGCAAAAATAAATGGGGAAATGAGAGAGGGGAAGTGAGCTGGAAACAAAACTCAGCTCAATTTTTTTTTCTATTTTTATTCTGGAATGCTCTATCACACATTAGAAATAGGGAGAATAGCACAATAAATCCCTATGTCCCCAATACCCTGCTAAAATTATGATCAGCTCTTGGCCAGTCTTATGAAACTCATAGTTTTCTTGATTCTGCTGGCACCCAGCCTGCTAAACTGCTTGGCAGGTGAATCAAACAACTGCCATAGTCTTGATACCTGTTTCGGTATCAAGATCCCCTGAATCCTCCAACACCCGGGACTGAAATGCCACAGCAGTCAGTGGGGATATGCCTCAGAGGCAGGGGCTGGGAGTAGGATGGGTGGGAAGGTGGCACAGGAAGTCATTAGGTGACTCCAGACTGAGAGTCTGTATCAGAGAAAACACAAATTTGACCTGGGATCTCTCTGGCAAGTTTGAGGATTTTGACCAGAAACTGACAAAATGCTAAGATTACTTTTTTTCTTTTTCTTTTGAGACAGGGTCTCACTCTGTTGCCCAGGCTGGAGTGAGTGGCACAATCATGGTTCACTGAAGCCACAACTTTCCCAAGCTCAGGTGACCCTCCCACCTCAGCCTCCCAAGTAGCTGGGACTACAGGAATGCACCACCGTGCTTGGCTAATTTTTGTATTTTTTGTAAAGACAGGGTTTCATCATGGTGCCCAGGCTGGTCTCAAACTCCTGGGCTCAAGTGATCCACCTGCCTCATTCTTCTAAAGTGTGTTGAGCCACTGTGCCCAGCCTAAGATTAAGTTTTTATTTTATTATTATTATTATTATTATTATTATTGAGATGGAGTCTTGCTCTGTCACCCAGGCTGGAGTACAATTGTGCAATCTCAGCTCACTGCAACCTCCGCCTCTCGGGTTCAATTTTCCTGCCTCAGCCTCCCGAGTAGCTGGGATTACAGGCAGATGCCACCACACTGGCTAATTTTTGTATTTTTAGTAGAGACAGGGTTTCACCATGTTGGCCAGTCTGGTCAAACTCCTGACCTCAGGTGATCCACCTGCCTTGGCCTCCCAAAGTGCTGGGATTACAGGCGTGAGCCACCACTCCCAACCCCAAGATTAAGTTTAATTCAAACAACTTTTAAGTGATTCCTGTGTGCAAGATTGGGGATATAAAGATGAATAAAGATTTTTTTTTTTTTTTTTTTTTTGAGACGGAGTCTCGCTCTGTCACCCAGGCTGGAGTGCAGTGGCGCAGTCTCGGCTCACTGCAAGCTCCGCCTCCCGGGTTCACGCCATTCTCCTGCCTCAGCCTCTCCAAGTAGCTGGGACTACAGGCGCCCGCCACCACGCCCGGCTAATTTTTTGTATTTTTAGTAGAGACGGGGTTTCACCGTGGTCTCGATCTCCTGACCTCGTGATCCGCCCGCCTCGGCCTCCCAAAGTGCTGGGATTACAAGCGTGAGCCACCGCGCCCGGCTGAATAAAGATATTGTGGCTTTCGAGGCTCAAGGCTACAGCCTGAATATCCTGGTAGCTCCCTGCAAAGGTAGCTAATCAATACAGGACCCTAAAAGAAAGAGGTCAGAGGTCACCACAGGCCTCAAAATAGCTCATTGCCTCTATCTTGTGGAGGATGCAGGAGGCATTGGAAGGCAACGGGGCTTCTGTTACATGCACAATTTCCACTGGGCTCTCTCATGTTACCTCAGTATGGTTCATTCCCTGAGTGTGAGTATCTGTATGACTTCCACTTGCTAGTGAGGGGCGACCACCATCTTCTAAAAGTGCTCTGTCAGACTAGGCTGACTACCTGTCAATTGTGGGAGAGAAACAGCTTTGTGTCCCCTTTCTGGGGATGAGGCTGGGAGAAGGGTGTGAGTGGACACAGGGACAACTTCCTCTGATCTCAGCATTGTCATCTGATCAAGCTAACAACATCCATTTAGCCACTGCTGGGTGCCTACATGACATTCCACACAATGTCCGGGGAGACAGAAAAGGTGAGCATGTCCTAGGCCGCAGGAACCTCAATACCAAAAGAAGGGGTCAGGACAACCAGGTACAACATTCCTTGAGAACAAAAACAACAAAGAGAAACAGCTTAGTACCTAAGATCCCATGCTCTGGCACTGACAGGACTGGGTTTGAATACAAGCTCAGGCAGTAATAATCCTGTGGCCTTAAGCCATTTGCTTAACTTCTTTGAGACTCAGTTCCATTTTGAAATTGAGGGCAGTAATATTTGAAAATCAGGACAATAATATTTGGTTGAACCATAAGAAACCATCAACATTTAACCATTTTCCAACCTTCAAAATGGCCATTTCATATATCACATCATGCAGGGCTTTTTGAGAATTAAAGGAGATATTACAAAAGCCTGGCGCACACTAAGTACTCAATAAATGACTGTTATTGTTGTTATCGGCAAACAAAAGGCAAACCAATAGCATCTAGAACCTAAGAGGAGATGTGGCCCAAAGATGTGCTCACTAGGCCAGGCACGGTTGCTCACGCCTGTAATCCCAGCACTTTGGGAGGCGGAGGCAGGCGGCTCACCTGAGGTCAGGAGTTCGACCAGACTGGCCAATATGGTGAAACCCTGTCTCTACTAAAAATACAAAAATTAGCCAGGTGTGGTGGCGCATGCCTGTAATCCCAGCCACTTGGGAGGCTAAGGCAGGTGAACTGCTTGAACCCTGGAGGTGGAGGTTGTAGTGAGCTGAGATTGTACCACTGCACTCCAGCCTGGGCGACAGAGACTCCAGCTCAAAAAAAAAAAAAAAAAAAAAGATGTGCTCACTACCAGATCTAACTCTGGAGATCTGGAGAGGAGGTCCTGTGATTTTTTAAGTTATTTTAGAACATTGCACAAAAGGGTATATAGTGCAAAGTAAGGCTGCTTCCCATGCCTGTACTTCAGCCATAGTTCTCCCCAGCGGCAACCACTGTTACAGGTTTCTGTGTGTTCTCACAGAGATATTCAGAGCATCTACAAGCATTCATACGTATGTAGCATTCACACACCCACCCAAAAATGGTGGCCCACCATACACACTGTACTCAACAATATAACTTAGAGGTATTCCTACATCAAAATATATATCCGCCACATTTTCTCTCCACGCTTTGTAACAGCTTTAATGTATCCTATCGTGTGGCTTTTACATGATCTTATTGAAGGGTCCCTTATTGATGGACATCTAGATCGTTTCCAACCTTTTGCTAAACAATGCTGCAATGAATATTCAATGATGTACACCATTTCATATACATCAGAGTATATCTGAAGGATAAAGTCCCAGAAAATGGAATTTAGGGGTAAATGAGGTACACTTTAAATTGCCAGACATTTCTTTGGATTTTTTTTTTTTTCTATCAGGAATGGGAGGAACATGCTGTCCCCTACAGCTGGTGACTTCTGAAGAGGGCGGAAGAGGCTCCACATTTTTTCAGCTTAGTTGATAGTTTCAATGAGTTTGGGGCCACAGGCTGCATCCCACAATTGCCCAACTCTGAGCAGGCCCCCTCAGCAGTCTGTGGGAAGGTAGTAGAAGTGGACTGAACCATACCTTAGGAATTTAGGAGGCTTGGGTTTCAGTTATGGCTCTTCCACTTTTTAGCTATGTGACCACGGGCATATCACAACAATTTTTTTTTAAGAGACAGGATCATCAGCCTCCCAAGTAGCTGGGACTACAGGCCCACACCACCACACCCAGCTAATTTTTAAATTTTTATTTATTTGTAGATACAGGGTCTCCCTATGTTGCCCAGGCTGCTCTTGAACTCCTGGCACCAAGCTCTCCTCCTGCCTTGGCTTCCCAAAGTGCTGGGATTACAGGCATGAGCCACTGCAACTGGCCTAAATCCCAACTTTTCAGAGTCCCAGTTTCCTCCTTTGGAAAAATGGGGCCAATAATATGCAGAAACACTAATACCGATGTTCTATAAAGCGTTAAGTGATGGTGCTAGCCCTATACACAGTGTCTGTCACATAGAAGACAGTCCAAAAAGTTTGATGAAGGAACTGATAATTCTCCCAGTGAATTTTTTAAATGGTCTTTCAAGTGTTTTACCTGAACCAAGGCTCTGTCTTGGAAGAGTTTTATGAGGTGGATTCATAGTAAAAGCTATGGAGGAGATATCCTGGCAAGCAGAAATCCCACAAGGAGAGGAGATTCCTTCCAGATGAGGGTTTTCACCGCCTCTGCCACCCCCACTAAGGCCCCTGGTTCCTGGCGACCGAGTCCTCGCTAAGACTCCTAGGACACAATGCTCTGTGTCATTCGGCACCCAACCTGTTTTCTTTTCTGCTTGAATGACCTGCTCCTAGGAGTCGAGCCTGAGCCATAGGGTCCCTAAAAGAACACTCAGAAATCACAGAAGAAATAACCTAAGGTGAAGTGGGGAGGGGTGCGGGAAGGGGTGAAAGGGAGCGAGCACCGATAGCAAGGTGGCAGCCTGCACGTCCGCTCCGAGGGCCCTTCCCGGGAGCGACTGGACCTGGCCGATCCCCAACTCCAGATCCTCCCGGGGGAGGCTCCTCCTGGTCTCGCGGCGCGAGTCCCGAGGGGCGCCCGGCTCGCCAAGCCGGACCCGCGCTCCAGCGCTCCCCGCCGCTGGGAGCTCGCTTCCAGGTAGGGAGGCACCTGCTCGGGATCGTCCTCCAGGCCGGAGGGGCAGTCCCCCGCGCGCAGCCTGACGCCCTCCCCCGCGGCGCAGCCCCAGCCCAACACAGCGACGGGAGAGCGGGTCGCTCACCTCCAGCGAGCTCGCTGCCGTCCCCGCCGCGCACTGGGCACACCGGCGCCCTCGGGCCGCCGCCGCCGCCGACCTTGCGTCGCTCTCGCCGGAGTCTCGGGCTGCCGCCGGCCCTCCGCTCCCCAGCAGCAGGGGTCGCTGGCTGCGGGGCGGGGCGAGGCTAGAGCGGGAGGGGTGCCCGCGGGCTCGCTGCACAAAGCCCGGCCGTGCCTTGCGGCGCCCCATTCAACGCTCCGCCGGGCGCCCTCCTCCCCTCGACTCCCCGCCCGCTCCTTAAAGGCAGAGCGCCGGGCTCAGCTCTCCAGGCAGCTCGCGGAGAGGCACAGGAAATGACCTCAGCAGGCTCCAGCCTCCCACTTCTCCGCACCGCTGGGCTCGTCCCTGGGGCGGCGGGGAGGGTGGCGGGGTGTACCGGGCGCCGGCCCCGAGCTCTCTGAGGAGGCCCCACCAGCTGCCGCAAGGGGCGTCCAGAGCGCCCCGAGGATCTGCTTGGCCCCAAATAGCGGGGGACCCTCGCGGGCTGCGGGACAAGACCAGACCCTCTCCGCCAAAGGTTCCAGCATTTGCCTGGCCACCTGTGGGAACTGTAACGTCTGGATATTTGGAACAGAAGTCCATATTTCAGTCTGGCAGACCAAATGTTATGAGTTCCAATTTGCAGGAGAAAGAAAAAGAAAAAATAAGTTACGACAGCCCAGAGAGTAACTTACTTGCTTATTTTCTGGTCTCGCTATGTTGCCCAGGCTGGACTCGAACTCTGGAGCTCAAGTGATCGTCCCGCCTAGGCCTCCGGGCCAGCTTATGTATATGTTATTTTAAAGGAGACCCCAGGAGGACCCTGGCTGCCAGGCAGTTTGTAGGGCAGTCATCAGCGTGCCCCTGTGCTCCTCGTTCTCAGACATTTGCAGATCTCAGATCGCCCAAAGCAATCTCATACCCAGAGAGGCTGGAAAACTCAACATTTGGCTAGGTGAGCCTGGAGTAAAGAAGATGCAAATAGAGATGATTGCAGGGAGGGATCCACCTTTCAAAACAGACCCTTCTTCCTCAACCCTGCAGGCTCTCTGTCAGTCAAGGCCTGAACAGAAGCAAAATACCAGCAGGGCCTGTTTCTCCAAATGGTCCTTGGAAGACTCATCCTAGGCACCATGAAGAACACCCCCACCCTGGGTTTGAATCTGAATCTCTAACTAAAGTTCCCCAGGCAATTCTCACGGAGAAGTTTTGAGAGCCCAGACACTAAGGAAAGCTGGTAGTGCAGGAGGCCAAAAGTGAAAGTTTAACTGGGCCAATGAGACTTCAATGGCTGAACTTGGAAACAGCTTTATAGCTCATGGTGATTGGGATAGATTAGCCCCATTTTGTGGGACAATGCTCAGGCTATCCACTTCAACATTCCAGAAGTTGCCTAAGGAAGCCCAAAAACAAGTTCTCTGGATTTTGCTAAGAAGACATTCATTCATTCACTTTTTTTTTTTTTTTTTTGGACATAGGTTCTTCTTGTTCTGTTCTGCAGGCTGGATTGCAGTGGCACAATCATAGCTCACTGTAACTTGAACTCCTGGACTCAAGCAATCCTCCCATCTCAGCCTCATGAACAGCTGGGACTATAGGTACATGCCACTATACCCAGATAAAAAAAAGTGTTTGTTTGTTTTTGGTAGAGATGGGGTCTCATTTATGAGACCAGCTCAGGCTGGTCTCGAACTCCTGGACTCAAGCGGTTCTCTTGCCTCGGCCTCCCAAAGTGCTGGGATTACAGGGATGAGCCACCGCACCTCGGCCCAGAACTCATTTAATATAACTTTGTTATATAGTGAAAAAGGACGCACCGTGGAGAGTGGAATGGGAGGAACATGCTTTCCCCTATAGCTGGTTACTTCTGAAGAGGGCAGAAGAGGCTCTACATTTTTTTCAGCTCAGTTGTTAGTTTCAATGAGTTTGGGGCCATAGAGTGCATCTCACCATTGCCCAACTCTGAGCAGGACCCCTCGGCAGTCTGTGGGAGGGTGGTAGAGGTGGACTGAACCCTACATTAGGAATTTAGGAGGCTTGAGTTTCAGTTATGTCTCTTCCAATTTTTAGCTGTGTGACTTGGGCAAGTTGCAACTTTTTGTTGTTGTTGTTTTCTTTTAAGAGATAGGATCTTGCTCTGTTGCCTAAGCTAGAATGCAGTGGCAATCATCGCTCATTGCAGCCTAGAACTCTTAGGCTCAAGCAGTCCTTCTGCCTCAGCCTCCCAGGTAGCTGGGACTATAATACCCACCATCACCCCTAGAGCCCCTTTCTTTGGATATTAGCTTATTATTACAAGTGGCCTGACAAAGGAGAATGGAGGATGGAGCAGAGAGATGGGAAGAAAAGCCATCATGTGCCTGAGTTGAAGGATATGCCAGGGCATTCTTGTGAAAGAAGATGAGGCCGGGATGGGGACCTGTCAACTGGTCTGAGCCAATTTAGTCCTTCGATGATTGTATTAGCTGCCATGGGACGTGAGAGGTGAGGGGAGGCCATTTGTCTTCTTTTCTGTAATCTCCTGCAGGTGGGATATTAACAATAGTTAAGGCCAAATTCTGCCAAATATACATGTATTGGCAAGCTGGCACAAAACAGTCACACAGCCTGCTTCAAGAAA
Organism: Hylobates moloch; assembly: GCF_009828535.3. Taxonomy (NCBI): domain Eukaryota; kingdom Metazoa; phylum Chordata; class Mammalia; order Primates; family Hylobatidae; genus Hylobates; species Hylobates moloch. The sequence continues at coordinate 37,906,817 of NW_026652291.1, forward strand.
GTCGGGCAGTTGGCCTGCTCTGGCTCTCACACTCCATTCATGCAAGGGCAAATAATCTTCCTGGCCAACTCCATGTTTTGAAAACTGCTTATTTCACCAATAAAAGATTATTTCTAGCATCCCTCAAGCACATTAAGCCCTTGGGTGTATATTTTGATATTGTTTGAAGTGCTTATGTAACCATTTTCTGGAGTGCGGATTCCTGATTAGGGCACTTCAGATGCTAACTAACCACTCTAGGGGTTACAGGAGAGTCACTTTATATACACACACCACATGGTTTAGGCTGGAATGTTTAAAAACTAAATTCCTACAGAGTCAATATTACAGCATCTTAGTCTGGGCCTCGTTCCTTGGACAGCACTATGGGAGGGAAAGGGGAACTTGGAACTGGCCAGAGCTCAGTTCAAGCTTTATCACTTAAGTGGTGGTGGGACCTTGGGGCAGTTGCTGAAGTTTTCTGAATTAATTCCATGTTTGTAAAATAATGATGATAGTAATTCTGGCCTCTTAGGGTTGTTGAAATGATTAAATGAGATAGTGTGTTGTCTGGCATGCAGCAAGTGATCTCTAAATGGAAGCTTTTGTTATTTATTCTTTGAACAAATATTGGCTGGAGGTCTAGGAGCTCTCTGTTTACAAGATTGCAATGGATAAGCAGATGGCTTGAGAGACAGGAACAGCTCTAGGAGAGCTGGTGAAATGGTTGACAATTCATCTTCCCATGTATGAGCCTTCTAGAAACCCTGCTTCCCATCCCCACCTGCTTTCTCTGAGCTCCAAAGAGACCCTCTCGTATTTCACCAAAAAAGCCTCAAATCAAGGGATCCCCTTCTCCTGCCTTCAGGACCCGGTTCTCAGTTGCTGTTGGAAGGGGAAGAGAGAAGAGAAGAAGGAGAAGGGGGTCTCAGACTCCCAGGAAACTTGGGGCCAGTCCTAGTCCAGGCTTCTGCTCTCTGCCTTGGGTCACAAAGAAGTCGGGAGGTTACTTCTACTGCTGAATCTTTGGGAGCAATTTGGCTCTTCGGTGATTGTCAGGATTAGCCACCATGGGACATGAAAGGTGAGGTAACCATGGGTTGGAGCAGAGTGTCAAGAGTCACCATCCAAGTGGGGCTAGGAAGGCAGTGATTAGACATGCAGAGAAGGGCCAGGTAGGAAGGAAAGGAAATGGCCCAGTGGCTAAATCCTCAGTGTGTGTGTGTGAGTGTGTATGTGTGTGCATGTGAGATGGGTATGGAAAGATGGGAGGAAGTGTCCTAACTTTAAGTATGGACTCTTCTTTCATTTATTCATTCAGTTACTCAGTAACAAATATCTATCAAATACTTGCTATTTTCCAGCCACTGTGCTAGGAAGGAAAGTGTGACAAGTGTGACCTATGAACTCTGGGCACAGGCTTTAGAACTAGACATGCCTGTCCTTGAATCCTGGCTCTTCCGCCCAAGGAACACAGGGTGGAAGTGATGCAGTTACCACATACATCACCGCAAATAATCTGTTCAGTATAGCTGTGGGTATGGGAGCCAGAGAGAGCCAGGCAGAGGATGGGGAGGGGAGGGAAGGCGTTCCTCGTTTGTAAATCAGGAATCAGAATTCCTTCCTTAGAGAGTTATTATAAAGATGGAGATAAAAGGCCTGCCTCAGTGCCTGGCATATTATTGGCATCTAGTAGATACTATGAAATGAGGAGGGAACTTGAAGGTGTAGAGGTGTAAAGGACTAGCAAGGTGCCCAAAGACTAGGGAGCTGGAAAGTATCCAGGAGGAGCAGCATGGAAGGAGGGCCTGGTGGAGAAGGATTCCAATGAGGAAGTGGGCAGTGATTACAAGTCTAACCTCATGTCATAAAATGCTGATGTGAAAATATAGATTCCAGGCCACCCCTAGCTATTCAGATCAGTGGGCCCAGGAGTCTGCATTGTCACGCATCTGTCTGGGGTCTGTATTGACTGGTATGCTCTTGAGTGATTTTCTCAGAGAGTAACTGCCGGGGCGGAACTGATGTAATTACAACACATATTAATGCAAAATGCTCTGTCCGCTGCAGCTGCGGGTTATACGGGCAACAGAGAGTCAGGTGAATGGGGGCTCAATGGGATAGGGACAGGAGAGGAAGGGAGAAAGAGCAGCTGAGTTGGGAGCTGGTGGAGATCAGGGAATGAGGATCAGGTAAATCCAGCCATCTGACTGCCATTCTAGATCATTTTAGAGTTTGCAACATCCTAGTTTTAAACTAGCTGTCTTATTTCTCCAACAGCTTTCATCAAAGATGAGAACAATGGCTGCTCACATCAACTCGGGGAGGGAGGAACTGGGCACGGACCAGCTTTAAGTAGGTGGCAGGTTCTCCAACAGCCCAGGGAGCCTGTGTGGGGAGAGACTAGGGCTCTAAGAAGCCAAGGAAACCCAGGCTTGTCAGAGAGCTGCCAATGACCCTTTTCTTTTTTGGGACACATATGTGGCCGCTGTAGACAATGGGTTTTCAAGCTGACAGTGGGGTTCAACTTCCAGAGTTCGAATTCCAGCTTTGGCACCTAGCTCAGTTTTTGGCACTCAGTAAGGACTCAGTAGATGCTGGTTGTTATTATTATCTCCTCAGCAGAAGACAGACCCAAGCCAAGAGAAAGGAAAGTCTCCCAGCCCTGCCTCATCCTCACACTCCATTCTATCTGAGTCCCCACCAGCCCATCTCAGAGCTGAACTACGAGAGGTCTGGTGAGCTAGGGTCCTGTGTTCATACATTCATCATGTGCTTGCCGAGTGTCCACAGTGGGCCACTGCAGGAGAGGGAGAGCGTGGAGGAGTAGGTGGCTCAGTACAGGGCAACCAGACTTTGGAGGGCCTCTTCATGCTCCTTGACCTCCTCTCCTCAAAGCCACTACTTTCACTGACAGGAAGAGGCCAGAGGTCTGGGGTGGGGTCCTACATGCAGAGCTGTGAGTGAGTTCTTGCTCAGCCACTACTTTGCTCTGCAATCTGAGGACATCTCAGCAACTCTTTGTGCCTCCTCCTAACTATAAAATAGAAGCAGGACCTTCGTGGCTGCCATCCTCAGTCTGGAGATAAGGAATTAATGGACACTTCACCAGGGCCATGCTGGGGAATGAGGGGCTGCTGCGTTACAAAACACATTGTTGGTTTATCTGAGAATTGCTGAATGGGAATAGAAGCAACTTCACCAAAACACACTGGGAGCACAGCCAGCCATTGCAGGGCACTGCAAACAAATGAAATCTTTCTTTCTAATCTCCTAATTAAAAATTGAAACATTTAAAGCCATATTTATTGAGGGCTGACTTTGTTCCTGACCCACTAAACATTTTAGGAGGAATCATCTTTTTTTTTTTTTTTTTTTTTTTGAGATGGAGTTTTGCTGTTGTTGCCCAGGCTGGAGTGCAATGGTGCGATATCGGGTCACTGCAACCTCCGGCTCCCGGGCTGAAGCGGAGGAATCATCTTAATTCTCACAATTCTCTGGAGCTGAAGCTATTTTTATCTCCATTTTATAGGTGCATAGACTGAGGCTCACGAAGACCAAGTGACACGGCTAAGCTCAGGTAGCAAGCAAGTGGCCAAGCCAGGACACAAACCCTGCCCTGCCTGACTCTAAAGACCACGCCTTTAGCCACTCAGGGCTTGCCTCTGCTCAGGGATGTGTGGGTTCCCCTGCGGGGCACCTTCCAAGCTGAAAGGTTGCAATGAGTGAGCCACAAGTACCCTGGGATTCACAGAAAAGGAAATAAGTGAAACACATGGACAGAATGGGCAGACCTAGCCATTGCAGCTCCCTCTGCCCTGCCCCTAGTGGTTTAGCCTGAACCAATAGGTCTATTATCTCCCTTGATGGTCAGGACTTCTCCTTGTTGTGCTCAGGGTTTTCGATGGTGTGTCAGGGCTCATACCCTACTGGAAGCTCTCTTTGCCCTCTCCTCTTTGTAAAAGGGGGTGAGTTCTGATGACAAACCTGCCCTCAGTATGGAAGCCCTGGACATGACTGCCAGCACATTGGAGACTATCTCTCAGCACCATCTAGTGGCCAGGATGGCTTGTTTGTTTTCTTCAAGGACCCTGAGCCCCAGCATTCTGGCTCCCAGTCAGGTGTAGGGCCAGATCCATTCCCTTCTGATCTGACACTGCATGCTTTGGTCACCTCCAAATATGGTGATTAATGGGGATTTAAGCTGTGCTTAAAGTGGATACTTTAAACTATGCATATTTTTATCCTGTTCAATTTTGCATCGTTTCAGGAAGGGGGCTAGAACACTGAGTTGTATAAAAGACTAGGAAAAGATGGAAAGAATATTCTCCCCTTTCTTAGTTCCATGGACCTGGCACCAAGCAACGCGTACCTCTTCCTACTGTGCAAAGCACAAGACCGAAAGCAGCATGCACAGACCGTCAGCTTGGCACTCATTCCAAACAGGCATCTTACCTAGCCATGTTACACGGGCAGGGGACAGGAAGAGATGCCTCTGCACAAAGTCCAAGCTGCAAGTCAAGGATCCTTTTTGCTCTGCTACAGATAAAGTGATGGGATACCGAGCTGGCACTAGACCGACTCCCAATTTTATTAGGAGCTTTGCTTATGTAGAAGTGAGCTCTGGGGTTTTCAGAGTGGTGGTATGGAGAGTGCACATTTCCAAAAAGGAATTCTGCATTTATAGGTTCTGGATTTCCTAGTCCAGGTCCAGAAGAGGAACTACTAAAGTGGACCCATGCAAAGGAATCAGGTAGAGCTGACAGACAGGTCTCATATATAAGGTTGGTGATGGAGCAGAGCAGGCAGATTCCTAGGATGGAAAGCCAGTAGGCATTGCTCTGGGGCTGACACAGGGCTGCTGTTGCTTCCAAACACTGCACATTGCCTCACTGGCCATTGGGGAAACTCTCAGAAGGCTTCTGGGATGGTTTGATCTTGAAAGTAGAAATTTCCTGGGCACAGGGCATCATGCTTGTGTGAATCCAGGATCTCTCTGGAACAAAAGACACTCCTGAGAAGAACATGGTTCTTTTGGGAGGCAAAATTGTTAATGTTGAAATAAATCCACTGGAATACTCAAAGTAACTTTCTGTAAATATATTTTCCCGTCAAGCATAATAAACTGCATGTGTAGTAATGTACATCAGACTGGAAGCCATTTATAGAGGGAATAATTACTAAAATGTTACTAGGACTTTCCCCACTCCAAATCTCCTTTCACTGACATGGCATGTTGTGATTCTTGCATCCTTTCTTGAGTTACATCACTGACTATTTCTCACAATTTATGTTAGGAGAAGAATAAGGGGTGCCCCTAATATTTATAGCAGCAATAACAGCAAAATAAAAGAGGGGAAAAGGATCCAATTGAAATGTCCATCAATTAGGACTAGTAAGTAAAGTATCAAAATTATGATTCATCTAGAAAATGAAATACTATGCAGCCATCAAAATGTATGATGAAGAATTATATTTATTGACAAGGAAAGATATTCATTACTTAATGTCAAGTGAAACAATGCCTAGAAAAGCATGTAGAATATGATTTGTTTCATGTAAAACTGTATACGTATAACTATATGTATATTTATATATATAAATATGGGTAGAATTCTTTTTCCCAGAGATTAACAGTGACTATCTTTGAGTGGAGAAATTTGATATAATGTTGTTAGTTTCTGCTTTGTTCTTTTCTATATTATGTAAGCATTTTATAAGGAGTATGAATCATTTTTCTAATAAAGCTATTAAAATGTTTTAAAAGTATTGATCCTCATGAGTAAGTAGAAAGCCGAGATTCAGGGAAGTTAACATCTAACTCAATAAAGCCACAACCTGCCAGTCCAAGAGCCAGAGTGTGCCCCCATAACCACCCATTCCTCAAGTTTAATGCCAACGCTTTGAGTTCTGCCTCCTTTCTCCTCATTAAGATACTGGGGAGGGATATGGCAATGGGGACCTGGGGGAGTTGGGGATCAATGTTCAGATCAGAGGGGCCTCACATCTTTTGATATTATCTGAGTCCCTATTATCTCTTCAAAGCAATTACACTATGACCACAACAGCATTACTGGATTCCTATTATACAGTATGTTCTTGTGGTTTGGCGGTTGTCCAAGACTTGAAGGAGCAGACACAAGTCTGGGGACAGAGTTAAGTTGGGTCCCTACTTCTAATTCAAGCCCATCTTGCAACCTTCAAGAGAAATGATGTATTCAGCCATTTTCTCCATTTGAGGAAAGAAGGAAAGCAAAGCTAGCTGGGTGTGGTCCATTGGCTGGACTGCAGGAGGTTCTGGGTGGGAGTGGCATAACTTCAAGGAGGAAGTCCTAAGCCTGTGTTCCTTTTGTCTACCCTTTCTCACTCCTCCACAGCCACCCATGTTTGTCCACACTCCTAATTGCAGCACCAGAGACCCTCATGACCTGACCTTTGGCAATCTTAGAGTTCTGGGCACCAGCCAGCTCAATTCAGCCTGGTGAAAAATTAGCAGTTATGACAGGGATTGGGGTCCAGTGGGCCCAGTGTCTTCCTAGAACATGAGTTTGGATGTAAATAGTAAAAACAGAGCCAGGTTTGGTGGCATGCACCTGTAATCTCAGCTACTCACTAGGCTGAGGCGGGAAGATTGAGCCCAGGAACTTGGGGAACATATGAGATTTCACTTATTAAAAAAATAAATATCAAAAGCCCAAGGTTGTGAGAGAGTATTAATCTCCCATTAAACAACTACAGGGCATTTACAAGGTCAAAATGGGTCTCTGAGCAGCCAGTTCCTTTCTTATCCTATCCACTCAGAACACAGACATGCAGTTCCAGAACAAAGGATTCATCCCCTCTGCGTTCTTGCTTTGTGTCACTGGAAACCTTCTTTGTGTCACTGGAAACTGTCTTTTGTCACTATTCTTCCCTCCCTGTCCTAAGATCCCTCTACTGTATTCCCTAGAGAGGTCACAGCTCTATACCTGACATTACTGCCCATGGATATGAAGAAAAAAAAAATTCCTCCAAAGATATTGTTTCCCCTTCGCATGTCTGTTCTTTGCTGAGGGACCTAAGAGAAAGAGACCTTGACCTAAGCTGTGGGCAAGAAAGAAAGGCAGAGTCTTTTAACAAAAAGAAGTGTGTATTTACAAATGCTGGTCAATCTTGAGCCAAAGCCAGAGTTTAACCTACAAATAAGACATGGTAGAGATACAGCATGGCCACAGAAACAGCCCCATTGTAGAACACAAATAATCGCACATCTTCCTCTGCGTGGAGGTGTAGAATCTAAAGCCATTACATGGAGCACAGGGTAATGCTTTGTTATAGACCATCTTGTATTGCTTTCATCTTCCAAATGCCTAGGTTTCATTCTTTGCTACCTGTATAACCCTATCTGTATAATCCTTAGCACAGTGCATGGCACATTAATGGTTGTTGAATTGAATAACAAGTTGAATGACTTTTTTCCCTAGCGCTGTGCTGTTTTGAGGACTGGACTCCTCTTTTTTCTTTTTTCTTTCTTTCTTTCTTTTTTTTTTTTTTTTGAGACGGAGTCTTACTCTGTAACCCAGGTGGAGTGCAGTGGTGCCATCTTGGCTCACTGCAACCTCCGCCTCCTGGATTCAAGCAATTCTCCCTGCCTTAGCCTCCTGAGTAGCTGGGATTACAGGCATCTGCCACCACGCCCAGCTAATTTTTGTATTTTTAGTAGGGACAGGGTTTCACCATGTTGGCCAGGCTGGTCTTGAACTCCTCACCTCATGATCCACCTGCTTTGGCCTCCCAAAGTGCTGAGATTACAGGCATGAGCCACCACACCCAGCCTGGGCTCCTCGTGAAGTCAGGAGCCCAGTTCTCAAAACAGCATAGTACTAGGCAAGAGAAGACACTCAATACACATTTGTTAATTAATTGGCATCTGAGACTAATTGAACTAATTCCCTGGACAAGATAGAGTCTCTGGGATCATCAACCCTTTGGGCTTCTGCAGCCTTTCCTGAAGGTGGCAGGGTTCTAGCAGGTCCAGGACAAGGAGGGTAAAAAGAATAGAGATGGGGTTTGCCCCACCCTCTGCAAGGCAGTGGGCACACTGCCTCACCGCCCACCTCAGGCTTGGCTGTCTCTCAGCCGGCTCCTATGGGAGAAACCTTTTGACTCAGATCTACAAAAAGAAAGATTTTCCCACTCTACCCTATCCCAGGACCTAGCTGTGACTTGGATGAGAATGCTGTGATACAAATTCTTAACCTATTAATGTTGCCAAGTCCCAAGATATCCTCCTGCAATCACTGTGTCTGGCTGAAATTTCTCTTTGAACTGATATAGTGAAGTTGGGACAGGCACACAGTGTCCCCCCAGGCAGAGTGGCTTAGATAGCAGCATAAAAGCTTTTAGTTGCAAAGCCTTCTCATAACCAGGCTCGCCTCAACAATACTCCTTTGTCCCCTCTCAGACGACTAAGCTTCTTGTATCCTGGCAAAGGGAGGCACAGAGCAGAGGTGACCAGCTTGGAGTTTGGATTTTAATCTCCAGGGCAAAAATTCTTTTAAATTTGCCCAGCATCTGGGCTGACTGCTGAGTCGGAAATGAGAGCAGTAGAGTGGGAGAGGAGGGGGTACGGGGATATGTGTGGAGTGGGGCTCTCCCGCACAATCCCCAACTTTCTTTTCTTTTTTTTTTTTTTTTGTTTGTTTTGAGACAGAGTGCAGTGGCACGATCTCAGCTCACTGCCATCTCCGCCTCCCAGGTTCAAGCGATTCTCCTGCCTCAGCCTCTGAGTAGCTGGGATAACAGGCGCGCTCCACCATGCCCGGCTAATTTTTGTATTTTTATTAGAGACGAGTTTCACTATGTTAGTCAGGCTGATCTCGAACTCTTGATCTCATGATCCACCCGCCTCAGCCTCCCAAAATGCTGGGATTACAGATGTGAGCCACCGTGCCTGGCCTAATCCCCAACTTTCATAGTCAACTCTGTCTTCCAAAAGACTTATGACCTTCACAGTTAAACCCATACTTAAAAGTATGAGGTGATGTGGTTTCAATGTGTATTCTTATTCTCACTTTGATTTCTTTTAACTTTGGTCTTTTCCTCTCTTAATTTACTGCTCTTCTTATCAACCTGTGCTAATTTTCAGGGCTGTCTTAGTGCACACCCATTAATGTCTTAATGCTTTATGGATGAATTCACATGATCACAGAATCATGAGTTCTTCATTTTCAGGCTCAAGGTGTTCATGAATACTGCATAGTCCTTATCCACTGGATTTTCTTTTTGATGATGAAAAAACAAGAGAGGACAGGACCTTTAAATATCCCCAAAGTAGCAAGACACTTTATTTTGAGACTTCTATGAAAGTACCTACCTACCCCTTTCCCACATGGATATATGGATACCAAAATCTTCTGATAAACCCACAGGACTTGATCATTTCCCCTGGGCCTAATGCCTCTTCTCCCTCCACTGGTACCCCTTTCCATCCCTCTGTGACATTTTATAAATATTCAAGGGCATCCTTAGTAAACTTTTGCATTTGCTTCCCCTATCACAATGCACTCATTAATGAGCATAGCTCACAGCTGTGCAGAAGTCTGACTTTGTAATGTAATTTATGAAGTTACCTAAATGTAAATTATGGACTTTGTGTGATAATGATATGTCACCCTGCTCTATATCAACCCTAGCATAAGAAATGATATTATTCAACAATCTACATCTTCCTGTCCTGGTACTTTTCAGAGCCTCTTGCTGCTTTCTTGAGGCTTACCTGTTTCTCCATTCACTTTCTCTCATAGCCAAGAACTTTACAGAGAACAATGATGAGATACCACTATACACCGATTATAATGGCCCAAATGTGGAAATACTGACAAGACGAGGATGTGAAGCAACTGAACTCCCATTCATTGCTTGTGGGAATGCACAATTACTACATCTGCTTTGGAAGACAGTTTGGAAATTTCTTATAAAGCTAAACATACTCTCACCACACAATCCAGGAATTGTGCTCCTTGGTATTTGCCCAAAAGAGTTGGAAATTTACGTCCGCACAAAAACCTGCATGGAGTTTATAGCAGCCTTATTCTTAATTGCCATAACTTGCAAGCAACCAAGATTTCCTTCAGTAGGTGATGGGTAAATAAACTGTGGTATGCCCAAAGGAATTGGAAATTTATGTCCACATAAAAACCTGCATGGAGTTTATAGCAGCTTTATTCTTAATTGCCATAATTTGCAAGCAACCAAGATTTCCTTCAGTAGGTGATGGGTAAATAATCTGTGGTACATCCAGATAATGGAATATTATTCAATGCTAAAAAGAAATAAGCTATCAAGCCATAAAACCTCATGGAGGCAACTTAAATGCATATTACTAAATGAAAGAAGTTAGTTTGAAAAGGCTTTAAATGGTGTGATTTCACCTATATGACATTCTGGAAAAGGCAAAACTGTAGAGCAGGTGAAAAGAACAGTGGTTGCCAGGGGTTAAGGGGGAGGGAAAGATGAATTGGCAAAGCACAGACGACATTTATGGCAGTGAAAATATTCCATATGATACTATAATGGTGGATACATGTCAATATATATTCATCCAAACTCATAAAAAGAACAACACCAACAGTGAACCCTAATGTAAACTATGGACTTTGGGCAATAATGATATGTCAAAGCAGCTTCATCAACTGTAACAAATATACGACTCTGGTGGGGGATTCTGATAATGGGAAGTCTATGCATGTGTGGAGGCAGGGGGCTATAGGAAATCTCGTACTTCCTTCTCAATTTTACTGTGAACCTAAAACCACTCTAAAAAATAAAGTCTAGGTCAGGCATGGTGGCTCACGCCTACGATCCCAGCACTTTGAGGGGCCGAGGTGGGAGGACCACTTGAGTCTAGGAGTTCAAAATGAGCCTGAGCAACATAGGGAGATCCAATCTCTACAAAAAATAAAAGAATTAGCCAGGCATGGTGGCATATGCCTGTAGTCCCAGCTACTTGGGAGGCTGAAGCAGGAGAATCACTTGAGCCTAGGAGTTCAAGGCTGCAGCGAGCCATGATCATGCCACTGCACTCCAGGCTGGGCAACAGAACGAGAACCTGTCTCAAAAAAAAGTAAAACCAAACAAAACAAAAAAACAAAACAAAACTTACAGGGCCACTGAGTCAGGTACAAATTCCCTATGCTGCTTGCTTCCCCTTGTCCTGGACATTCGCTGTTGGGGGTGTACTTGGCAGCTTTTCCCTTCTTGTAGTAACAGCCCCTTATTTCTTTCACTGTCTCTAATCACGATGTGCAGTGCCTAGAAGGGCTTACACCAGAGTATCCGGGTGGACTCTTCCCTGTCCAAGAGGGAAGGTGAATGCAGGACTCAACTTAGGCAAATTTGACTGTTTATGCTTGAGCAGAAGTGATGAAAAGATTGACGTCTAGTTGCTCTGGCAGCACAGCCCCGAGGAGACCCTCGATTACTTCCCATTACCTGGATTCCCAAAGCTGGCCTTGTGCTGTGCTAGTCCTTTCGAGCTTGTTTTGCCAGCATTCCCTTTAAATATGTGAGCCATCTGATCATATTCTTTTCCAATGAAATTTTTTTTTTAGACTTAAGATAGCTAAAGTTGGTTTCTATTGCTTGCAGTCAAAGAATCCTATGTGATCTGGGTTCACACTCCTTAGCCTCTTTATGCCCCTTTCCTTCCTATTTCAAGAAGGGGCAGTTGCAAAGAGACTCCCCCTGTTTTCAAATGCTGGCTTATTACCTTGACCTCTTCTCACCAAGACCATATCCATACGTCCCATCCCCCAGTTCTTTCCTACTCAGCTTGTTTTCCTGTAAAGCTGATCCAAATAATTCCAAATTCAAGATTGGCTTCGACTTCAACGCTTCCTCTGCTTCTACCTCACTTCTTGCTTTCTTATCATAGCATCTGCAGCAGACTTCATGTGATCTTCTCTTGATCTCCCATTTCCATGCTCCGTCTCCCTCCCAGACCCTTTCTGATTGGGCTGCAGGTCAGTTCCTCCACTGGAATCACCCTCTTTAGCCACATATCTCCTGACTTGTGGTCAGAGGGCAGCCCCCAGGAACCAACCCTTTAACAAGCATAAAGAAATCTTTCTGATTCCCTTTGAAAGTCATCAAGAAAATTACTTATGGGGGACAAGAGCGAACCCTTTATGGCTGGTTTGCTTTGGGGGAAGGGCAGAACAGTTCTTGCCTTTCAGAATATATGTCTAATGACCTAACATGTTCAAGGAACTTTAGAGATACAAAGATACTCCTTTTCCTTGCCAGGTGGTGGAAGAGAGATGTGAAGGGAACTACCATTTACTGCCTACCGTGGCGGGGCCTTTACATTACAGTGTGGAGCTACTGCCACTTATTACCTATGTATTATACTATGTGTCTGGCGCTATACTAAGCACCTTATATGCATTCTCCTACTTACTCTTACAACTGCCCTGGTCTTGGGTATTATTGCCATTTCCATTTTGCAGATGAGAAAAATAGGCTGGGAAAAGTTAAATGAACTTCCTTAAGACATCCAACTAGGATGGAGAGCCTGAACTCAAACCCAAGTTTGCTTGAGCAAAGCCTGTCTGTTCCTGCCCCATGCCACCACACCGCTCCTCTTGCTTTGACAAGACACGAAGGCAAAGCAGGGGCTGGTATCCTTTGGTGTGTGTTAGTGCAGCAGGGGTGGTTTGTCCCAGGCCCCTTCACCTTCAACCGGTACTTGAATCACTAGAACCATGATCACTGTGCCTCCTGCACCCAGGGTCACCCTCCCCACCCCTTCCCACAATTCTGTATGTAAGTTTCAGCATTCTTTGGGTGAAAAGCCGGGGGGCCCCTTACTGTTACAGATGCTATTTTAAAGTCCATTTCTACAGCAAACTGCTCTACCCTGTGCACACCTGATCTTACGTCAAATGTTCTTGGTGCAAATAGAAAGGAGCTTGGAAGGGGTACCAGAAGACCTGAGTTTGAACTGCATTTTGCCTTTACTAGCAGTCTAACTGTGACCAAACTGTACAACCTTTCTGAGCCTTAATTTCCTCATTTATAAAATGGGGATAAAAATAGCTGTGCTACCCAGAGAGAGAAAATATGTCAATTGTAAAGCACTACTATCTAAATTTTTTGGGAAGAAATGATCCCTAATGTAAGGAATGAGGAAAATCCAGGTCATGGAGTTAAGTTCACCAGAGAGCTGGAGAAAGTAGAGGCTGGATGATGCCGTGCATTGCACCTTAGTTCCTAACCCTTCTTTCTGATTCTCTAACTGATATCTTGGCTTCTACAATAGAGATTCTCTGCTAAAGGATGAAAATATTAATATTATATATTAAAACATTTGTCTTTGACCTCAATGTTTATTTTTTGCCTCTGAGTTTAAAAGAAATTCACATATTTTTGCGGGTCCCTAAAAATATTGTGAGCACTAAGCCCCGCACCTACCACCCCTCATGCATACGGTGCCAGGAACTCAGATCTTCCAAAGCCTTTCCAGCCCATTGCGCTTTCCTCTGCGCAATGCTGCCTCCCAGAGCCTGGGGGAGAGCCAGCTGCCAGCCGCCGGCCACAGCTAGACAAGGAGATTAGGAGTACTATGGCTCCGTGGCAAGGGGGCACAGGGGATGGCCCTTGTCATCAGGTAGACCTTGCTGCTAGACTAGCTGCTTCTTGCCAACGTGTCCCTGAGACACTGTCTCCTGCGTCTCTGACAGTGTACTAGGGACAGCCCACATGCCTGCCTGTAGCCCTGACTCTCTCCCTTCTCCTTGCCTTATCTCCAGCAAAAAAACAAGTTTTCCTGTTATCCAAAGCCTACTGTGTGCTGAGAATATTATATGCATGATGTCCTTGGGTCATTATACTATACTTATGATGAGGCAATATCTCCATTTTACAGAGAAGGAAACAAACTCAGGGGGAAGTCTAGAGTTCCTGCCACTGGTAGCACATGGCTGTCTACTTCTTGTACTGGTTTGAGGAACCCAACATGACTCCCTCTGCTCACTGCTTTCCTTCTGAGAAGAATGGCTTGACCAGCCCAAGAACAGGGTATGTATGGGGATGGGCTTAGAAATTCCTTGTCCACATTTCCTACTCCCAGCTTTGAGAGGCACCTTTGTTGATCTTCGAATATTCTGGCTAGGGATAGGAGGTTGATGGAAGACCTATGGCCGCATCAGGCAATTGGGAAAGACACAGGATCAGATTAGGGTTAGGTATTAGGTTCAGACAGGAGGAAAGCAGCCCAGCTTCTCGCCCAGAATGGGGCAAGAGCAGCTGGATGAACCATAGGTTCCTTTTCTTAGAAGATTCTGTGCTGCCTTGGACTTCTGAGAGCTGTTTGTCACTGGGGTATGTTGCAAAAAGGGGTACGGGCTTCAGCCTCTCTTGTTGTCCCTCTCCTCATTTCCCCCCGTCCCGCTAGGTTGAAAAGCAGCCATTAGACCCCTCAGATCAGGCATAGGCATGCATAGGGTTTGCGAGAGAATTAGAAAGGGTACCCTCTCCGGATGGGCTAGTGACAAAAGGACACCCCCAGAGGATGTTATAAATTTTCAAAATGCCCTTTCCTCTTGGCTGAGGCACCCAGTGCCAGGACCTAGGCTTGGCGTGGGAATGGGGGCTGGATGTCCTTCCCACTCCCTGCCCAGCCTTTCTGCAGGACCCAGGACCAGTCCGAGGGGACTGTCTCAAGTCAGGGCCCTCAGCTGCCGATTTCCTACGTTCGGTATTGTGGAATTTCCAGAATTTCCAGATGATATTCGTTATTTTCCACCTCCCAATAAAAGAATCTAGATTGACTTCTGAAATAACATATTCTCTGGAATCTTTATGGTATAAAGCAAATCGTGAGCCTTAGAAGTTCAAGCCCTGCCTTAGGCAAATTCCTTAACTTCCATAGTCCTCAGTTTCTCCATCTTGGAAATGGGGATAAACAAATGACCTTACATGGCTGTTTCCATGAACTGACCACAGGGTCCACAGTGCTGGCACATTGTGGGTCTGCCACACCACCTGGTCTGTGGCCCTCACGTAGCCCGGGCCTGCAATGATACCCAAAGTGGATGTTGCACGCCTGGTCCCCACAACTACAAGCTCCGGGCCTGACAGACACTAAAATGCAGGCGGGTTGGCTAGGACAGGGAGGGCCGAAGAGCCCTGCACCGCAGCCACCTGCGCCGCGACCCGGGCAGGGGGCGTGCTCCTAGGCGCCCGTGGCGTCGCGGACCCCGGGCTGCGGGAGGCAGCGGGGTCGGAGGGGACAGCGGGCCGGGCCGGCGAGCGGGCGAGCAAGGAGTTAAGCCGGGCGGCAGGGCGAGCGCCTGTCAGACGCGAGCATGTGCAGTTTGCAGCGCATCCGTACTATGGGTGAGTGCCGCCGCCGCCGCCGCCGCCGCCGCCGCCGGGGGCTCCTTTCCTCCCGGGCAGCGGCGGCTGCAGTCCCCCGGACCCCGCGCCGCCGCGGCGGACGCCGACACACAATGCGGGACTAGGCGCGGCGCGGGAGTGCCAGGCGGCGTGGGGGAGGCACGGCCCGCAACTCGGCGCGGGGGGAGCCAGAGCGCCGGGCTTGGGGGCGGGGAGCAGGCGGTTCAGGAGAGCGCCCCGAGTCCCGGCGCGGGAGGAGGAGCGGGAGCCAGCCCTGGAGACGGCGCTCCTGGCCGCACCTGCGCCCGGCAGGCGGCTGGCTCTGCCCAGACCCTGCCCACGGCCCCGGCTCCGCACCGGTAGGTGCCCCCGATGCCCGGAAAGAGGCCTTTCCGCCGCCCAGAGAGGTGGCCGCGAGGGGCTGGCAGCCCCGAGCGCGGGGGGCGCGGGCGATGGGGACGGTGATTGGGAAGACTGGGCGACCGGACTTGGGGCTCTGGCAGATCCCGTTTGCTCTTTGCTTTCGGTTTCGAGGCTGTTGCCCCGGTTCGAGATCGAGCTGCAGATTAGATAGATGGTGCGCCCGGGCTTGGATTCCCTGCGGGGGATGGGCGCACAGGGGGGCGTGTTGGGGAAGGGGGTGCGCGTTGGCAACTTTCCCTGCCTGAAACAAAGGGGTGTCAGGGGGAAGCGAGGGGCAGCGGTAGGTTGACACCTCCTCTTCTTCCGGGCGGAGAGCACCCAGCAGGCCACCTCGGGAGGGTGGAGGGGGGTGACAGTCTGGGTGGAAGCTGGGGAGCCAGGGCTTGGGAGTGGAAACCACGGACCCTCCTGAATTAGAGGCTGAGGACTTTCCTGAAGGGAAGGGAACGCTGCCAAAATGACCCCGCCGCCTTCTCCCCAGGGTGCATGGAAAAACTGGGTGATGGTGGACCCCACACCTAGGCGCCCTCCACTCCCCAGGTCCGTGTCCCAGGGCCCAGCCCAGTCCCCTGGCTGCCAGCTCTTCACCTGCCCTCCTTGATCTCTGGTCCTCCGTGAGAGATGCCTGGCTGGGATGGGGAGTGTTACAGCCCGGTTCCTGGCAAGGGCAGGGAGACATTGGCCTCTTTCCCAGGTGTCTTCCTTTCCCTCTTTCTATGCTCAGTCAGAAACGGACCCCCTTCCCTTCCTTGCCAGGGACTGTCTCCTTTCTAAGGTGTTTGGCTGCCTTAGGTACAGAGCTTGGAGACAGGAGGGCAGGGTGTTCCGGCACTGCTCAAGGCTCTCCCTGGAGGGAAAGAGCAGGACCCCAGGGAGCTGTCTGCTGGTGTAACCTTGGGGGCTTTGCTCACCAGTTCTCCTGTGTTCTCAGCACCATAGTAATAAATGAATTGTTGCTGTGGCTATCAGCCTTGCATAATTGAGAGGCCTGGGTTTCTCTCTGCTGTACCAGGAAGAGGGATCAAGGGAGGGCCAAGCAACCTGCCTTGGGGGTGGTACAGTGTCTTTCTCTCTAGAAAACAAATGGGCCAGGTTCCAGGTCCCCAGTCCTTGGCCTTGTGTCTCCAGGAACAAGGTGCCTTCAGTTCTGAGCTGGCTTACATGTGACCACCAGCTCCTATCCTGTGGCAGGACAGCCCTTTGGGAGCTCAGATTTTTTTTCCCTGGTTGGAAGACAGATACATCTGCTTCCCTGTGAGACAGAGGGCACTGGAGGGCCCTAGACTAGTGGAGGACTCTCCCGCCTGCCCATGTGAATGAGCTAATGATACAAGTAGGTTGGGCCAGGGTGGGCCTGTCAGGACACTTCGCTCTAGAGACACCTTGCTCAGGGGTGTGCTGACATGACACTTAGCCCCCATCGGGGGCTTTGTGTTTGGAGACAGATATAGGCAACTGGGGACATAGAGTGGCAGGCGTTGGGTGGGGACAACAGGCTTTCTTTAGTGTTGATTTTGGCCACTTACAGGTACAGAAGCAAGGGAAGTTCCAGGACCAATAAGGAGTAGCAGGAGAAAACTGAGCCCCCTGAGCTACAGATTTGTGGCCCTGCAATTTGTGGCTAAAGTCAGATGCAGGTGCTGGACCAGAGAAGCACAGCTAGGCCCACTCCTATGGACCTTCCCACTCTAACGGGCAGGCAGGATTGATTATCACTCAAGTCCCCATTGGAGGGGCTTTATTGGTTTCTCCCAAGCTATTTATTCGGAGCTGAGGTTAATGATATGGAGGCCTGACCTCCGAGCCTCCAGTGGTTAGAGGATGGGCTTTTCCGTGGCATGTTCCTCAAATGTACTGACCTTAAGATGGGAAATTGATACTCTCCTAACTTCCTGTTTTGAAGTGATGAGGCATGAATTTTTACATTTACAAAGGGATTTAAGACCCTCGAGTCCTTGAATGAAAGATATTAAATGAGTTAGTGAGCCTTATACTGTGTTTATTTCGGTTGTATCAGATTTATATATTGTTTCTAAAGGGAAAGGTGTCATTTTACAGGAAGGGACCAAATTACAGCTTTTGTGATAGGCAAAGCTCAGTGTTGGTTTTTAAAGTGTAGTTTTTATCAGAAAAGCTCTCGCTGCAGCACTTAGGCAGCAAGTGTTTTTTTCTGCTTACCTCCCAGGATGGCTTGGAGCTCCTTCCTGGTGGGCTTTTTCCTGGTATACAGTTTCCAGCTAGAATGTTAGTGACTATCACCCTCCAGTTTCTGAGGAGGGTCTCCAATGTTGGGGACTCTGATGTCATAAGGAGGGACCTGGGTAAGGGCAGTAGAGTGAGGCAGCTTGGTCTTATCGGCAACTATATCAGACCTGGCTGTCCTTGAGGGGAGGGAAGGGATAGCTAACCCTCCCACAGCCTGGCTGTTTTCAAGTTTGTATCCTTTTACTCTTTTCCTCCCTCCTCTCCCCACCTCCCATATACAGACAAGGTGGTTTGGGTGTATTTGTTTAATTGCAGGAACATTCCTTTTAAGGCGAGGATGATTTCTGACCTGGCAAAGTCTTAGGTCCCTTTGTGGCAACACCTGGCTGAGGAGGGAATATCAGACGGGATTCTCATGTTCTGAGCCGAGGAATTTCAGCCTCTGTTGGCCAGATCTTCTTCTTACTCTGCATCACTTCTCAGAAATCAGGCTTTGTATTTGGAAAGTAAAGTGTAAGCTGATTTCTAGGGAAGGGGTAGGAGGGGCGCACTTTTGGTTTGGTTCCCCTTAGGGAAACTGAGGCCCACTGAGAGTTGTCACACTGGCCGTGGTGTGTGACAATGCATGTGTTGGGGACGTTTTCCTTTCCTGGGATTTAAGAGCGTTTAAAATCAAGTACCCAAGTAGATCCATAGGTTATACTTTCCTGCTGTAAGATAAAGATGCACTCATATAATTTACATACCAGAATTTACACCAGTATACCAGGGTGTTTGGTTCAAGATGTATATTTGCCTCAGACTTTGAGCTGTGGGATGCCCCATGCTGCTGTGATTCAAGGAAAAGGCAGTGGTTTTTACCCCAACACATCACATCCATAGATAGAACTGAGGCTAAGTCAACTATCACATTTCCAAGATGGAAAAGAGGGTTTGCTCCTTTCCCTGTTTTCACATTCATCAGGCTGCATTTATACATAGTGTGGACTTCGGCTCTCCTCCTCTGTGAGGCTGTACTTCATGTTCATTTTAACATCAGTTCCCCTATGTATAAATGTAGTGGAGCTGAGGTCACAGAGTGATGCTGGCCCTCTGCTCCTTCAAAGGATGGTTCTGAAAGGCGACTTTCCACCCTCCTCTGATTTTGGTGCTTCCACTTACCTTTGGATCACAATCCAGTCTGGCAATTTGAGGAGCAACCAAAGTCATTGACAATTCGTGTTTTTGAACATCCAGCTTTTCACCATCGTTTACTCTGCTGGCTCCCCAGTAGGGAGTTTAATATTTTTTTCAGGATTCTTGGCTCCAAGTGTGGCTGGTATTGTAGAAGAGACAGCATCTTTGAAATGAGGGCAAACCGTCTACACGGACAGGTCTCGGGTCCTCAGATTGCTCCTTCTGGCTGCTCCATCTTCTAGAAGCATGACAGGTTTTTTTGTTTGTTTTTTGTTTTTTTAAATAAGACTTCAGCTGTCAATTAGTGTAGGGAGAGCTAATAAATATGAAAAGATGAGGGGAGAGATCACTTTCTGCCACTCCTTTGCTTTCCAAAAGCCCCTCATTCAGAACATACTGGATTATCCACTTCTGACTGCTTTTGCAGTTAGACTTGAATGATGAATGCCATCTAGCTGGCCCATTCATTCATTGTTTCCTTTCAGTTATTAAGAGGCACCCCTGTCACATGAGCTTCTGGAATGATCCGTTTCCATCGGAAAGGTCACTCACCCTGAGTTTTAGTAAGGCCTTGACATCAGCCCTGAGGAGCTAGGGATGCCAGCCAAGGAGATTGAAGGGCCACAAAGAGAGGATTCTTTTCTAGACTTCTGAGGGGTGATTCATGCTTCAAGATAAAATGTGCTTCCTGGGGCTCCATGGTTTCATTGCTTGCACAGTCAGTGGAGGGACAGGCCCTGGTGCAGTGAGAAGCCCACCTTGCTGACAATAACTGCCATTCTTCAGAGCACTGACAGGGACTTGTTTTTAGCCCACTGACAGCCCCCATCTCCTTTTTCATTGCTGTCCTTGGCCAAACCCCATTTTAGTCCCTAAGTCCTTAGTATCTCTCTCCCCTTGTTCCCAATCAAAAAGGCCTTTTCAAAGCCAGGAATAAGGCAGCCAGAGCATTGGTCTTACTTTCATCTACTTTCTTAAAACACATATGGACAAGAAATATCATTACCACTGGGCAACACAAGCAGCGGTTCCAGATTTTTGTCTTGTTTTCTTTTTTTTTTTTGGTTTGGTATAAGCAATGAGATGACCTTCTTATACTGACCTATAGATGCTGTAAAGCTTTCATATAGCCTGCACAGTTTCTAACACGTAGTGAGTGCTTATTAAATCACCAGCTGTGGTACTTGGATGTGATCAGATATCCAGATTTCTAGGTCATTGGGCAATGATTCGTTTGTGTGTGAGCTGATGGTTGGCAAAGGCTTCAGGAATCAGGAAATCTGGGATCCCTCCCTGACTCACTCACTTGTGTGACCTTGGACAGCCCATTTCAGCCCTCTGAGACTTAATTCCACAAATAGAGCTTCAGCTGGCTTCAGTGATCATGGCAATAACAACGACAGCCACCATTTATTAGGCTAAGCATTTACATATGTTCTTTTCTCACATCAATGAGATAGCTACTATTGATTATCCCCATCTCACAGCTGGAAACACTGAGGCTCTGCAAGATAAAGTGATCACCCATATCGTACAGCTAGTAAGTGTCTAAACTGGGATTTGAATTGAGATCTGATCCTTTTTTTCTTAATAAAAAAATTTTTTTTAGAGACGGGTTCTCTCTCTGTCACCCAGGCTTTAGTGCAGTGGCACAATCATAGCTCACTGCAGCCTTGAATTCCTGGGTTCAAGCGATCCTCCTGCCTCAGCCTCCCTAGGACTACAGGCATGTGCCACCATACCTGGCTACTTTTAAAATTGTTTATATGGAGACAGAGTCTCTATAACTCGCTATGTTGCACAGGCTGGTCTCAAACTCCTGGCCTCAAGCAATCCTCTTGCCTCAGCCTCCCAAAGTGCTGGGATTACAGGGATGAGCCACATCTCCCAGCCAGTCTGAATCTATTGTGTTTTATAAGCTTGGATCAGATGATAGAACAAATATTGGGGAGAGGGTAAAAGTGGAGGCAGTATAGGTTAACACATAAAAAGGAGAACTGACCGAGTGCGGTGGCTCATGCCTGTAATCCCAGCACTTTAGGAGGCCGAGGTGGGTGGATCACCTGAGGTCAGGAGTTCAAGACCAGCCTGAGCAACATGGTGAAACCCCATCTCTACTAAAAATACAAAAATCAGCTGTGCATGGCGGCTTGTGCCTGTAGTCCCAGCTACTTGGGAGGCTGAGGCAGGAGAATCGCTTGAACCTGGGAGGTGGAGGTTGCAGTGAGCCGAGATCATGCCATTGCACTCCAGCTTGGACAACAAGAGTGAAACTCCGTCTCAAAAAAAAAAAAAAAAAAAAGAGAGAGAGAGTTGATGTGGATTAAACACAACTAGCTAAAAGGAGACAGAAGTACAGATTTTTATTTGAAAAACATCATCTCAATGAATGTTCAGTAAGGAGAGGTCTGTACCCTGCAGTAGGGAAGTAGACCAGATGGCCTGGGAGTTACTGTAAAGGGAACACGCTTTCTGCTTGGCATAGGAATATATCTCATAAACCCCATTTTATTTTGATACCAAAATTTTCCTCTTGCTTAACGGTCTGTTTGGGCAACATTTTTCTTTCTGTTGTCCTACTGCCACTAGTCATAGAAGCTTATCTTTGCAGATTCTTGACCCCAATCCTCATCCTCCAACCTAGTTCCTGGGCCTTTCCCTGCCCATCATTATAATTCAGCAGTGGAGACCTGATTATGACTCTGGGGTCCCAGCTACACTGAGCAAAGTACAGCAAACATTAGATTATCCTGTTCTTCTGAGAAAGTATTTATAGCCACTGATTTCTCCATTCAAAGGTGACCAGCTAGTAGATTGGGATCCATTCTTGTTTGTTCCAAGCAAGTTAATTGTCTTCTGTTTTGTTTTTTGTTGTTGTTGTTGTTGTTGGTTTTTTTTTTTTTGAGACAAGGTTTTGCTCTGTCACCCAGGCTGGAGTGCAGTGGCACAATCCTAGCTCAATGAAGCCTCTATCTCCTGGGCTCAAGGGATCCTCTAGCCCCAGCCTTCCAAGCTGGGACTACAGGTGCACCACCACACCTGGCCTCTTCCACCATTTTGAAGTATTCATGGAAGAGGAATGAGGGTTAAGGTGGTGGTCCAAGGAAGGTGAGCCGACCCCTCTTGGAGAGCTAGCATGAGGCTGTATGATGGAACAGTGTGCAAGGGGTCAGGAGACTTGGGTTCTCCTCGCAGCTCAGTGACTCTGGGCATGTGATGTAAGTTTTTTGGCTTTTAGTTTTCTTATCATCTGGACAAGATATTCTCTAATATCTCTTCAGGTAATAATACTGGATGATCCAGCCTTTCCTGAGAAAGGCTGAGGTTCTAGCCTTTCTCAGGAAATAACTCAGCTGGTCTGGAACTGTCAGAAGTCAGAGCTGGGAGGGAAGAGATGGTGTTGAAGGAGAAAGAAGCCAGATTGGAAGCTAAGGGACAAAGTCAGAGCTGGAGGAAGTCCCTTCTCAAGAAGGGGGACTAGGTCCGGTCATTGCTCTTTTTTTTTTTTTTTTTTGAGATGAAGTTTGGCTCTTGCTGCCCAGGCTGGAGTGCAATGTGACTTTGGCTCACAGCAAACTCCAATTCCCGGGTTCAAGCGATTCTCCTGCCTCAGCCTCCTGAGTAGCTGGGACTACAGGCACATGCCACCACCTCCAGCTAAGTTTTGTATTTTTAGTAGAGATGGGGTTTCACCATGTTGGCCAGGATGGTCTCGATCTCTTGACCTCATGATCTGCCTGCCTTGGCCTCCCAAAGTGCTGGGATTACAGGCATGAGCCACCGTGCCTGGCCCAAACAAAGCCATTTTCTAAGGACTCTTGGATTCTTTCATTCCTTGGTGCATCTTCTATTTTCATTTCATCATATTCGAGGTTGAGGAGCAAATGAGTTCCCATTGAACCCACCAAACCAATATTTTCCATCTCCGCCTGTCTTACATTCTCCTCACCTCTTATTCTCCTATCCCCATTATTTTTATGGGGGGTACCATGCTACTGGGGGGATGAGAGATGATTTCATTTGGTACAGGGACAAACATTTCATTTTAATAGCTATGTTTCTAATGAGTGTAAAGAAACATGACTCATTGGAATGTACTCATCAAGCAACTTAATTTTGCCTCCCACTGTCTCTTTATGTTTATCCAGTGGGATTAGTTCTTTCCCTGGTCTAGGGTGACAACTTTGGCCCTGTAACTTTTCTGATTATTCATAGGAGAAGGTTCTGTGATCACTTTAAGTCTTACAAGCATAGTCTCAACTAAGTACAAAATATACCCACTCTATGAAGCAGAGTCCCATGGAAAAAACTAAAAAATAAAATAAAATAAAAATACATCCATTCCTTTGTCACTGGACTGGGAGGGGCAGGAAAGTGCTTACTAGGTACACTGTCTGCTGGCTTCCAGCTTTCTGGTCCATATTTTTATCGGATTCTCAGAGAACCCTCCTTACCCTCCCAATTGCTGGGATGTCTCACTTCTATTGTCTTGAAAAGAGCAAATTATCAGCCAGGTGAGGTGGCTCACACCTGTAATCCCAGCACTTTGGGATGCTGAGATGGGTGGATCACCCAAGGTCAGGAGTTCGAGACCAGCCTGGCCAACATGGCGGAAACTCTGTCGCTACTAAAAATACAAAAATTAGATAGGCATGGTGGCGGGCGCCTGTAATCCCAGGAAGGCTGAGGCAGGAGAATTGCTTGAACCCTGGAGGCAGAGGTTGCAGTGAGCTGAGATCGCACCACTGCATACCAGCCTGGGCAACAGAGCAAGAATCTGTTTCAAAAAAAAGAGCAAATTATCCTCTATTCTAGATCATTGCTCCTTCCTCAGCCCCTGAAATCCGGTGGTTCACCTCTAGCCTCTTTCAGCTAAGGTCCTTCAGTCTGCCCAAGAGACCATCTCAGAGAAGACCTGCTCTGACCTCATGCCAGCCCACATTAGTGCACGTGGCCCACATTAGTCCAAGGAAACAATCACATCCCTGGGCGCAGTGAACCTGAGAAGGCAGGCTGACCCCAGCTCAGCAGTCTCCCTTGGCTCCTCCAACAGCAGATAGCCAACTTGTGTCCCACCCTTTGGATGTCTCAAGAGGTGATCAGACGCCAGTCCACCATGTCCTCCCAGTTGCAGGGGACAGACATCAAGTTTCCTGAGTGGTCCTGGTGAATTCCCCTCTCACCAGCTTGACAGGAGGGCCGGTTTTCTATGGGGATAGGGTGAGATATCACAGCACACTAACAGCAACCCCAAAATTCCTCCACAAAGATTTTTCCCCAGTCTCTGCCCATTCTGACCCTCTATACCCTCAGCTTGAGAGAGGGGCCCTTGTGCACCTCTTTTGAAAATGTGCATCCTTCTCTGGTGTCACACTTACCAGCATTATACCTGTTGCATCTTAGTGCCTTAGTCAAGACCTTTTGATTTAACATCTTGTTATATGTGTATCATCAAAACCATCATTGTCACAATAAGCCCATGATTTTGTGGATATTATTGCTTAGAATAAGGCTACAGTACACATTTAACTGAAAAAAAAACTGAGTTAAATGAGATTAGTGACAACAACTGACATTTATTGATAACTTATAATGCCAGGTTGCTGTTTGTAGTACAATAAACATGCTTTCTTACTTAATCCTCATGAGGAAGGTACTTATATTTTCTCTATTTTACAAATAAATAAACTGAGCCCGGGCACGGTGGCTCACGCCTGCAACCCCAGCACTTTGGGAGGCTGAAGCAAGTGGATCACTTGAGGTCAGAAGTCTGAGACCAACCTGGCCAACATAGTGAAACCCCATCTCTACTAAAAATACAAAAATTATCTGGGCATGGTGGGGGGTGCCTGTAATCCCAGCTACTCAGGAGGTTGAGGCAGGAGAATCATTTGAACCCAGGAGGCATAGGCTGCAGTGAGCCGAGATCGCACCACTGCACTCTAGCCTGGGTGACAGAGTGAGATCCTGTCTCAAAAATAATAAAAATAAAAATTAAAAAATAGGCTGGGCACAGTGGCTCACGCCTGTAATCCCAGCACTTTGGGAAGCTGAGGCGGACAGATCATGGGGTCATGAGTTCGAGATCAGCCTGGCCAACATGGTGAAACCCTGTCTCTACTAAAAATACAAAAATTAGCCAGGCGTGGTGGTGAGCGCCTGTAATCCCAGCTACTCGGGAGGCTGAGGCAGGAGAATTGCTTGAACCAGGGAGGCGGAGGTTGCAGTGAGCCGAGATTGCAGTACTGCACTCCAGCCTGGGTGACAGAGCTAGACTCTGTCTCAAAATATAAAAATAATAAAAAAAAAGTAAGCTGAGGCAGAGAGGTGAAGCAGCATGTCCAAGTCACACAGTTGATGTCAAAGCCGAGATTTGAACGGAAAGAATCTGACTCCAGAGCATGGACTTTTAAACTACTACCCTCTGTCATTTCCCGCAGGGCAGTGGGCAGCCATGCCGAGTCATGAAGGTGGCATGCAGGGATGGGAAATGCTGCCTTAGGAGGTAATTGACGTCCTTCGCCCTGGCATTCAAGCTCTCCATAGCCTTTACACGCTTTTCCAAACGTATCTCCCCAGCGCCCCCAGGAACTCCTTCTATGCCCTTTCCCAGAGCCTAATCCACTTGCACAACTAATCTGGCATACACACGCCCACCCCTGCTTCAGTTGTTCCACTGCCTGAAGGGCACTCACCTGCCTTGCTGCCTACCCAAATTGTAGTCCTTTTAGAAGCCAGCGACCATCTCTGCTGCAAAAGTTTATTTAACCAAAACCACTTCTGTTAGGATCTTTTAACTCCTCTTGTCATTTTATCGCCAGGTCACAATTATTATGTGCTTTTATGCAAAGGACAGTGAACGACAGTTGGCAAACACAGATCCTGATCTCTCCGTGCAGCGCCACTATCTGCTTGTTAGTGTGCGGTTATCTGCTTGTCTGCTAACTTACGCAAGGCTCTCAACTTCCCTGAGCATCGGTTTCATCTTTACAGTGTGGGTCCGGATGATATCCCTTCAATTTTTAATATTCCATGGTTGTTTTGCTTACCATATTGTCTCCACTAATTTTTAAGCTCCCAAAGGCTGGAACTTTGTTTTGTATATCTTAATACATTTCAGGACCCTGTACAAGGTTTTACACACAGAAGGTATTTAATAAGGTTGGTTGGTTGGCTGCTGGGAAATAAGCCCTGTGGTCACTCTGCTTTGGCCTTGACTGACCTTTAGAAATCACCTTCTGGGGCTGGGCACGGTGGCTCACACCTGTAATCCCAGCACTTCGGGAGGCCATGGTGGGCAGATCACCTGAAGTCGGGAGTTTGAGACCAGCCTGACCAACATGGAGGAACGCCGTCTCTACTAAAAGTACAAAATTAGCCAGACGTGGTGGCGCATGGCTGTTATCCCAGCTACTCGGGAGGCTAAGGCAGGAGAATTGCTTGAACCTGGGAGGCGGAGGTTGCAGTGAGCTGAGATTATGCCATTGCACTCTAGCCCGGACAACAAAGCAAAACTCAGTCTCAAAAAAAAAAAAAGAAAAAAAAAGAAATCACTTTCTGGGTGATCACCAGCAAGGACTTTGCAGTTCTTTTCTCAGCACAAGTTTATAACAAAAGTTTGGGTCCTATCTGTTGCATTTTTTTCTTTCTTTTTTTTGAGACGGAGTCTCACTCTGTTGCCCAGGCTGGAGTGCAATGGCACAATCTTGGCTCACTGCAACCTTCACCCCCCCAGGTTCAAGTGATTCTCCTGCCTCAGCCTCCCAAGTAGCTGGGACTACAGGCACATGCCACCACACCCAGCTAATTTTTGTATTTTTAGTAGAGACAGGGTTTCTCCATGTTGGTCAGGTTGGTCTCGAACTCCCGACCTCAGGTGATCCACCCATCTTGGCCTCCCAAAGTGTTGGTATTACAGGTGTGAGCCACAGCGCCCAGTCTGTTGCCTTTTTTCTTTGGGAAACCTAACGTCGTGCTGTTAAGGCCCACAGTCCTTTATCTGCAATTTTGAAATCTGAAGCACTATAAAACCAAAAGCTTTTCTTTCACTCAAGTGACAGCAAAATCTGACTTGGTCTAACAGAGGCTCACACCGCACGGTATGAATATTCATAGATGTCACCATAGAAACGTGAATGTGCTTGATTAGCGGATGCTGCCCCAGACCCTGCTGTGAGGATTATGTAATTTATGATATGTGCTCTACATTACCTTTAAAAAAACTTTAAAATTGGGCCGGGCGCTGTGGCTCACGCCTGTAATCCCAGCACTTTGGGAGGCCGAGACGGGCGGATCACGAGGTCAGGAGATCGAGACCATCCTGGCTAACACGGTGAAACCCCGTCTCTACTAAAAATACAAAAAATTAGCCGGGCGCGGCGGCAGGCGCCTGTAGTCCCAGCTACTCGGGAGGCTGAGGCGGGAGAATGGCGTGAACCCGGGAGGCGGAGCTTGCAGTGAGCCGAGATCGCGTCACTGCACTCCAGCCTGGGGGAAAGAGCGAGACTCCATCTCAAAAAAAAAAAAAAAAAAAAAAAAAACTTTAAAATTATGAATTCCAAGGGTTTTTAGACAGGGGACTTTGGTGCTATACGACCTTCCTCAACAGAGATGCCTTTGGCACTGGAGCAGGACAGGTCTTTGGGCTCTGCAAACGTAACAGAACCTCACCTGGGGCCCTGCCTCATTGGCCTGTCCCTAATCTCAGCCCTGGCTCCAATATAACTATAGCCTGTGGCCATGGCTTACCAACTTGATTTTTTAAAATATCATTTATCTTGGCTGGGTGCAGCAGTTCATGCCTGTAATGCCAGCACCTTGGGAGGCTGATGTGGGAGGATCACTTGAGCCCAGGAGGTCAAGGCTGCAGTGACCTATGATCATGCCACTGCACTCCAGCCTGGCCAACAGAGCAAGATCCTGTCTCAAAAATAAATAAATAAAGATAATAAAATATCATTTATCTTGATTACTAAATATTTTGGCACTTCCTTAAATTTTGTGCCTGAGCTGAGTGCCTGTCTTGTCTCACCCTAGTTCTAGCCTGTGGGTCAATCCCTCCATTTCTCCTAACCCCACTGCCATGACTCTGGGATGAACTAGTGTGTCCTGAGGGCAGGGACTGCCTGCCGGAGGTTTGAATTGCGTTCAAGCTAGTTGGGACTTGTTGCCCCTAGGCCAAGTTAGCTCATGCAGAGCAGCTGGTTCCTAGAGGCGTTTTCTTTATTATTATTATTGTTAACCCCCAAGTATACCTGGAGGCATTTCCTATACCTGGATGTTTCTTTGGATCCCAAATGAACCTTGTTCCCCTACTTTCATCTGGACGGTGATGCAGCTACTCATTTGAGTCAATTTGCTGATTAATTCTTATAGCTGCTTTGACTGGATGTTTTAAAACTTTAAAAAATATCCAGATGCACATGGAAAATCATAAAAGCAACACAAAAACGCAAAATAAAGGAATCTAAAGTGTTCTATTGTGTTTTTGTTTTTGTTTTGTTTTTGTTTGAGACGGAGTGTCGCTCTTGTTGCCCTGATTGGAGTGCAACCTCTGCCTCTGCAAACTCTGCCTCTGGGGTTCAAGAGATTCTCCTGCCTCAGCCTCCCGAGTAGCTGGGATTACAGGCGCCCGCCACCACGCCCAGCTAATTTTTGTATTTTTAGTAGAGACAGGGTTTCACCATGTTGGCCAGGCTGGTCTTGAACTCCTGACCTCGTGATCCACCCACCTCGGCCTCCCAAAGTGCTAGGATTACAGGTGTGAGCCACCACACATGGCCTATTGTTTTTTATTTATTTATTTATTTTAAGAGGCAGGATCTCACTCTGTTGCCCAGGCTGGAGTGCAGTGGTGTGATCATAGCTCAAGGTATCCTCCCACATGAGTAGCTGAGACTACAGGGAGAGACACTGTACTCTTATTCACTTTTTTGATGCAAAAACTGTAGAGGAGCTATGACTGGGAGTTACAAGTGTCAGTAGTAAAGCCAGCCCTAAAAAGTCCTGTTTCTGGACCTTCCACTGGCCAGGAGACCACTCCGCTCCTTAATCCCCAGCCCCCAGGTGTCCTCAGATGGTGGAGGATGAATAAGCTATCCCCTCAATTGAAGGGCATATCTCAGAAGGTGGAGGATGAATAAGCTATCCCCTCAATTGAAGTGCATATCTTTTTTTTACCCTTTGTCCCTGTTTAGCAGTGATGGTCATGCCTGTGGGAATTGAGGCTGCCTTTCCCCCACCATTAAATAACCAGCCCTTCTCAGAGTCTGAGCCATAAGTATTTCTGGCACTGTCTTTTTAACCTATTGGAGGTCTTCTGGGATCATCACTTCTCTACCCCTATTCCTGTCCACGCTTCCTCACGATATAGCATTTTCCATAAATATACTAAAGCATCCTCTTACATACTGTTTACTCATCTTCTTGTCCATTAAGGAAGATATTCCACAGACCAAGCCTGGCACCTATTTATTTGACTTCATCTAAACACATCTTTGCCTCCAGACATTGAAACATTTATCATTTCCCTGGCCTCTACAGATAACTTGTGGTCTTCTACCTATTGTCATTATGCTGGAAAATGCTGAGATATAGTGTAATTTGAATTAATCAGGGAAATGAAATTTCCCAAAGGTGCCAAACTGAATAGTGTTCTTAAGCTCCAGAGGTTGACTACATTGTCTGTGTACCCAGATGATATCAATAAAAGACCATTCGTGGGGCACAGTGGCCCATACCTATAATCCCAGTGCCTTGGGAGGCCAAGGCAGGAGGATCACTTGAGGCCAGGAGTTTGAGACCAGCCTGAGTAACATAGCAGGACCCCATATCTACAAAAAAAATTAAGAAATTACCTGGGTATTGTGCCATGTGCCTGTAGTCCTAGCTACTTGGGAGGCTAAGGCAGGAAGATTGCTTGAACCCAGGAGTTTGAGTTTATGGTGACCTATGATCACACCACTGAACTCCAGCCTGGGCAACAGAGTAAGACCTTGTTTCTAAAATTAAATAACTAATAAATAAATAAATAAATAAATAAATAAAGCCATTGCCTTGGCTGGGCTCAGTGGCTCCTGGCTGTAATCCTAGCATTTTGGGAGGCCAAGGTGGGTGGATCAGCTGAGGTCAGGAGTTCAAGACCAGCCTGACCAACATGGTGAAACCCTGTCTCTACTAAAAATACAAAAAAAATTAATCAGGCATGGTGGCGTGCACTTATAATCTCAGCTACTCGAGAGACTGAGACAGGAAAATCACTTGAGATGGAGGTTGCAGTGAGCCAAGATCACGCCACTGCACTCCAGCCTGGGCGACAGAGGGAAACTCCGTTTTAAAAAGGAAAAACCGACAACAACAAAACACATTGCCTTTATTCTGGGAGATCGATCACTCGAAGCCACCCTAATTCTGTTCACTCCTTCATCTTTCTTGGCATTGCAGTTTCCCTTGCTTTTAGGGCACATTATCTGAAATGGTAGCCCTGTCTTTTATTTAGTAAATATTTGTAAATAGAAGTTTTTAAGAGTCAGTATAATGCCTCAACCATACTCTAAAGGAGAAAGAAATAAAGGGAAAGTTAGTTATAATACTGTAGGGGTCAAAGCAAAGTCTCCCCTTTGCCTTCTGAAGGTTTGCTAAAAAATCAACTCACAAAACTCAGATTAATTGGAGAAAAAGCATATAAACTCTACTAATGTGTGCATGGGGAGAATCACAGAGTGATTGCCCACTCCCCATCGTGGCTCAGAAGCTTATAGAACGTCTTGGCAAACCAGGTATGGGAGAGGGGCAAAGAGGAATTCTGTTGATGGGTAATAAAAGATTACGAGGGAGGAATGAATGGATTGGGAACACAGATTAACTTGTAAAGGGTCTGTTCAGGTGTGGTTTTCAGGTGTGGTTACATTCTTGGTCTTACAGAGGAGAAGAAAAAACTATTCTCTTTGGTGGATCTGGATCTTAGGCAGATAAAAGAACTTCAGAGAACTTCATCCTCCTTTGGGAGAGTTGACGGGTAGTGGGGAGAAGGTCAGAGAGACGTTGAGGTATTAGTTTCTGAGCCCCAGAAATACATCATTATGTATTCCCATATGTGGTTGCTTGAGCACAACCATACAGAAGGCAGAAGGATGCAGTCAGATGCTTGAACCTTTACATAGACTCACCAAGAATGTAACATCCACAAGCACCCACAAGATACAGGTGTATCGTGTGGGTGACTTAAATACCAGGAGAGGTGCTGCTGGAGTTGATGTGACTTTCTAAAATGCTGAACCATTCCTGGTGAAGCTCCAAAGAACACAAAGTACAGTATCCCCTCCATTTTGCATGCTAATGGTGTTCCTAGACAACTCAGCATGTGTTAAAATCGTGCAAAAACCCCCTGTGTTTATTTTAGAAAGGGAGTTAGGATCTTGATATAGATAATTATAAATGGACGTTTTACCTCTGTGATGTCCAGTAGAACGTTCCAAAGTCATGTGGGAGAGTTCTTTTGTTGGCCATGTGGGAATTGCATTCCAGGTGTCCACTTGTAAGTATCTGTGGCATTCCCCACCTACCATGGTGCTGACAGAGCTGCCCGTCAGTTCTTCCTCATCCCAGCACTGGAAGGAGGGCCCAGGACTGGGATACCTGCGTTCGTGGCCTGGGCTACAGTGTCTCAGTATTTGTATGACTTTAGGCAGGTTACACTTAACTCCATGTGCCTGGGTCTCCTCTCTGTAAAGGGGATGACCGTGACACATGCATCTGGCCTAACCTCGGGACGGATGCTCACTGTGCTGCCCTCCCGCGACCCCAGACAACCCAGGGCATTCGTGTGTGCCCGCAGTGTATACCCCACCCACGAGCTTTCCCTCGCTGTGATTTCTCCTTACCATTTAAACATCCTTAGGTCTCTCTTATCTTGAAAGAGAGAGAGAGAGAGAAAGAAAGAAAGGCATGGTGGCTCACACCTGTAATCCCAGCACTTTGGGAGGCTGAGGCAGGCGGATCACCTGAGGTCAGGAGACCAGCCTGGCCAACATGGTGAAACCCCATTTCTACTAAAAATACAAAAATTAGCCAGGTGTGGTGGCGGGCACCTGTAATCCTAGCTACTCAGGAGGCTGAGGCAGGAGAATCACTTGAACCCGGGAGGCAGAGGTGGCAGTGAGCTGAGATTGAGCCACTGTACTCCAGCCTGGGCAACAAGAATGAAACTCTGGCAAGCAAGCAAGCAAGCAAGCAAGAAAGAAAGAAAGAAAGAGAGAGAGAAAGGAGGGAGGGAGGAAGGGAGGGAGGGAGGAAGGAAGGAAAGCAAGAAAGAGAGAGAGAAAGAAAGAAAAAGGGAAGGGAAGAAAACGGGAAGAAAACAGGAAGAAAGCAGGGAGGGAGAGGGAGGACACCTCTCTCACGTCTGCTTCTCTTCCAGCAGCTTTTCTCTCTCCTTTTCTTCACAAACTAATTTCTCAAGAGTCATTGCACACCCTATCTTAGTTAGCTCCCCTCACACTTCTCCTCCATCTTTTCTTTCTGTAGCGATGGGGTCTCACTATATTACCCAGGCTGGTCTTGAACACCTGAGCTCAAGTGATCCACCTCAGCCTCCCAAAGTGCTGGGATTACAGGTGTGTGCCACCACGCCTGGCCTAAAGGAAGCAGTTTCCTTTCTTCTTTTAAAAAAAAAAATTCTAGACAGGGTCTCACTCTGTTTCCCAGGACAGAGTGCAGTGGCACGATCACAGCTCACTGCAGCCACAGCCTCCTGTGCTCAAAGATCCTCTCATCTCAGCCTCCCAAATTGCTGGGACCACAGGCCTGCACCACCATGCCTGGCTACCTTTTAAACTTTTTGTAGAAACAGGGTCTTGCTATGTTACCCAGGCTGGTCTCAAACTCCTGAGCTCAAGCCATCCTCTCACCTCAGCCTGCCAAAGGGCTGAGATTACAGGTGTGAGCCACCACGCTGGACCCACACTCCTCCGTCTCACACGGTCTCACATGGTGAGCTCTGTGCTACTTAGCCTTCTCTCTCCCTGGCCAGCTTGCATCTGCAGTTGACCATGGCCTCCAGCACTCTCCTGTCTCTACTTCCCTGGGTGTCCGCCTGCCTCTCCGGCCCCTTCAAAGCACCTCGTCCTCCACCAGCCCCAGATGTCACCCCATGCACCTTCTCCACAGTGTGCTCCTCCTCTGCAGTGCTCTATCCAGCTGGGGTCCCAAACTGGCTGTTCCGCATGTCCTGGAGCACCTCAAAGTTAGAGCACCTAAAAGGCAGCCCATCACGGGTCCCCAGATTCATGCCTCTTCCTGTAGCTCTTCTCTTGGGTGCCATTGTGCAAGTCAGAAGTCTGAGTGTTAGGCCGGGCACAGTTGCTTACACCTGTAATCCCAGCACTTTGGGAAGCCGAGGTGGGTGGATCACTCGAGGTCATGAGTTCAGGACCAGCCTGGGCAACATGGTGAAACCCCATTTCTACTAAAAATACAAAGAATTAGCCCCATGGTGGGGGTTAAGATTACAGGTGTGGTGGTGCATGACCATAATCTTAGCTACTTGGGAAGCTGAGGCAGGAGAATTGCTTGAACCCTGTAGGTAGAGTTTGCAGTGAGCCGAGATTCTGCCACTGCACTCCAGTCTGGGTGACAGTGTGTGAGACCCTGTTTCAAAAAAAAGAAAAAAGTCTGGGTGTCATCCTCGACTCCTCTCTCTCAATCTCCCTCCCAATAAATCACTCACCGAGTCCTGTCAGTCTTGGCTTCTTAATAGGCTTCACTAATTTGTGTCATGTTTCTTTCCTTTTGTTTTTTGTTTTTTTTTTAGACAGGGTCTTGCTCTGTAGCCCAGGCTGGAGTGCAGTGGCATGATCTCAGCTCGCTGCAACCTCCGCCTCCCTGGTTCAAGCGATTCTCCTGCCTCAGCCTCCCGAGTAGCTGGGGTTGCAGGTGCACGCTACCATGCCTGGCTCTCAACCCCAGTGTCCAGTAGAGACGGGATTTCGCCATGTTGGCCAGACTGGTGTGTTGTGTTTCTTAATAGCCTTCACTAATTTGTGGTGGCTGCTTGACCCTTGTTAGCATTTAGGATTGTAACCCCTGATTTACTGTTTGGACTGAGTTAGAGGCCCTCGACATTGATGATATTAGGGTCCCATAAGCAATTAAAAATAAATTAATATAATTCTAAATTATAATATAAAACACAGAGAATTTATATGTGTGCTGATGCCAAAATGGCTTCTTTTTTATTCTCTCTCATTTTTTCTTCTTTAAAATAATTTTCTTGGTGCCCCATGGTGGCCGGTGCCCTAAGCATGCGTGTAGTGTGCAGATGGGTAATCTAGGACCATATAGAATGTCAGCTTCTTTTGGCCCTGGGCTGGGGTCTTTGACTTTGTGGTCTTTGAATGTACCTGGTGGCACAAAATAGATACTGAGTAAATGTTTAATGAATGTGTGAATGAATGCATGAATGCTGAGATGAACTTGAAAGGTCTCGCTTAGGTAAAAAGCACTGTAAGAATGTAAGTTATTATTAGTTTTCTGATGTTGGATGTTACAGTAGAATTTCCAAGCTCTTATATTGCCCGTGTTTTAAAAAACAACCAGCCTTGCCATTGTGATTCAGCATTCATACCCCAACCTACATTGCATTCAGTGGTCTGGACATAAAATATGCATGTAAAGATTCCCGAATTAATAAGCTAGTGAATGTGTACAATAGCATGGTTTGTTTGAGTCCCTTTAGTCCTAAGTGGGTCTCTCTTTTTTTTGAGACAGGGTCTCTGCCGGCCACATGGCTCACACCTGTAATACCAACACTTTGGGAGGCTGAGGTGAGCAAATTGCTTGAGCTCAGGAGTTTGACACCAGCCTGGGCAACATGGCAAAATTTCGTCTCTACCAAAAATACAAAACATTAGCCGGGTGTGGTGGAGTGCACCTGTGGTCCCAGCTACTTGGGAGGCTGAGGTGACAGGATCACTTGAACCTGGGTAGCAGAGGCTGCAGTGAGCAGAGATCGTGCCTCTACACTCCAGCCTGGGTGACAGAGCCAGACCCTGTCTCAAAAAAAAAAAAAAAAAAAAAAAAAAAGGCCCGGAGCAGTGGCTCACACCTGTAATCCCAGCACTTTGGGAGGCCAAGGTGGGTGGATCGCTTGAGCCCAGGAATTTGAGACCAGCCTGGGCAACATGACAAAACCCTGTTTCTACCAAAAATACAAAAATTAGCCAGTCTCATAACCTGCTCTCAAAATAAATATATAGATACAAAATTTTTAAAAATAATAATAAGAGATAGGGTCATACTCTGTCACCCCGGCTGGAGTACAGTGGCACCATCTCAGCTCACTGCAGCTTTGCCCTCCTGGGCTCAAGCAATCCTCCCACCTCAGTGTCCTGAATAGCTGGGACTACAGTGGGTAAAGACTCTTTCAGCTGTTTGGCTGTGCATTATCTAACACGGCCACACACAGCTGTGACAGTGAACCTGAGGAGGAGGCTGTGCCTGTGTCTGAGGGCTTTGCTTTGGAATTAGGTGGTTGTGATGGTGCTGAGGTGTTGAAATGGGGCACCTACCCTAGAAAGCCTGTCTGAGAGCTCAGAAGGAAGGAACATGGCCTGAAGGCCTAAGTCAGGCAGTGTGACTTGGAATAGCATGTAACTTTACGGGGAAAAAAATATAAAATCCAGAAGGCTGGCCAGGCATGGTGGCTCACGCCTGTAATTCCAGCATTTTGGGAGGCAGGGGTGAGTGGATCACCTGAGGTCAGGAGTTCAAGACCAGCCTGGCCAACACAGTGAAACCCCGTCTCTACTAAAAATACAAAAATTAGCTGGGCATTGTGGCGGGCACCTGTAATCCCAGCTACTCAGGAGGCTGAGGCAGGAGAATCTGGGAGGCGGAGGTTGCACTGAACTGAGATTGTGCCATTGCACTCCAGCCTGGGCAACAAGAGTGAAACTCCATCTAAAAAAAAAAAAAAAATCCAGAAGGCTGTGGTTTAACAAATGTAATCTGACTCATTATTATGGGCTGTGGACAAAACAGGTGTCAAAATATCTCCAGGAAATATTAACTACGTATACGGATAGACTCCAAAGTTTAACCCTGTCTTCTGGCATTAGGATGGATGCCTTCTGCAAGATTGTTGATCCTGGGAGGAGGAGGTGGGAGTAAACCAATGGAGAAGTGAGAAAAAGGAGGGCCAAATTGGAAGAGCAAATGTTTCCAGGAGGGATTTGGCAGGCGGAAACCCCAGAGCTGGAATTTTTGTGCCCAGTGGAGACCTCTGATGACCAGTGTGGTTCTCCCTGGATTTGCCTCCATGTCTGTTCCTGGGCCCCACGCCCTGTCCTAATAAGAGGGTCCTTGATGTTTTTGCCTCCAAACTTTTTATTTAGAAATAATTTCAAATGTACAGAAAAGTTACCAGAACACTACAAAACACTCATATACTCTTTGCCCAGATTCACCTGTGATTAATATTTTGCCCCATTTGCTTTATTTAATTTTAAAATTTTTATGTAGAGACAAAGTCTCACTATGTTGCCCAGACTGGTCTCAAACTCCTAACTTCAAGCAGTCTTCCCGCCTCAGCCTCTCAAAGCACTGGGATTACAGGCCTGAATCACTGCGTCTGGCCACTTCTGTTTTTAAAATTTGGTGCTTCTTCTGTAGCCTTGGTTCTTGTCAAATGTTGGGCAAGCCTTCATTCTGTGTTCCTCTGTTGGATCTTGGGGTCTTCAGGTCACCTCTCTTTGAACGCTGATTCTGTGCACCATTGCCAGCTGTCACTGGCTGTGGACAGGAGGGTGGGATGTACCTGCTGGGCACTGGCAAGAGCTGGTCTAGGCATCCCCTACCTCTCAACCTGTGTCCAGAGTATAAGCATGGTGGGTGGGGGTGGGGCCGATCGGCCTGGCTGCTCCAGATTCAATAACCACCAATTCAGGGCCCGTCCTGTGCCTGGATTTGCTGGCTGAAACCTTGTAGCCCCCACAGCTGCTTCTCTGATAGAGCACAGAACCCACAGGCACACTGCCTGGCTTCAAATCCTAGCCCTGCCCTTACTAGCACTGTGGCCTTGAGAAAGCTGCATAACCTCTTTGGGTCTCATTTCTAAATTCTCTTCTTGGCCTTTATCAGGCTGGTTTGAGGCTGTCCTAATGAATGTAATGGGTCCTCTTATCCTTTGTCAAAAGGAATGTTAATTATTTTCAGCAGTCTAATTACGTGGCTAATGAGAGACTGACTGAGATAACATTCCCTTTAATTACTCTTGCCTAAGTGCTGTTTGGAACCGAATTTTAAGCATTAGCAAGACTGGGTGCTTTCTCAGTAGATGGAGCTGTCCAGCAACTGGCTGAGTGAAGGGCAGGGGTTGTTGGGCTTAAGGCTTATGGTGGAGGTGCCTGCTGTGGTTGGGGTCAGTGTCCAGCTGAGTGCATGTTGGCCTTTCCTGTGGGCTGTTACTTAAGGAAAGGAACAGTACCGATTGGTTCAGATGGAGAGCAGACAGCAACTGTCACAGATTGCCCAGAACAACTCTCATCCTTCAATTAAAAAAAAAAACATTTATTTTTAATAAATAAATAAGTTTATTACATGTGTGAGCCACTGCCCCTGGCCTTACCCTGTCAATTTCAGACTGACATCCTTATAGCTCCAACTCCAAAAAAAAAAAAAGGATGCCTCTTTTGTGGTCTTTGTCGCCATTCCAACAAGAATCTCAGGATTGGCTCTGACTGGAGCATGTATCCATCCCTGAACCAATCACAGAACCAGGAGAATGTGGTGCTGTGATTGGCCAGGCTGGGGCCTGATGCTCACCCCAGCAAGCAGGGTATTGACAGCATCCAAAGCACACTGACCCTCAGCGTTGGAAATAAAGCTCGGTGTCGCAAAGTGAAACCAGCACTCAGGCAAAAAAAAGTTTTCTCAGCAAGGCAATTTACTTCTGCAGAAAGGTGCTGCCTGTGTCAGTTACGATCGCAAGAGCACACCGAACAAAGGAGAGCAGGGGTTTTTATCCCTAACGCAGACCCTGTTTCTGTATCCTCCCTGTGTTGGCTGGGGTTGGACTGCACAATCTAAACCAATTCCGATTGGCTCTGTTGACATCATCAAAGGAGGCAAGGGGGGCACTTGACGGGAAAGACAAGTACATAGGTGATGGGACATGCTTAGGCATGTTTGGGTGAACAGAGATAGGGAGGGCTGATAGATGGATGGGTAAGATTACTTTCAGAATAGAACAAAGAACCAGGAACTGAAACCTTTGAAGAGAAACTGTGCCTAACACCAGCTACTCTGGCCTTGCTGTTTCTCAAACTTGTCTAACTTTCTCCTACTTCAGGATCTCTTCACTAACTGTTCTCTCTGCCTGGAATGCTTTTCCCAAAGTTCTTTGCATGGCTTCTTCTCGTCTTTCTAACCTATGCCCAAATGCTACCTACTTAACATTTAAGACTCACCTTCCAGCATCCGGTTTCTTTCTTTCCCCCACCTGGCCTTCCCCGTCTTCATGGCATAATATTAAAAATTATAGTATGGTTGGAGCTGCTTAGTTATTGCTGATCTCCCACCTGCCTGTGAGCTCCAAGGGGGCAGGACATTGTCTTGTTCACACATGGTACAGTACCTGGCCTTCACTGGATCTCAATAAATATTTGTTGACTGCTGGAATACAACACTTTGAATAAAAAAACCAGCTACCACAAGACTTCTTGGACTAAGTTCCCTCGTTGTTTAGAAATCTCTAGGTGGCTTGGCTGTACAGGCTGTGAAAAGCAGAGTCCTGTTGTCACACCATAGGAGTGGTCCAGGCTTATCTTCTGAAAGCCTTGCTGGGCTTCTTTCTGCCTCCCTGGTGAGGCAACAAAGGGGCAGGGTCCCCATCGCTTCTGAAGGTGCAGTGTGGTGGGGTAACTTCCAGGACACCCTAAGGACATGGGCAGTAATGGGGAGAACCCAGATAAAATCCTGGTCACTTTGCCAGTGAGGCTGTGAGGCCACTCCCTCTTTTTGCTGGCTGACAAGAGAAGGCTTGCTGGTCTCATGTGCAGAGTATTCTAGGGCCTCTCAGCCACTGCCTGATGGGATCTGCATAGGGGATTATTGATGAAGGCAAGGTGAGGCAGCTCTTTACAGTAACACATGCCTCGCTCTGGGACGGCAGCCAGGCAGCTAATTAGAGAGCCCAGCAGCTGTCCAGCCTTTCAGGCAGCAAGCAGCAGCTACTGATTGCCGGGGGTGGGAATGGGAGGAAACAGACATGGGACCAGAGACCACCCTCCAAGGTGATGGAGTTGGGTGGTCAGGGTTTGCTCAGTGGGGGACTTTGAGAGGGGCGTGTGAGATAGAGTGGGCTAGATGGGGAGGAGGAAGGGGGAGAGGAGAGGAAAAGGACAGGTGGCCTCCAAGTGAGACAGAAGACAGTGGGGTGAGACGTTGGGCAGGCGGGGCAATGCAGCTTCCAAGCTCAGAGCAAGGGGCACAGAGGGGAAGGACAGGGCCCCGTGGGGTTGGGGCCTGGCTCCCATCTCCATGCACCTTCCCCATGCCAGGCAGGCTCCCACGGCCTGGGCCTCTCCTTGCTTCCTGGGGGAGCTGGACAGACACAGGCTTTCCCCTCAGGGGATCTGGAATACTGATTGCTTTTATAGTTGAGCTTGGCCCCTCCTTGGTGTAGGAAGTTACCAGATCCATTTGTGCTCAGGGCTTTTCTTACTCTAGGATAAGTAAAAGTGGTTGTTCTGAGTCACGTGGGAAGAACAGGGGGCTTTGAGTAACCAGA
This sequence comes from Hylobates moloch, assembly GCF_009828535.3. Lineage (NCBI taxonomy): Eukaryota > Metazoa > Chordata > Mammalia > Primates > Hylobatidae > Hylobates > Hylobates moloch. The sequence continues at coordinate 37,946,763 of NW_026652291.1, forward strand.
GGGCTCCCCAGTGGGCCTTTAGGCATCTTCTATACTTTGTGGGCACCTAGGTCAGAGTGTGGTGTAATAAGAAATGTATTCGGTCTTTGTCCCAGGTCCCTGTCATAGAGCTCCTAAAACCCTTGAAATTTCCTGAGTGAAATGAATGTCTTTTGTTATTCATAATAAGCATCTTCGATAACACCTGAGTTTATGCTAATGAAGTTACTGGGGAAGTGGTGGGGTGGTGGAGGGGCTAGACAGCCTCAGGATGGAGCCAGTCACCAGAAAGACCAAATGCTTAGAGGATTAGAACATTTGGCCCCACCCTCCAACCTCCAAGAAAGGTGTGGGAGGGTGGAGATCAAGCTACATGAAAACTCTTGAACAAGATTTGATAGGTTTCTGGGTGGCTGAACATGTGGCGGTGCTGGTGGGTGACCCCCAATACCTCACCCTATTCATCTCTCCACCTGGCTGTTCATCTGCACCCTTTGTAATAAGTCAGTAAAGGTAAGTGTTTCCCGGGGTTCTGTGAGCCATCCTAGCAAATTAATAGAACCCAAGGAGGGGGTCATGGGAACCCTGGTTTGTAACCAATTGTTCAGAAGTATAGGTGATGATCTACTTGTGACTGGCATCTGAAGTGGGGGCAGTCTTGTGGGACTGAGCCCTCAAAATGTGGGATCTGCTGCTATCTCAGGATAGATAGCATCAGAGTTTAAATGAACTGTAGAAGACCCAGCTGGTGTCTGCTGGAGAAATGTTTGGTGTGGGGGACCTCCTCCATGCCCACCCCATATCTGGTCACAGAAGTGTTCTGCTTTGAGTGTGAGAGCAGAAGGAACAAACTCTTTTTCCTTTACAGGGAAATTTGGGGAGTGTTAAGGAAAAGGAGAGTGGGGGTAAAAAAGCAGAGGTAGTGTTTGCCTGCATGCTTTCTGGCTCCAGTGTTAGGTTCCAGGCTAAGGAGATGATGAGGGGCCAGGGAGACAGATCTGGTTTTTCGGTTCTGGTCAGAGAAACAGAGACTCAATCCTGCAAGCCCAGCTTACCTTAAATAGTTATAGGAAAGGAGAGAAAACGGTACAAAGGGAATTTCCTGCCGGTAGCCTCTTTGGGAAGTGGATCCTACGTGCATGAAAACTGATGTGGCTCTTGAGAGTGCCAGCACATTGTAGAAATAACAGAACAGGAGTTGTTATTCTCTGACCTGAACCTGCGCTTGGCCCCTTGCCCACGTAAGAGCCTGCAGTATCTCCCCTGATGCCTGGAACGGTCTGTTCCTGCCCCAGTCTTCCTTGTGTGATGTTGGACATGTCTTCTGTATTGTGCAAACCCAGGCCGCCCACTCTGCCTCTCTTCATTCTCTGCTGGTGCAATGGCTCCTGGAGATGGGAGAAAGGAGAGTGAGCACACTCCTTGCTTCCTTCACCTGCAGAGACAGCCTTGCCTGTAGTAAACCAACATGTACGGCCCATCTGTGATGGTGGCCTATAAATTAGAGAAAAACACAAGACATTGCTATGTTTGATTAGTAACATTGGATGTTTCAGTCGCCCAAGAATTTAAATGTAGCTGGGCCCTTCTCCACCTTGCCTGTCCATCCATCCAGCAGAAATTTTATGATCTCAAGAAATTCATAACGTGGTTGGGGAAACAGACACATAGAAATAATTTTAAGATGGGATGACATGTTTCAGTTGAAGGATGGTCAGATCCCCCTGGGAACATCAGTGATGGAATGACCTGGAGGCTGTGGGATGGCATTGCAAAGGAGTGAGGAGGGAGCAGGGTCTGGAAGAAGGAGTCAGAATGGTGGCTGCAGAGGAGGGCAGGAGAGATGACAGGGCTTGAAACAGGCCAGTGGTCTCTGCTTCTTCACGCTCCCAGCAATGTCTCTGGCATATTGACCAGAAGCTGCATGGACAAACTCAGCTATAAGTTTGCAAAATAAGCAGCTTACTCGGAACAGACTAAGTAGATTACACTGACTTGAAGACCCTTGCATGCAGATGTGTGCCTTAAGGATGAGATTTGGGTGGGAAGCAGTTCGAAGGCACATCGTATGGGGACAGGCTGATTCTGGAGGCTGAGGACTGGGATTTGAATCAAATGTTTGGATTTGTCCAAATCTCTTAATGTCCTGAACCCTCTGTGTTTTCATTTCTAAAATAGAGGTGACCATTTCTGCCCTTCCTGCCCCTCAGGAGCCTGAGAAAATCATGAGAGATGATCTAAGTTCTATCCATATGTTAGTTGCTATAAGGGCTCATCCTTCATTCATATGCTCCAAGAACCTCTGGTTCAGGTCCTGCAGTCCTCAAAGGAGCCTCATGTCCTCTGTCCCCTGGGACCTACTCTGGGGGGATAGGGAGTGTCAGTGAGGCCTAGGGACAGCTTATGCACTTGGAGGAAGAGGTGCAACATCATCTCGTCCTCCCTGCAGCTAAGTTTTTCCTGGGGAAAAAGCCTGCAGACCAGGAAGCGGGAGGTGTCTGGTGGGACGCTGCCCTCAAAAGGAGCCTTTCTGAGTGCTGGGGCTTCATCTGCCAGGGCTGCACCCCAGCAGGCAGTAGGCTCCCAGAGCTGGCTGCAGTAACCCGCAGGCTGTGCCGGCAGGATGTGGTCTTTGGTTTCTGTTTCTGTTTTAGTTCTGACTTGTGTCGTGGATGTGGCTGAGGGCCTAGGCTGGGGAGAAGTCTCCACAGGTGGGATTGAACTCCCCAGGCACATGGTCCTTGTGGTGCTGGTGGAGAGGGAGTCCCAGAGGGTTCGGACATGCCCCGTTAAAGCCTTTTCCTCAAGGTGATAGGTACGTGTCAAGGTGACCCCTGTCCGCCATCCGGCAGGCTGGGAGAAGCAGGAAAGATGGACAGATCAGGGAGGGTTGGAGGGTCCTGTTTGTGAAGGAGCTGAGCACAGCAAGGCAAGGCTGAGCACAGCAGCCCACTGTGATGCTCTCAGTGCAGAGGCCCCGAGGGGAGACCCAGGGGAGCACCCCCCAAAACCACACCATACAGTGAGTTTCAGGTCCCCCACTCCTGCCCTTTCACTTCTCCTTGGCTGCCTGGCTGCCTCACAGGTTGTCTGCTTGAGCAAGGGCCCAAGTGGCCTCTACTCAGAGAGCCTGGGCGTCAGAGGGGAGGGGGGAAGGTGGACGTGGGCATCAGCACAGACCAGCGCCTCTGGTCCATCCTGCCTGGTCATCCACAGGGGGGTGCCAGCTCCCACCCCCAGCCACATACTGTTCTCAGCTTCTGAGTGGCTGGGCTGTCCCAGAGGGCCATGCTGGTCCTGAGTGCTGTCCTTGGGCATATGCAGATGGTGCTGTATCCAGGGGGTTTTCAGGGAAGCTTTAGCACTTTCATATTAAAACAAAAAATGTTGGAATCTCCATTAAATAGTCAAGTCTTAGGGATAGTATTAAAAATGTGTACATGGCTGGCCAGGCACAGTGGCTCACGCCTATAATCCTAGCACTTTGCGAGGCTGAGGTGTGAGGGTTGGCCAAGAGCTTGAGACCAGCCTGGTCAACATAGCAAGACCTGTCTCTACTTGATTTTTTTTTTTTTAAAGTACATGGCAAAGGGCATTATAAAGTAAGATTTGTATTAGCTTGTAGCTGGTTACTGATGTTCATAGGAAGGGCCTCAACCATAATAATGGTAAAATAAGAAAATGAGTTGAATAAATATTAGAGAGGTAGAATTAATATTAGAGAGGTAGAATTGTACATAGAAAGGTTTAGCACACATTTTGTTTTTCTGCACGAGTGGTTGTTCTCTGCTTTCAAAGTGCTGAAACAAATGTCCTACATTGTCTGCCTTCCATGAGGTTCTGACCGCCCTTGAGAACAGATGTACCCACTACAGGGTGAAGGTAAGAGTGTAATTTGAAGCTGAATGAGAATGGAGCTGGATTCTAAAATTATATCCCCTCTCAGATTCACAAGTGTTCACACATTCAGGCAAGAAGCCCTAAGTCCTAACCCCCGACATGTGGATTGTCCAGGACCATCCCAGACTCTTGTGGCTGGATTAATTAGACCTGAGCAAACTGGATGCAAAGAGGAGGGGGCAGGTTCCAGGAGGGGGCCCTGGTGGCCAGGGTGGGATGAGTGTCTGGTGCTGAGCCCAGAGCCCAGGCCCTTGCACTGTTTACTTTGGATCTGCTGGGGGCAGTTTAAGCTAATAAAAGCCTCCTCTTTTATTCCCAGGGACACATGGAAGTTGCCAGCCCCTCAGCCAAGGATCAGCTGAGTCCTAGGGCTGATGCTTGCCTACATTGCTGAGAATGGCACTGAGGCCCAGCCAACCAAGGTTAACCCAGGACACTCCTGGACAGTGATCCTGATGTCTGTTGTGAGCTGCACACTCAAGGGTGTGATAAGTGAGTATGTTACAAGCACCCAGGGGATCACCAGCCCAGTGATCTTGCCTGCTCGGCACCTCATCAGCATGGGCACGAGTCTGGAGGTTCTAGTTCTGAGTCTGTTCCCCATCCAAGGTCCTGTCACAGGGCTGCAGTTCTGCAGTGGGAAGGGAATGTCAAGCAAAATATTGGGCCATCACATGCTGGAGCCGTCTTATGGCCACGTGGCCTCTAAAAACCAGGCCAGACCCAGTGTATTAGTTCGTTTTCATGCTGCTGATAAAGACATACCTAAGACTGGAAAATGTATACAGAAAAAGAGGGTTAATTCCACATGTCTGGGGAAGCCTCACAATCATGGTGGAAGGCAAGGAGAAGCAAGTCACATCTTACAAGGATGGTGGCAGGCAAAGAGAGAGAGCTTGTGCAGGGAAACTCCCCCTTATAAAACCATCAGATCATCCGGGCACAGTGGCTCATGCCTGTAATCCGAGCACTTTGGGAGGCTGAGGTGGGCAGATCACAAGGTCAACAGATTGAGACCATCCTGGCCAACATGGTGAAACCCCATCTGTACTAAAAATACAAAAATCAGCTGGGTGTTGTGGCATGTGCCTGTGGTCCCAGCTACTCAGGAGGCTGAGGCAGGAGAATCGCTTGATCCTGGGAGGCAGGGGTTGCAGTGAGCCAAGATAGTGCCATTGCACCCCAGCCTGGCAACAGAGCAAGACTCTGTCTCAAAACAAAACAAAACAAAACAAAACAAAAACCCATCAGATCTCATGAGACTTATTCACTATCAAGAGAATAGCACGAGAAAGACCTGGCCCCATGATTCAATTACCTCCCACCCAGTTCCTCCCACAACATGTGGAAATTCAAGAAGAGATTTGGGTGGAGACACAGCCAAATCATATCATTCAGATTGGCTGGCGTGAGTGAAGCAAGCACCCACACCTGGGAAACAGCATCTAGTTTGGCCGTCAGGCTTCAGATCTGTGCAGTGAGGACCGTGCATCACCTGGGACTGGACTTTGCCCGGAAGCCATGAGCAATGCATGTGGTGCTGGTCTAGGAGGCCCGGAGTAGGGCATCCAGGGCCCTGGGAGGTGGGGGGATTTGTGAGCCTTAGCTGCCATAAGAGTGACCACCACGGGATCTGGAGGAGCAGGTCCTCTTGCTTTTGCCACATGTCAGCAGCAGCATCTCTTCCTCAGCAAGACAAGCTCGAGGTAGGGTGAGAGGCTCCTAACTGCACAGCTCTGCCTGTCCTCACAGACCTTTCTTTCCAGCCTCAGCCCCTGGCTTTTCCTTGATGATGCCTTAAAAAATGACAATTGGCTGCTTTCCCAACCCCCAGAGGCCTGTCTGGCCTGAAGGCTGTTATGTCTGTGCAGGGCCCTAGCCTGGTGGGATCAGAGACCTGCAGGAAGGAAGCTCCCCAGAAGGCATGGCAGGCAGAGCTGGGCTTTTGCAATCTTGAACAGACAAGCTTTTTTCGGAGTTCCCAGGCTGGTCGATGGGAGCCCAGAGCTTCAGATTCCATGCAGGAATTCGCAGGGAGTAGAAAAGGGGTAATCAGGTCTGTTTCCACTTTAGGTAGATCTTGACTCTCCTAGTTGAGAGTTTATAATTCAGGGCCAGAATCTGTTTTCCACTCAGCCTGGGCTTGCAAAGTCAGTTTGACTGGAGTGTTTTTCAGGAAGTGTGTTCTTGAGTTGATTTGTAGCCAGTGTGGTGTGAGCAAGCCTAGACTGTAGGAGGGGGGTTGGGGGTAAAGAGATGGCCATGGATGCCTCTGTGGGAATGTGGTGACTCAGATGGGAGACACATCTCCCCAGAGCAATTTATGCCATCAGCCTTAAGGCTGTTGTACCGTTTGGTTCAGTGATTCCCCTTCTGGAATTATCCATTAAGATATCTTATTAGGAAATAGTACCAGAGAAGAAAAGGGCTGCATTATTCCATTACAGGCACTAAAGGTAATTCTCGTTATCTCATCTGTAGTAGTAGAAATGGGAAACAACTCTTCCCTTTGGACATCCAGGTTAAGTAAATTACAGTTTTCCACTTGCTGGAATATTACACAGCCATGATAATAATGAGCACAGAGGCTATATGACAACTTGGAAAAGTAGTCATGACAAGTAAAAATGGCAGGTTGCAGAATAAGTATATTATGGTGACTTGTAAAATACACACATAGGAAAATATTGCAAAGGAGAAATGGTAATCGCTGTTAGTTCAGAATTATGAATGCTTTTTCTTTTTTTTTCTTTATTAGAAGTGAGGTCTCACTATGTTGCCCAGGCTGGTCTCAAACTCCTGGGCTCAAGCAGTCCTCCCGCCTCAGCCTCCCAAAATGCTGGGATTACAGGTGTGAGCCCCCACGCCTGGCCTATGAATGCTTTTTCTATGATGCATGGATTGGCTTTTTAAAAGATAAAATTGAATCTGGATGACTACACAACGTACCATTAATAGTGACTTTCTCTAAGATGTGTGATTACAGGGAACTTTTGCTTTCTGTGTCATTCTGTAATGTTTAAATTTCAGCTGTGAGCACATGTTGCTTTTACAATTAGAAAAAATTAAATGCTAGAATTAAACATTTTAGAAGGCTGTATTTCTCAAGAAAGGAGGGAAGAGAGACTGAGGCAGCTAGCTGTTTATACCTGCCCTCATCAGTGTTTAAGGGCCTGGGCCTGTTTGGGCCCATTCATCTGTCCATTCATTCCACAAGTATTACTAGGTATTATTGCCAGGCACCACTCTAGGCACTGATTACACAGCAATGAACAAGACAGCGCCCCTGCCCTCATGAAGCTTTCATTCTAGTTGAGGAGAGACAGACCATAAATAAGTAGTAACATATCAGAAAGTAAAAGTGCTATGTAGAAAATAAAATGGAATGGTGTGAGTGACAGAGAGCTATTTTGGACTGGGGAATCAAAAGTCCCTGAGATACGACAGCTGAGCTGAGATCTGAATGGTAACAGCAAGGCAGCCACATACAGGTCTGGGATGCCAGCCTGCCAGCCCCCCTGTGCAGGGCGCCCTTCACTTCTTGATCCCCAGGGACCTCTGTGCCAGAACTGATTCCATCCCCCAAGCCCACTCACCCTGCCCTGCCTCCTGCTGGGGTTTGCTTGGGATCTGAGGCCCCCTGAAATCCTCTGTGTTCGGACTGCTGCTCCTGACATGCTGGCTGTTGCTCCTCTGGGCAGCTGGTCCCTGCTCTTGGCTGGTGTCTCCATGGCAGGCTGGGCCATCTGAGACTCCCAGGAGCACTGGGGTGGGCTGGCAGTCAGGAGGCCTCTGGGTTGTGTGTGTCCTGGTGAGGGGCCTTTGAATGACGCATGCCTTGAGGCCTGCGGGTTGGTTGCTGTCATGGTCCTGTGACCGTCACCTTTGACCCTGGAGGGCCTCTGTGTGGATCCTGAGGAACAGGCTGGGAGCCTTTAGGAACTCTGACAGCCAGTTGGGAGGTTTGTTAATGATCCACCTAGAAGTTCACAACCTTCTCCTTGCTTCCTGTTGTCTCTCCACATACCGTCCCAGCCTTCCAGAAGCAGGAACTCAGAAAATAGTAGTGCCCTCAGAGGAGCCTGTAGTCAGCCTCGGGGGCAGTGCAGTGTGCTGATTAGGAGCAAAGACTCTGGAGCCAGATTTGTGGAGTTTGAATCCCAGCCTTGCCTTTTATAGTTATTAGTATGTAGGCTCGGCCAGGTGTGGTGGCTCATGCCTACAATCCCAGCACTTTGGGAGGCCGAGGCAGGCAGATCACTTGAGGTCAGGAGTTCAAGACCAGCCTGGCCAACATGGTGAATCCTCGTCTCTACTAAAAATACAAAAATTAGCTGGGTGTGGTTGCAGGAACCTGTAATCCCAGCCTCTTGGGAGGCTGAGGCATGAGAATTGCTTGAACCTGGGCTCACTTGCAGTGAGCCAAGTTCACGCCACTGCACTCCAGCCTGGGTGACAGAGTGAGACTCCATCTAAAAAACCAAAAAACAAACAAACAAAAAAAGAATGTAGCCTCTTTCTGCCTCACTTTCCCCATCTGTAAAATGGGCTTGAGAATTTTTTGAGTTAATACATAGAAATACTGAGAAGAGCACCTGGTTATTATTATTATTGTGACTTGGGAGTGGAGGGAGGACTTCATCAAGGCCTGCAGTATCACTAATCCCAGGGGTTTTCCTTGGGGGGTGCCCACAGCAAGAGGGTGGAAGTCTGCGGCATGTACACCAGCCAGTGGCTACAGGAGTTTCCCTCCACTTGCTTCCCTTCTGGCCCTGAGCAAGCCCTGTTTTCCTTCCTGCTAACCTGATGACAACAGGGGAGGTTCAGGGAGGTTTCTGCCCTTTCCTCATCGAAGCCACTCACCTTCAGCACAGAGCCACCCAGGGGCTCCTGAAGCTGTCCCCCACTGCCTTGCCCTGAGGGGTCTCCTAGAAGGGCTGTGGGTCTCCCCAGAACATGGAACTGTAGTGATGGGGGTGCCTGGGGATGGGGAGTGAAGCTTGGGAAGTGAGTGGAGTGAAAGCGGAAGGCCTTCCCAGCCCGGTTGCATGGGAGGGGAATCCTGATTTTCTGGCCAGATGCTTCTCTGGACAAAAATTCCCAGAGTCACTGTGTTGTGGCACCTTAGCCCCCTGAATCAAGATGGGAGTTTTTGACAAAACCAATGGCAGTTATTCCATCTGGATTTGCCTTTAGCCTGTCTTAGACTTTTATGGCAGCCTCTTTACCCCTCTCAACTGCTGGCCTTCTCCCCCGCCACCCTGTGGAACAGCAGGCTCGGAGAGCAGCCGGTGAGATGCTCTTAGTGAGCAGGGCTCTGAAAGCCAGCTCCCCTTCCCCTTCCCCATCACCTGTTCCTTTGGAGGGGTAGTTCCCAGCCCTCACAAGTCACCTTGAGTCCTGGCCCTTCGCTGGGACCCTGTTTGCCCAGGCCCTTTCATCAGGTATGAGGACTCTTGGATGTGAGTGTTGTTCAGTCAAACCCTGCTTGTGAAGCTGTCCTTTGCTCTCCAAATTCTGTCCTCCTGCATTCAACCTTGCTCACACTCTCCTCCTCTTCAATCCACCCTGATTTTCTGTTCCTGGGCTGTCCTATCTTCATGTCACAGGTCTCAGGACAGTTTTGTTTGTCACCAGGAGAAAGAAGCCAAGGTCCCCTGAGCTGCCGGTTTTTCCTGCAGCAGGCTTTCCCGGGGCTCTGATCCCAGGGCTGAGCAAGGAGCTAGTGGAAGGGGCCTAGGGGTAAAGGGAGTCAGGTGGGTAGAGGCCGGGGCAGGGAATATGGGCCTGTCAGGCCCTGTATCGGGTGGGTGAGCCTGTCCTATCTCAAAGTTAAGCACAGCTCCTGTGCTGATTAGAAATGGGTTTGGAGAGTGGGGTTCTGAAAACGCATCCAAGTCAATGCCCAGCCTCTAATATTATCATCTTCCCCACCACACTGGGAGCTGCCACCTCAGCCAATGACACTGTCTCCTATTCCTTTCTCTTCAACCCCATCTTCTGCCCTGACGCAGGTCTTTCATTTCCCCTGCTGGTCTTGCATGGACCAGCTATGTTCTCCTAGTTCCGCCCTCGGACACTGTCTGACATTGCCATGGTGTGCTTCCCCTCCATCTACTACCCATGGCTTCCTGCTGCCCAGAAACAGAATCTGGGCTTGGGGCACACCCTGTTTCTCTCTCTCCCATCTTGCTTCTTTTTCTTTCTTTCTTTTTTAAGAGACAGGGTCTTGCTCATTGTCCATGCTGGAGTGCAGTGTCACAATCATAGCTCACTGTAGCCTCAAACTCTTGAACTCAAGGGATCCCCCTGCCTTAGTGTCTGGGACTACAGGCACACCACATCAAACCAGGCTACTTTTTTTTCGTTTTATAGAGATGGTGGTCTCGCTATGTTGCCTAGGCTGGTCTCGAACTCCTGGCCTTAAGCTATTCCCCCACCTCATCCTCCAAAATTGCTGGGACTACAGGCATGAACTCCGTCCTCTCTTCTGTTCAGCAACTTGCTGTCTCTGACCCTAGGTTTCTCTCTCCCTTTGACAGCTACCCCTTTCTTCTTGCTTCTGCTCCGAGGGTTTGGGGGTCTGACTCTCCCAAGTTACCTGCTGGGGTTGGGGAAGAGACTGGACCCTCCCATCTGTTACCAGCTGGGAAACCGTTCTGGGGCATCCCAGAGAGATCAGGGGCAAGAAGAGCAAGGTTTAAAGTCACCTCAAGGCTGGGGTCTGGCCCGAGTGATGAGATCCACACAGTCATGTCAGGCTGCTGCAGGAGAGCCCCGTGAGGTTCCCCTTCCTTCAGCCCAGGCCCTGGGGGTTGGAAGAGCCAGGGGGATATGTGCAGGTCATGGGGCCTGAGTCAGCGTAGGAGGTCCAGAGGTCTCCACATCCCTGTGCTGTGCCATCTGTCTCAGCCCCTCAGTCCGCCTCAGTGTGTTGCCCTGGAGCCTAGATCTGTTCTCTCCTGCCTGGGGGTAGGAGGTATAAGATAAAGTGAGGGGGTGAGAGGCTGTGCCCCTTTCATTCTACTATCGTTTCAAGTCTGCCCCTCGGGCTGGCTCTGACACCCTTCTTCTTCCATTCATCCCTTGGTAGCCACAGGGAAGCTGGAGGCTCACCTTCACTCTCCCCGGATGTCTGTGGGAGTTTTGTTCTCCTGAGGGCCGTATGTGGGGTTATTATTGCCACCCGATTTCTTGGCTCGCTAGCTTGGTGCTCAGGGTTGCGATGAAGACCTAACCTGCTTGACAGGAAGGGCTGCCTGGAGGCTGCCGAGAGCAGGGCACAGTGACCCTGCATAGGGTAGGAGGTGGCGTAAAAGCAGGAGGGGCTGTCCAGAGGCCTGGCTCTGTGCCAGAAATGACGGCTGCCCTTTCTGGAGCCTTAGCTGTATTTTAAGTAGTGTATATGTACTAGTTCATTCATCCTCACAACAGCCTTCTGTGGTCATTACTTCTGTTATCCTCACTTTACCTACAAGGACCCTGAGGCACAGGGTGGTTGGGCAGCATCCATCAGGTCTCGCAGGTGGAAAGCATCAGCCAGGATTCCAACCCAGGCAGTTAGGATCATCTGGGGTCCCTGAACTTAACCAGCTGGCCATATTGAGACCTGTGAGGCATGGTTTGTTGTTGGATGACCCAGGAGGGAAGAGCCTGCAATAATTTTACGTGACTTCAGGATTCTTTGGGTTCATTTGCTTAGTAAATTCATTGAACACCTTCTATACACAAGGTATGAATATGGTGAATACATATTCATTCCACAAGCATTTTTTTTTTATTTTTGAGACAGAGTCTCACTCTGTCACCTAGGCTAGAGTGCAGTGGCGTTATCTTGGCTCACGGCAACCTCCGCCTCCCAGGTTTAAGCGATTCTCCTGCCTCAGCCTCCCGAGTACCTGGGATTACAGGCGCATGCCACCATGCCCGGCTAATTTTTGTATTTTTAGTAGGGATGTGGGTTCACCATGTTGGCCAGGCTGGTCTCGAACTCCTGACCTCAGGTAATCTACCCGCCTCGGCCTCCCAAAGTGCTGGGATTACAGGCATGAGCCACTGCACCCAGCTTCCACAAGCATTTTTTTTTTTTTTTTTTTTTTTTTGAGACAGAATCTTGCTCTGTAGCCCAGGCTGGAGTGCAGTGGCATGATCTCACTCACTGCTACCTCCACCTCCCGGATCCCGGTTCAAGCAATTCTTCTGCCTCAGCCTCCCGAGTAGCTGGGATTACAGGCATACACCATCACGCCCAGCTAATTTTTGTACTTTTAGTAGAGACAGGATTTCACCATGTTGGCCAGGCTGGTCTTGAACTCCTGACCTCACGATCCACCCACCTCGGCCTCCCAAAGTGTTGGGTTACAGGCGTGAGCCACCGTGTCCAGCCTCCATAAGCATTTTTTAAGATGAAATTTTAGTTTTATAAGAGTTATACATACTTGTTAGGAAAAAAAAGTATGCAGAAAAATACAAAGAAAAAAATCACATATGATATCACCATCCAGAGATGATTGTTGTTTAATTTTTTTGTATATGTGCACATACGCATGCCTTTGCAGAATCGGAGTTAGGTTGAATATTCAGTTTTGAATCCTGCTTTTTTCTCTTACCACTATCTTAAACAAGTATTCCTCAGGAGGCTGCTGGTGCTGGCGTTCAGATGAATCCAGTGAAGCAGAGTACTCACTATTACCACAGAGAAGGGAGGGTGCAGAAGTGGGCAGACAGCTCTGGAGTCAGGGTGCTTAGGAAAGTCCTCACAGAGGTGGAGCTGGGTCTTAAAGGAGGGTTCACCGGCCCTGGGTGGGGCCCAGGTAGCAAAAACAGCAAGGTAGAGATCTGGAGGACAGGATTGGAGGCAGGGACAAGTTGTGAAGGGCTTTGCCAGCTGTCCCCAGGGGTTTCAGCTTTATTTACTCTGTAGATGTTGAAGATGCACTCATGGGCTTCAAGTGGCGAGAAACATCGGATTTGCATTTTAGAAAGGTTGCATTTTTTCTACACACTCTTTCATCCTGTGATGAGTGAATTAGAAGGAAGAAGGCAAAGCTGGGAGACCTTTGGAGTCATCCAGGTGAGACATGATGAGGGCGTGAACCAGAGCAGTGGCAGCAATAAGAGTAATGAAGAGGAGGGGATGGATCCCAAAGATATTTAAGAGGTGGTAAGGGTGGGAGTTAGTAGCTGACTTGGTGGCTTTCCCTTGGCCAGTGGGATGTTGGTGGGCATGGCTTAACTAGGGTCTTGAACCACACTTGTGCAGCTGGGCTTGCTCAGCTTTGTGCCTCTGTCCTTGCCATGAGAAGAATATGCCCAGGCAAGTCCACTGGGCCCCGGAGGAGGATGAGAGACAGGTGGAGTGGAGCTACACTGCCCCAGCCATCTGCCAACCACAGATACATGAGCTGTAATAGTAGACGGTAGTTGTTTTAGGCCAGGGTTTTGGGATGATTTGTTATATGGCAATTGCTAACTAAGAAATGTCTTTATTCTTGTCTTGAATGCTTACTGTGTGCTGGGCTTTGTGCCAGGCACTGGGAATACTGTGCTGAACCAGGCAGGCAAGGCCCTCACTCTCAGGAACTCATGTTAGAGTGAGGATGTGGCAGAGGAAGCCAGACAGACTTCAAGACCTCTGGTTCTAACTGGGTGCATGGTGGTGCCATTAATTGGGGTGGGGGTCTTAGGAGAGAAACAGGTTTTGGGGAAAAGACAATGGGTTTGATTTTATTTATTTTTTAGAGACAGGGTCTCACTGCATTGTCTAGGCTGGTCTTGAACTCAAGAGTTCTGGGCTTGAGCGATCCTTCTGCCTCTGCCTCCCAAAGTGCTAGGATTACAGGCATGAGCCACCACACCTGCCCATGGGTTTGATTTAGGAAAGGAGTTGGGGATGCCTGTGGGACATTAGGGGGAGCTGTCTAGGGAAGAGCAGGAACTATAGGTGCAGCACACAGGAAAGAGGTCTGGCTGGGGACCGAAATTCTCAGTATAATATAACAGAAAATAACCTGTAGCAAAGGGAGTGAGACAGAGTAAGTGCTGTAGAAATTCAGAAGAGGAAGAGAGGACTTGGGACCTGGGGGAATGAAAGAGATTTTGTTCTGAAGGTAACCTGTAAGCTGGTTTATACTCACGGAAGTGAGAGAAGAAAGGCACGCCTAACAGAATGAATAGGACCCGCAAAGGCATGGAGATGAAAGAAAGGAAGAGTTGGATTGTGAGGAAAAGGCTGAAGATGTCAATCGGAGCAAGGTCATGAAGAATCTTGAATGGCAGGCCAAGGATGCTGTTGTGTTTCATTAGGAAATAGGGAGCTGTCGAACATTTTTTTTTTTTTGAGATGAAGTTTCGCTCTTGTTGTCCAGGCTGGAGTGCAATGGTGCGATCCCAACTCACTGCAACCTCCACCTCCCAGGTTCAAGTGGTTCTCCTGTCTCAGCCTCCCAAGTAGCTGGGATAACAGGCGCATGCCACCACATTTCAGCTGAAGCAGGCCTGGTCATATTAATACCTACCCATCCATTGTTTTTTTGTATTTTTAGTAGAGACAGGGTTTCATCATATTGGTCAGGCTGGTCTCGAACTCCTGACCTCAGGTGATCCGCCCATCTCCGCCTCCCAAAGTGCTGGGATTACAGGCATGAGCCACTGGGCCCAGCCGCTATCGAGCATTTTTGAGCAGGGGAGTGACATTTGCTACGTATGTCTAAGAGATGGGCAGTCATGTGCAGGGGATGAGTTTTGAAGTAGAAAGCAAGAGATATTGGTTCTAGTCTCAGCTCTGCCATTTACTGGCTCTGGGATATGGGGCAAATGATGTCCCCTCTCTGAGCTCTAACTGTCTCACTCCAAAAAAAATGGGAGTAAAATTTTCTGGCCTTCACATGAATCTTTTTTATTTTATTTATTTATTTATTTACTTATTTATTTATTTTTGGAGACGAAGTCTTGCTCTGTTGCCCAGGCTGGAGTGCAGTGGCACGATCTTGGCTCACTGCAACCTCCGCCTCTTGGGTTCAAGCAATTCTCCTGCCTCAGCCTCCCAAGTAGCTGAGACTACAGGCGTGTGCCACCACAGCCGGCTAATTTTTGTATTTTTAGTAGAGACAGGGTTTCACCATGTTGGCCAGGCTGGTCTCGAACTCCTGACCTCAGGTGATCCACCCGCCTCGGCCTCCCACAGTTCTGGGATTACAGGTGTGAGCCACCGTGCCCAGCCTGAATCTTAATTATGTAAGAACCATGACAAAATGTGAATGAAGTGCTTGGAAGACCACAGAGCAATGCACAAGGATGGGCAGGTATTAATGTGACCAGGCCTATTTCAGCTGAAATGTGAGGCTGGAATTCCCAGACAGGTGTGCCTACTACAGATGTCATTTCCTTAACCTCTGTCTCTTCTCCCACCTTGGAGAGGGGATTGACAGAGATGTGAAGCCATTAGCAGCTGGCAGAGCTGGGATTTATATTCTCAAGCCCTACCTTCCCATTTTTGATGCAGTCCCACACCTCCCTCCACATGAACAGGACATATCATTTAGAGAGGGCCTGCCCAGGAAAGGCCTGCGTCAAGACCACAAAGCACCAGCCTGTGAAACAGTCACTGTCCTCAAGGAGTTCACAGGCTAGTTGGATCATAAGAGCACATACCTCAAAAAGCCATTGGGGTGGCACCTGATAATGGGACAGTTGCTGGTGGAGGGCGAGGAGGAAGTAGAGAGAAGCAGCATGGGAGCCGGGCCTTGAAGACTGGTGGGGTTTAAAAGAGGGGAGGGGAAAGGAGCCAGAAGGACTGGGGAGGACTCTTTCCTGTGTCAATCCATTGGTTTCCCCTCAACACTGAAACCAAACACCAAAACCCCATTTAATGGAGCAAAGACAAATGTGACCACAATGAGAGAACCACCTCACACCCATTAGGATGGCCATTATAAAAACAAAACAGAAAATAACAAGTGTTTGGGGCGGATGTGGAGAAATTGGAAGCCTTGTACATTGCTGATGGGGAATGTAGAATGGTGTGGCCACTGTGGAAAACAGCACAGTGGTTCCTCAGGAAGTTAACTATAGAATTACCATATGATCCAGTATTTCCACGTCTGCATATGTACTTGAAAGAGTTGAAGGCAGGGACTCAGACAGACCTTTGTACACCCGTGTTCATAGCAACCTTATTCTCAGTAGCCAAAAGGTAGAAGCAACCCAGGTGTCCATCAATGGATGAATGGATAAACAAAATATGGTGATATATACAATGGAATATGATTCTGCCTTTAAAAGGAAGGAAATTCTGGCCCGGCGCAGTGGCTCACGCCTGTAATCCTAACGGTCTGGGAGGCCAAGGCGGGAGGATCGCCTGAGCTCAGGGGTTTGTGACCAGCCTCGACAACATGGTGAAACCCTGTCTCTACTAAAATACAAAAATTAGCCGGTCATGGCAGCATGCGCCTGTAGTCCCAGCTACTCAGGAGTCTGAGGCAGGAGAATCGCTTGAACCCAGGGTGCAGAGGTTGCAGTGAGCCAAGATAGCGCCACTGCACTCCAGCCTGGATGAGAGAGCGAGACTCTGTCTCAAAAAAAAAAAAAAAAAAAAAAGAAGGAAATTCTGACATGTGCTGCAACATGGATGAACCTTAAAGACGTTAGGCTAAGTAAAAGCTAAGCCAGTTATGCTAAGCCAGTCACAAAAGGACAATGTTTGTATGATTCCACTTATATGAGGCACCCAGAGTAGTCAAATTCATAGAGACAGAAAATAGAATAGTGGTTGCCAGGGGCTGAGGGTATGGGGAATGGGAGTTTGTATTTAATGGGTAGAAAGTTTCTGTTTGGGACAATGAAAAAGTTCTGGAGATGGTTGGTGGTGATAGTTGCACAACAATGTGAATGTACTTAAGACCACTGAATTGTACACTTAAACATGGTTAAAAAGTGGCATGCACACACACAAGGACAAATGTGATGAGTCACTTACATCTCAGAAATATGAGTGACATAGAACTGTTTGAGAAGAAGTGGAGGAAGAAATGGGGTCCCCAGTGGATAGGCCTGCTGAGAAATCAGCAAGTAGTCTAGAAATGGGGCTGATTGGTGGACCAGGCCAGCCGACTCTTCAACTGACCACAAATAATCCAAAAAAGCTGTAGGGAGTACAGACACCTCCCTCTAAGTAGCATTTGGGCAGAGTTGCAGAGAAGTCTGTGGGGTGGGTGGGTTATTCTGTTCTTTGCTCTGTTTTGTTGTTGTTGTTGTTTTGTTTTTTTGGAGGCAGAGTCTCACTCTGTCGCCCAGGCTGGAGTGCAGTGGCGCAATCTTGGCTCACTGCAACCTCTGCCTTGCGGGTTCAAGTGATTCTCCTGTCTCAGCTTCCCAAGTAGCTGGGATTACAGGAGCGGGCCACCACGCCCGGCTAATTTTTGTATTTTTAGTAGAGACGGGGTTTCACCATGATGGGCAGGCTGGTTTGGAACTCCTGACCTCAAGTGATCCGCCTGCCTTGGCCTCCCAAAGCGCTGGGATTACAGGCGTGACCCACCGCGCCCGGCCCTCACCTGTCTCTCTTGTGCCCCCCGCAGCCAGCCCCAGTCGGCGCCATGGCCTCTGCCGAGCCCCTGACGGCGCTGTCCCGCTGGTACCTGTACGCCATCCACGGCTACTTCTGCGAGGTGATGTTCACGGCGGCCTGGGAGTTTGTGGTGAACTTGAACTGGAAGTTCCCTGGGGTCACAAGCGTGTGGGCCCTCTTCATCTACGGCACCTCCATCCTCATCGTGGAGCGCATGTACCTGCGGCTGCGCGGCCGCTGCCCGCTGCTCCTGCGCTGCCTCATCTACACGCTCTGGACCTACCTGTGGGAGTTCACCACCGGCTTCATCCTGCGCCAGTTCAACGCCTGCCCCTGGGACTACTCCCAGTTCGACTTTGACTTCATGGGCCTCATCACCCTGGAGTACGCCGTGCCCTGGTTCTGCGGGGCCCTCATCATGGAGCAGTTCATCATCCGCAACACCCTCCGCCTCCGCTTCGACAAGGACGCTGAGCCCGGGGAGCCCAGCGGCGCCCTAGCCCTGGCCAACGGCCACGTCAAGACTGACTGAGTAGGAAGCGGGTGGGGGGCCTGGGGATCTCTCATGGAACTCATGGACAAAGAGACCAAGCTGGTGAGGTTGCCCCATCCATGCAGCAAAAGCCCTGCTCCGGCCAAGCCTCAGCCTTGTAGGGCACACAGAGCCCCCTAACCTCCGCAGGGGCCGGTGTTGGGGGGCCTTGGTCAGGTGTTGGGGAATGGGGTGTGGAGGCAGCAGAGGGACATTGGGAAGGGTCCATGGATCGTGGCCCAGCTCAGGGGTTGGTGCCAGGAGGCCTGTGGCTGAGCAGCGATGGACTATGTAGTTGACTTTGGAAGCAGCAGGCCCTGTCCTGGCTAAGGGACAATGAGAATGGGGCCGCAGGTGGGAGGCAAGGCCTGACCTCCCTCCCTCTGATCTGGATTTAGTTGAGCTTTGGCTGGTTCCATTAGGCAATATTCAGGTGCTTGCTTGCAACCAATACCTCCCCAGGGGCCTGCTGAGCTGCAGCCGAGGAGAGACTGGACAGCCAGGAGGCTGCGTGGCAGCAACGCTGGTCTGCAAGGGCTGGGAGACCCTCCCTTGGCTCCTCTCCCCTCCCCCAGGGCCCTGCGCTGCTCCCTTGGCCTTCTGGGGCCCCCGTGGTGCTGGATTCCCACCAACCTTGGGCTTTTGGAGGTTTCAATCCCCGTGTGTTCGGTGGCGTTTCCCCCTTTTCTGTCTTGTTTTCAAAGCCTTTACCACTAGCGGCTCTTTATTCACGTCGGTCACCACACCTGCCCCCGCCAGCTCCCTAGCCAGCGCAGGAGCTGCCGGAGATGGAGCCCTGAGACACCCCCAACCGCCACCCCCTTGCAGCCCTTCCCTCCACTGTTCCGGCTGGCCTGATGCCTGGGGAGTTCCTGAGTTACACCTCCCTACCCCCGGTCTAGTGGGCTGTGGCAGTGCTCCCTTCTCAGTGGCTCAGCTGAGAACAAATGATCCCCTCCAATGCGCAGGCAGGCTGAGTTAGGCCCTGTGGATCCACAGTGGGGACCTAGAGGCAAGTCAGTTCGGTGGGGAAAAAGCAGAGTTCTAGGTCATCTATTCCCTGCCTGGTTTATTTTCAAGCCAAAACGGAGCAGTCTAGCTTTCTATGGGATGGAGAAGCCAAGTATCCAGCATTGGAGACTGATGGAGAATGCGAGGAAGAAAGAGAGGACCTTGCAGCTGTAGAAGGCTCCTTGGAGCCTCCTTTGTGGGAGGATATCAGTTCTGGTTCTGCCATAGCCTCAGCCCTGGTAGCAGAACCTCAGGGCTGCGCCTCTCCCTAAACTCCTCCCAGCAAGGCTGACCCTTTGAGCTTACTCCTTAAACTCATTAAAAGTATTAATCCTGCCACACTCATGGGCATTGACACCTTGGTTCCCCTGCCCCACTTTGTCCTGTGACAGGTCCATTGCTGGCAGTGGACAGGTGAAATACTCACTCCAGCCTACTTCCGGCTCTGACTCTCACTCCTCAAGGGGAAGGGTCTGTTAGAAAGTGGCCCATCCCATGGTACATGGTCTCTTCTTGACCACACTAGGACTCTTAGGTAGAAATAGCCTTCCCCTTTTTATGGATCATTACAAAGTGACGGTATCACCTGTGAAGAGAATGTCGTCTTCCCTGCTGGCTGCCCTGCCCATACTGTGCAGGGTGTGGTGGGGTGCACGACGTGGTGGGGTGGGCCACAGTTGTGTCCTAGGTCTGGAGAAAAGCTTGCAGACTCTGCCTTTGGCAGGATTTTCTGCAGTTAGCCCTGTCCAGAGCAGAACGAAGGGTATTTCCTAGCCTATTTCCTGGGCAGGCTCCTCAAATCCAGGGATGAACTACTTTCTGCAGCGGCCAGCCCTCCTTTTGATTTTATTGTGGCCCCAATTCCAGGGCTTTGGGGGTTACAGAGAATCAGGCTTCCGGTGGGAGTAGATTGTTTTCCATCTATAGGTGGAGAAAATTCCAGGAGGAGAATATTGTCTGGCTTCCCTGTTCTCTCTGGGCAATTGTTTCCTTGGTTCTCTCTCCAACTCCATGTTGTCTTAGTCTGCCAGCACCCCTCGAGGCCTTCCATGTGGGCCCCTAGACCACACTACCCACCTTCACACTCGCATTCCACAACTGAGTCCAGTGGCCAGCTTGTTGATGCCTCCATAATTCTCAGCCAGAGCAAGTCCTTGGTTGGCCCACCAGGTCTTGCTGCTCCAGAAGTTGCCTTGTGGGCATTCCCTGGCACCATTTCCTCTCTGGGTCCTATAAGTTCCCAAGTGCAGGAGGTCCTGGGGGTATGCCTGTGTGCCTGGCAACATCCAGCATAGTGTTTCTGCTCCATCTAGGTGTCCCATTTCTCCAATTGCCCCTCATAAGGCATCAAACCTCCAGCAAAGGAAGGCAACAACCCATGGCCTGACCACGGGATCTACAGGTTCAGATCTCACCAGGGATAGCCCACACTTCAACTCTTGCTTTTTTTGGGTATCACGGCCCCAATCCCTTAGTGGCCAGGGACTCAGAGTTTGGAATAATCCCAGCCCTGCCAAGCATTAAGGGTGCTGGTGGGGAGTGTTTGCTGGCTGTTCATGAACCTCTGGTGTCCTGGGCCTCTCTCCACTGGACATGGCAGCATCTCTGGTTACAGATTGCAATGTGTTGCCCTGCATGGTTGAACTGCTTCTGACGCCTGCTAGGCATCCCATGTGCCCTGTCCCCTCTTCAATGCCATTGAGTCACAATGGCCTATGCTTATTCACAGCAATAATACCTAGGGAGTCCCCATGAAGCCCTTTTGTCCTGGTCCCTCACTCTGCATGGGTCTCCTGGGGAGGCAGCTGCTGAGTGGGTCAGTTCATGAGAACCTGCATTTATGAAGCCCTGGGCTGTGCAGGCATCACCCTGGGATGCAGACAGGTGAGAGGCCCAGCCCTTAGGGGAGCCATGGCAGGGAGAGTGCCTTCCACCCTGAGGCCACCCAAACCTGGAGGAGCTGCAGGCCCCAGCTCTGCTAAAGGGCCTTTGAGGTGGGTGGGACTGTCTCCCAGTTGGGCAGCTCTTGAGAAGGAACACGACTGGTTTGTGTGCCCATTGCCTGCTCTGTGTCTCCGTTGGTCCCTCTGTCTCTTCCTTTTCACATTTGTGCACATAAAATATACTGGTGTTTGTGTTCCAGGACTGGCTCTGGCCCATCTGTTTTTCCTCTTTTGGAGCCACTTTCTCAGGGGCTCCTGGAGGCCAGGCCCTTTTCACCCTGGCATCATGCCCTCCTGAACCAAGAGGGCTGCTGGGTGGGGCTGCCCCGTGGAGGGGGCAAGTGACACTCCCTGCCAATCCTTCTTGCTGTCTCCGCTCTGACACTCTCTGGTAACCTGAATTCACACCCTGACCCCAATTCTCAGGTGGCATAATGTGATCTAGGCCTTACTTTGGTGCCATGCTCCCAGGCAGAGGGGGATCCCAGGCAGTATCCAGGTTGACTGCAGGTTGGCTGCAGCTGCCCAGGAGACGAGCTCCTCCTGGAAACACCAGCCATGACCTGGGACATCTCATGAGGCAGGAGGGACCAAGCAGGGTGGCTGAGGGTACCCCCAAAGACATAGAAGGCCAGAGCCCTTTACTTTGAAAGTGATGTTACATTGAAAGTCATGCTTCGAAAAAACAGCTCTGCACTCCTCTCTGGCAGCCCTGTTTTTTCGGAGAAGTGCATTTGGAGGGAGTAATCTCTCCCCCTTTATGTACCTCTGCTCCATTGAGCTTCCCTGTCTGCCCACCATCACCACCAGGCCGCTGCCCACTTTCCTCCTTCCAGGAAGAGGATGGAGGGTTCAGAAGTTGCTCAGTCAGGCTGGGCATGGTGGCTCACACCTGTAATCCCAGCACTTTGAGAGGCTGAAGCAGGAGGATTACTTGAGCCCAGAAGTTTGAGACCAGCCTGGGCAACATACAGAGACCACCATCTCTACAAAAAAAAAAAAAAAAGCCAGGCATGGTGGCACACCCCTATATTTCCAAATACTCAGGAGCCTGAATCAGGAGGATCACATGAGCCCAGGAGTTGGAGATTGCAGTGAGCTATGATTGCACCACTGTACTCTGGGTGACAGTGAGACCCTGTCTTGAAGTTGCTCAGTAATTTCAGCTAAACGCAAATGGCATGGGCCCCCTGTCACAGCTGGATTATAGAACACCCACTGCTTTTCTGGATGGAGTAGACAGTGTTCTTTCTAAATCGTCGGGAGGGCCCTCTGCCTCCCTCACTTGAAGGTTTTCATTTCTTTGACTGAAAGCTTTTTACCTTATGAAAATGAGCTAGCATAAATCCCCAGCAGTCATTTACATGTTAGCATAAACAAATATACAAGGTAGTTCTCTCAGAACAAGATTTTACAGAAAGAAAGAGGCAAGCAAAGTGAAACAGGGTCTCCTTTATGGAGCTTCAGAGAAGAGGCAAGAGGCAGGTCCCTGAGCGAGAAGACTGAGGGGGCCCAAGACCCTTTTAAAAAAAAAAATTATTATTATTATTATTTTTGAGACAGAATCTCGCTCTATTACCCAGACTGGAGTGCAGTGGTGCAATCCCGGCTCACTGCAACCTCCGCCTCCCAGGTTTAGGTGATTCTCCCACCTCAGCCTCCCAAGTAGCTGGGATTACAGGTGCATGCCACCAGGCCCGGCTAATTTTTGTATTTTTTAGTAGAGACAGGGTTTTGCCATGTTGACCAGGCTGGTCTCGAACCCCGGCCTCAGGTGATCCACCCGCCTCGGCCTCCCAAAGTGCCAGCTACTTCCCTACTGTACTCAGTGGGCGCCTGCCTTTCTTGACACTTTCCTTCCTCACCTCCTCCACCCCTCCCTCACCCAATCCAAAGGGTACGAACAACACTCTGTTGAAAGAAATGCCCCAGGAGAGCTAACACTAAGGACTTCAGCCACATCTTCTGAAGTCTGCCTGGACTTTGTGAAAGCCTAATGTTTACTGACAGTGAGTACATGACCATAGTCTTGCCTGGTCTTCCTGGGTGCCTATCTCAGAAGGCTGCAATGTTTACACTGCCCCGGTACAACCAAGGGAGGGAAACAGAGGAAAAGGGAGTGACTGATTCCTCATACAGCAGGTTAGAGGAGCCAGGTCTTAAAAATTGAAACACTGGCCAGGTGTGGTGGTAGCTCAAGCCTATAATCCCAGCACTTTGGGAGGCTGAGGTGGGTGGATCACCTGAGGTCAGGAGTTAGAGACCAGCCTGGCCAACATGGTGAAACCCCATCTCTACTAAAAATCCAAAAATTAGCTGGGTTTGGTAGCATATGCCTGTAATCCCAGCTACTTGGGAGGCTGAGGCAGGAGAATCGCTTGAACCCAGGAGGCAGAGGCTGCAGTGAGCCGAGATCGCACCATTGCACTCCAGCCTGGGTGACAGAGGAAGACTCCACCTAAAAAAAAAAAAAAAAAAATTGAAATAGCTGCTGTGGTTTCCAGGCTAGCCTCAAGACTGCCAGTACTGTGACCGCGGCCAGGCACTGAACTTCAGGCCCCACATGCATGCTCTCATTTCTGCCCATTTCAGATGGTCACCATTATTTCTCTGTTTTATGGGAGAGGTCTGTTGGCAAAGAGTTGGCCACCCAGATTTACCACATGTCTCTGCAAAACACTCTTTTGTTCACTATAAGCAGAGACCTTCCACAGGGGGCAGGATTTGTGGTGAGTCCAATGCCCCTTTGTACTTGATGAGTTTCTGGATGCCTTTTGAGTCCAGCTCATGTGGGTGCTATTTGCAGTTAAATTAAAAAGTTTGGGAATGGGAGAGAAGGGAGAGAGAGGGAGTTATAAGAAAGGAGGTGTAGAATGCCATCTTAGCCAAGACTTAAGACAATTGGCACAAGGTCCCGCCTAGTGGAGGAGAGCTGTGAAATTGTGGCCTCTACCAATGCTGAGTTTAGCCTTGATACGCTCTCCCCTCCCTCCCTCCTACCCACCCACAGCCTTCTTTTTGCCCTGGGCCTTTTCTCTTTGATCCTATTTCCTTGTCTTGGCATGAAACCTGGGCCCCTGGCTGTCAGTGCCCTCAGAGTGTTTGAAACTACCAGCTGAAACCTTTCTCCTAACAAGATAAGAACCTTCTGCTGGTGCCTTCTGAAAACCCAGATGGGACTGAGAACTGACTTGTTCAACTCATCAACTCCTTATTAGATGCCTGCAGTGAGCCAAGGACCAGGCTAGTTCCTGTGATGCTGAAGATGTTGAAGGGAAGCCCATAACATTACAACGTTGACCAATCCTCCAAAAAAGCAGCTCTAACAGAGGACCCTGGCTGTCTACAGGGTTGGGTAAGGATTCTTCCAGGAAGAGACACTTATCACACACTCAAAGGTTGATAGGTTGATTTCTGATACTTTCAGAGATAGGCTGGAATCTTTTTTTTTTTTTTTTTTTTGAGATTGGGCCCCCTCTGTCGCCCAGGCTGGAGTGCAGTGGCGCGATCTCGGCTCACTGCAACCTCCACCTCCTGAGTTCAGGTGATTCTCCTGTCTCAGCCTCCTGAGTAGCTGGGATTACAGGCCTGTGCCACCATGCTTGGCTAATTATTTTGTATTTTTAGTAGAGATGGGGTTTTGCCATGTTGGCCAGGCTAGTCTTGAACTCCTGACCTCAGGCGATCCGCCTACCTTGGCCTCCCAAAGTGTTGAGATTACAGGGGTGAGCCACTGTGCCCGGCCCAGGCTGGAATCTTATTGTCCAGAAATGCAGACATTTACTGTGCCCTGCAAGGTTCCTAGCTGGGTACAGTGCCGAATAAAGCAAGCACGTAGTGAGTGCTTTAAGAAACTCTTGACAAGTGGAGTCTTAGCGAACCCACCCTAAGGGCCAGGCTGAGTGTTCCAGAACACCAGTTCCCAGGCTCTTTTGGGAACTTGAAGCTAGGAATCTATTTAGACAACAACCATCCATGCCATTTCTGTGCCCACCACCATAGAGCAACTCACTGTCCTCCTCCCTCTTTCCAAACCATTAATCCCTGCAGAGCCCTGCCAGCATTTCCCTCTTAGAGTCTTCTGGCCTTGGCCAAAGACCCAGCTCCACTGATCCGTCCATTGTTTCATTCTGGTAATACACTTTCTTGGTTTGGGCAAAGGTAGACTTTTAGTGCCCAACAGTACAGAGAAGGAGATTCGCAGATGATATGGTCTGGCTCTTTGCCTCTGTCACAATTACAGCTTCTAAACAGAGAGGAAGTTTTCTGGTTTAGAAGGGTCTACCAGATGGCGAAGGGTCCTGGGGCTGAAGCTTCTTAGTTAGAGTATGGGATTGTATTAGTGTCCTAGGACTGCTGTAACAAATTACCACAAAATGAGTAGCTCGAAATAATGGAACTGTGCTCTGTCACACTTCTGGAAGGCAGAAGTCAAATCAAGGCATCAGCAGGCGGCATCTCCTCTGAGGCTTTAGGGGAAGATCTGGCCTTGCCTCTTCCAGTCCCTGGTGGCTGCCGGCAATCCTTGGCTTCCTAGGCTTGTGGCGGCATCACTCCCATTTCTGCCACTGTGGTCACATGGCCTCCTCCTCTTCTGTCTCTTAAAAAGACACTTGCCATTGCATGTAGGGCCCACCCAGGTAATCCAGGATGATCTCATCTTAAGATCCTTAATTACATCTGCAAAGACCCCTTTTCAAAATAAGGTAACATTCACAGCTTCTGGGGGCTTGGACATGGCTACATCTTTTGGGTGGGCCACCATTCAACCCAGTATGGGGGTCGAGGAGCAGATTTCTGCTGAAGCCCTTGCATTTTGTGCTCACTTAGGAATTCCATGAGGAGTGAGAGCTGGAAGCACAGTGTGTGGTCATCTGGGCGGGAACGCAAGGATTTAGGCATCCCAAGATATACCTGTACCTGTTGTGAAGTTTCTGTTTAGATGCAGATCTGACCATTTCACTCCCTACTTCAGACTCTTTAATGATTTCCCATTACCCTAAGGATCAAGCTCGACGCCTTAGCGAGGCTTACAAACCCTTTGTGGTTTGGCCTCATTTCTCACCTCTGCCCCAGCCCTGTGCCATCCGGGGAGACTGACTTGTAGTTCTCCCTGCAGCTCCCGCTCACTGCCTCTGGGCCTTCAGCCCCTATGTTACCTCTCCCTGGAACACTCTTTCTCCTCTTAGCCCAACTGGAGACTGATGAGCTCACTTAAAGCTGGCAACATTGGTTTCTGTCTCGGCGGAGCTTCCCCTCGCTCTGCCTTCAGTTTACAAACCCAGCCCTGGCGCCTGGAAGCCCTCTGTGTGCCGGTCACCAGCAGAGTGGCTATGTTCTTCCAGTGTTGTCAACGCAGCTGACTTTGGTCATCCATTCACCTGCTGTGCACCAGGGCCTCCCTGTGCTAGGCCTGCGGCACAGCAGGGAGCAAGGCAGACTCCTGTGTCCTTGCTGTAGGATGCCTTCAGTGGAATTACAGGGTGCCGACAACTCCGATGGCTCACTGTTAGGGAAAGAGGGATTAACCCAGATCTAGGAGGGGAGATCAGGAAATATTTCTGTGTCTGATTTAGCCAGGACAGGGGGTGAAGCTTGAGGTGAGGTGAAGAGCAGGCACTCCAGGTTGAAAGCACAGCATGTGTGAAGGCTGAGAACACACAGAGAACAGAACTTGCGAAAATAACAGATCGTGATACATTAAAACAGGGTGGTGTGCAAATGAATAGGGAGCTTCTCTAGACTGGGTAGCCCCAAAAGGACTGCCAGAAGAGATGCTATTTAGTCTGAAGTCTGGATCGTGATGAGAGTCCCCCTGTGAAGGTATGGGGAGAGTGTTTTGTGCAGAGGAAACAGCTGGTACAAGAGCCAAAGACGGGAATGAGCTCGAGGAGTCTGAGGTACAGATAAAAGGCTAGTGTAGCTGGAGCATGGTGAGGAAGAGTACAGGATGTGGGTGAGAGAAGCAGGCAGGGGTCAGAGCCTGTAGGGCTCTGGAGGGTGGGCACAGGGGGACAGAGGGTGATGGATGTGATGGACAGAGGGTGATGGAGTGCTTTTAAGGAAGACCTGTGGGGCCTCACCCAGCCCCTTCCAGGAAACCCCAGTCTGAGGAGGGGGGCACAGGCCAGGGTAGGCTGCAGGGAGAGCCTGGGGTCCCAGGTACCCTTAGCCTCCATCCTGTTCTCTCAGAGGTCATGGATTGGGGTCAGCGGGACTGGAAATACGGATCTGTTTTGTTTTGGCAAAACTTTCTCTGTACCTGCTACATAAGCACTCCTACCCTGGGGTAGATTGCACCAGGCCAGGTGGTGCAGATGCAGGGCTGCTCTCTCTCTCTCTCTCTCTCTCTCTCTCTCTCACACACACACACACACACACACACACACACACACACACACACACACACCCTGTGCCACATCATGCACCCTAACCTCTGTGAGCTGGGCCTGTTGAGGCCCTCCTGAAGCTACCTGGGAGCTCAAGTCCCACAGATCCTTGGAGTCTCAAGGTTGTTGGCAGTATTGGACCTTCCCAGAGTAGGGCAAAGGTAGGGAAGAGGTAGCAGAGGTATTGACTCAGACAGACTTTCATTCTAACCCTGTCTCTACCACTTACTGTCTATATGACTTTGGACAAGAGACTGAGCCTCTCTGAGACTTAGTTCGGTGTATTTAGCTCAGATGTAGTTAGTTGAGTTGAGTTCACTGGGAGCACATTCTAGCCTCCCCCTAGGCTGAGTGCAAAAGTTAACTCTGCTGATGGTCTAGAGCAGCCAGCATTAGATGCTAGCTCGGCACAGCAATCTTTTTTTTTTTTTTTTTTTTGAGACAGAGTCTCTGTCTCCCAGGCTAGAGTGCAGTGGCGCAATCTTGCCTCACTGCAACCTCCGCCTCCCAGGTTCAAGCGATTCTCCTGCCTTAGCCTCCCTAGTAGCTGGGACTACAGGTGTGTGCCACCACGCCCAGCTAATTTTTTGTATTTTTAGTAGAGACAGGGTTTCATCGTGTTAGTCAGGATGGTCTCAATCTCCTGACCTCGTGATCCACCCACCTCAGCCTCCCAAAGTACTGGGATTACAGGTGTGAGCCACTGCACCCGGCTCCAGCAAACATCATAAAATGGAATATTAGACATCCGCGTTTAAGTCTTGTGGGCATTGCCTTTGGTTTTTAATATATTTGAAAAAAATTTTTAATTAAAAATAGAGATGAGGTCTCACTATATTGCCCAGGCTGGTTTTGAACTCCTGAGCTCAAGTGATCCTCCCACCTCAGCCTCCCAAAGTGCTGGGATTACAAGTGTGAGCCACCATGTCCAGTCGGGCATTGCCTCTGGGCATTGCCACAGGGATTTTTCACAGCCAACTCAGGATCACCACCCTGTTGGTTGTAGGATGACCAGCTGACTTGGTTTGCTTGGGACTGAGGGGTTTCCCAGGACATGGAACTTTCACTGGCAAAACCAGGCAAATCAAGATGAATTAGTAATGCTAGCTAGTGGAAGCTCCTTACTAATTGCAATACAGTTATTTCCTGCTTTGCCAAATGACCCCTTTCCCATTGGCTATGGTATTGGTGGGTCCTCTTCTCCCCAGGCCAAGGATGGACTTCTAACCCAAACCAGAACACTCAACCTCTTTCCCTTGATTTGAATCTCAACACAAAACCTAAACAGACTGTCCAATAACTCCTGCTACCTGGATCCTTGGAGGTGTTTGGCTTTCTGTTGTCCTCTCAGTTTGTTCTTCAGCCTTTCCTTTGACTCCATGAGGTGCCCCTCACAGCTTTCCAATAAATTTCTTTGTTGGCCGGGTGTGGTGGCTCACGCCTGCAATCCCAGAGGTTTGGGAGGCTGAGGTGGGAGGATTGCTTGAGCTCAGGAGTTTGAGGCTAGCTTGGGCAACATAGCAAGACCCTATCTCTGTTTTTTAAAGAAATTAGCCAGGTGCGGTGGCTCATGGCTGTAGGCCTAGCTACTTGGGAGGCTGAGGCAGGAGGATTGCTTGACCCCGGTAGTACGAGGCTGCAGTGAGCTATGATCACTGCACTCCAGCCTGGGTGATAGAGTAAGAACCTGGGTTTCTAAAAATTGAAGAAAAAAAAAAACAACGAAAATTACTTCACTTAGTTGCAAGCAGTCCCTTTCCGCATTCTCTATACAGCAGTGAGAACTTTCTGCATGTGGACAATCCAGATCCCTGCCACACCCCTGACTTCTTTGTAAACATGCGACCATCACCTGTGATCATATCTTTAACCTTCACACTCCCCCATCCTAACCTTCATGAAATGGTGCTCATGCTCTGAGCTAGTATCTCTCATCTAACCCCTACCCCACCTCCGGAAGACCTCGCCTGTTACAGCCTATGCCTGATTTAGCTGTTGTCCGTTTCTGCAGTAGAGTCCCCAGGAGTTCTTTAGGGACAGGCAGTCAAGGACAGCTGGTGCCCAGAGCCTCCCTGTCTTGCCCACTGGACAGCTCCAGGGACAACCTGACCTGCCCAATCAAAGCCAAAGGTCAGAACAGGAGACAGAACTTCACCTGGCCCTCTTCAAACTCCAAGGGAAAGCCTGTTCCTTGGATCCCTTCAGAAATAAAAACAAAATGACATCAGGTGTTATTTAGTGTTATTTTGCTGACTTTCACTCAATCTGTTCTCCCAGGATCTCAGATTTGCTGACCAGCAGGACCAGATGGCACCTTTTGCAGGACTATCTCATTGTTTCTGCCTTTGCATGTGCCCTGAGCAGCCTAAGAAACAATTTTTCTTCTTCTGACTGTGCATTGTTTCTAGTTTTTTTTTTTCTTCCTATGACTCTGCTGAGGGCACGTGACACCCAATTCTGGCTTACATTTCATATCCTTGAGATGACAGCTGACTTTGTTGTCCAGAAGGAGGGAGAGTGAGGGTAAGGGAGGGGGAGGGAAGGGAAAGTACCAGAAAATGGAAGGGGCTAGATTGCTTCAGGTTCATAACTCTGATTGCAACCACCCTCTTTCTCAGCCTTTCTGGAATGTGGCTGTTTATGCTCCATGTACCCCTGGGAACTTCCTGATTGCCCAACAAAGATTCAATACCCCAGGCTTTGGAGTCATTAGACTGGAGTTTGAATCCCAGGTTCCTGACTCACATGGGCATGCTGTATAACCTGTCTGAGACTCAGTTTCCTTATCTGAAAATGGGGCCAATAATAGTCTAGACCTCCCAGAGTGGTGGAGATTAAAAGAGGCAATGATTGTCGAGTGCTTAGCACCCAATCGATGTCAACTATTAGGAGAGACACTCTCCTTCATTCGTTTCACAAGGAAAATGCAAGGAGCTGCCACTCTAGCAAGCATTTCTGGAATCCTGCTGGCGAGGTCATAATGACCAAAATTATGGGCTTTAGAATGGTCCTCATCTAGCCTGTACTATTTATAATGAATAGGAAGGCAAATTACTTAACCTGTCCACACACAAGTTTCCTCATCTGTAAAATGGAGACGGTAAAGCCTACTCTATAGGATTATTGTGAAGGTTGAGTTAAATAAAAAATGTCTAAAATGCTTTATACAGGACCGTGATCCCTTACCACAAACCCGTGGGATTTCGCAAGACTTTTTGGATTCCGGAAAGGTAAAACATTTATATGCTGTATAAGCCACGTGTCAGTCAGCACCCCATAGTCAAACACATCATTATTTCTACACAGAAATCTATGAATATCCTAGTACATGGGGTAAAGAGCCTTTTTTTTTTTTTTTGAGACAGAGTCTCACTTTTGCCTAGGCTGGAATGCAGTGGCACAATCTTGGCTCACCACAACCTCTGCCTCCCGGGGTCAAGCAATTCTCCTGCCTCAGCCTCCCGAGTACCTGGGACTATAGGTGTGCGCCATCATGCCCGGCTAATTTTTGTACTTTTAGTACAGACGGGGGTTTCACTGTGTTGGCCAGGCTGATCTCGAACTCCTGACCTCATGATTTGCCTGCCTTGGCCTCCCAAAGTGCTGGGATCACAGGTGTTAGCCACTGCGCCTGGCCGATAAAGACTCTTATTTTCCTTACAGCCTTACCTGGGAAGACAGGCAAGGCAAGTGTTACAATTCACGCCTCACAGATAACAAACTGAGGATAGGGAGAGTAGGTTGTTCAAGGCCACGTGGTCCATAATTAGCAGCACCGGGATCCCTGGGTCATCTGGTGATCTGGCCCAGGGACTCCTCCCATGGCACCACACAGTATGAGAGACATGACCCTGTTATAACCATCCCTTTTGCTGAATGAACTTTACAAAAAAAGGGAGGGGGGTGTGGGGAGCTACTACATGGTCACCTTTTCTTCTTGTCTTTCTGAGTGTATGTTTATTTCTACATTATTTTCAGATTCTGCTTCTCCCATTTTGGTACCTGATACACATTTCTCTGTATTAAAATAGACAACATACTTGCTTTTTAAAATAACTGTAGAGTCTTCCAGAATCTTAATATAACCCAGTTAGCTTAGCTATCCCCCTACTGCTGGCTATTTGCATGTTTGCAATTTTGCACTGTTCTAAAAGAATGCTTCAGTCATCCGTTTTAAACTTTGCCTTGGGGATGAGCAAGCACATTGATTTGAAATCACCTGTCCCTTGAGCCCCCAGCTGGCTGGCAGTCCTGGGAGATTGTCTTTCCAGGCACTTCAACGATATAATTGTTGTTCCCAATCAACGAATCAATTAGGGTTTAATTGAGCGCCTACGTGAGGAACAGCGTGTGCGCTCTTTGGTACTGGGAGGCACAGAAGCCCTAAGCGATGTCTCTGACCATCAAGAAGCTTACGTGTAACCAGGGAGGCCTTTCAGCTTCAAATCAAGCTGTGTTTGTGTCCAGCCAGTAAGACCTTCTAAGCAGGGCTTTTCAAGATGGGTATCAGGGTGTGACATGCATGGTGAAAGCAAGAACTTTAAATAGGTCTCTAATCTATCCTCTTGCCTGTGAAGGGCATCGGTTTCATTCAACAAGAAGGTGCCAAAAATGAAATAGTGAATAGAGAAAACAAGCTCAGGAGTTCCATGAAGCCTTCCCTGATTCATCAGGTTTTGCTATCAGACTCTAACGGTTAGGGTGAATCATTAAAAACCAATAGTATAGGCCAGGTGCAGTGGCTCATACCTGTAATCCCAGCACTTTGGGAAGCCAAGGTGGGAGGTTTGCTTGAAGCCAGGAGTTCAAGACCAGCCTGGGCAACATAATGAGACCTCATTTCTACAAAAAAATTTAAAAAAATTAGCCAAGTGGCTGGCTGTGGTGGCTCATGCCTGTAATCCCAGCACTTTGGGGAGGCCGAGGCGGGTGAATCATGGGGTCAGGAGTTCGAGACCAGCCTGGCCAACATGGCGAAACCCCATCTCTACTAAAAATACAAAAAAATTAGCCTGGCATGGTGGCGGGCGCCTGTAATCCCAGCTACTCAGGAGACTGAGGCAGGAGAATCACTTGAACCCAGCAGGCAGAGGTTGCAGTGGGCCAAGATCATGCCATTGCACTCCAGCCTGGGCGACAAGAGCAAGACTCCATCTCAAAAAAAAAAAAAAAAAAAAATTAGCCAGGCATGGTGGTGCACTTTGGTAGTCCCAGCTAAATAGGAGGCTGAGGTGGGAGGCTTGAGCCCAGGAGATCGAGGCTGCAGTGAGCTGAGATCGGGCCACTGCACCCTAGCCTGGGTGACAGAATGAGACCCTGCTTCAAACCAAACCAAAAAAAAAGTAAGGAAAAAAATAGCATACAAAGTATCAGTTTCCTGACTCCCCTTGGTAGGGGGTCAGTGAAAAGACTAAACAGGACCTGGTTCTACCTAGCTTCTCTTAAGCAAGGCCTCTCTCTGTCTCCCCTCTCCATCCTTCAAATGTGAACAACAATAATGCTCTATGGGATTCACAGGCTTTTGACTAGTTATCAAGCGAGATCCTGACAAATGCTTAGAAAGAACAATATGTTACCCAAATGGGGATAACTGTTACCCACTGGGGATGCTGGGGACCACATCTCCTTCACTGTGGTATCCCGAGCACCCGGCACGCTGCGGGTCTGGCAGGTAGTAGGAGCTCAGTAAACATTTGTTGAACGAACCAGAGAGTTGGCAGGGGTTATTATGAGTCCATAAAGGACAGTGTAACGCACATCAATTCATCAAATCTAAGGAGAAGGCTCCTCACCCCCCACTCCAGCTCCACCCCACAAATCCATCTTCCACAGGGCAGTCTCAGCCTTTCCCTGTCACCCTGTACACACTCTAATGGGTCCCCCATTCAGTACAGCAAAGATCCGAAGCTGAAAGTTCACCCTGGGACGGGTGAGCGAGGCAAAGGCTCAGCTCTCCTCAGGTTTCAAGGGCTGCAGCACTCCCTGTCACAACGGATTGGCCAGCTCCACCTTCAATTCCCGCTCCTGGCTGCTGAAGCAGGGGAATGTCAGGCCAGAGGGATCCTTAGCCAACAGCAGCACTCTGACCAGCTAAGAAGGACACTTGGCACCAGAGAGCAGCCCTGCCCTCATCCCCCCGCCAGCTGGGGCCTCAGGTGTTCTGTCACCTCAGAGGCCAGCCAGCCTGCTGCTCCTGGAGCATCTGGTTACCAATAAGAGACGACAGCCTACAGCAGGGGAGTCACTTCACAGTGGCTAGAGCCCAGTCCACTGGCTGGACTTTTCCAAAGAAATTTCCTGTTTTTCTAGAGCCAATGTCATCTTCACTGAGAGCTCCTAGTAAGCCCCTAGTGGGACTTTTGTAATAAAGTCCCATAGCTGGGGGGCCGTGACAATCGGCTGCTTTCCAAAGTCTGTGGCTTCCTTCTTAAGGCATTTGTTTGTTTGGTTTGGTTTTAGAGACAAGGTCTCTCTCTGTTGCTCAGCCAGGAGTGCAGTGGTGCCATCCTAGCTCACTGCAGCCTCCAAACTCCTGGGCTCAAATGATCCTCCTGCCTCAGCCTCCTAAGTAGCTGGGACCACAGGCACATGCCACCACACCTGGCTAAATTTTTAAAACATTTTTTGCAGAGACAGGGTCTCACTTTGTTGCCCAAGGTGGTCTCTAACTCCCAACTCCTGGCCTCAAGCCATCCTCCCACTTTAGCCTCCCAAGCTGTTGGGATTACAGGTGTGAGCCAGCATGCCCTGCTGTTTGTTTCTTTTTTCTTTTCTTTCTAGCTTTTCAAACTGTTTAAGGGTATATGTGCAGGTTTCTTATATAGGTAAATTGAGTGTCTGAGGGTTTGGTGTATAGATTATTTTGTCACCCAGCTAATAGGCATAGTACCCTGTAGGTAGTTTTTCAATCCTGACCCTCCTCCTACCCTCCACCCTCAAGTAGGCCCCAGTGTCTATTGTTCTCATCTTTATGTCCATGTGTACTCAGTGTTTAGTTCCCACTTATACACGAGAAGATGCTGTATTTGGTTTTCTGTTCCTGCATTAATTCACTCAGGATAATGGCTTCCAGCTTCATCCATGTTGCTCGAAGGACGTGATCTCGTTCTTTTTCATGGCTGTATAGTATTCTATGGTATATATGTACCGCATTTTCTTTATCCACTCCACCATAAATGAGCATTTAGGTTGATTCCATGTCTTTTCTATTGTGAATAGTGCTGTAATGAACATACATATGCATGCTTCTTTAGGGTAGAACAATTTATATGCCTTTGTGTATATAACCCAGTAATGGGATTGGTAGGTCAAATGGTAGTTCTGTTTTAAGTTCTTTGAGAAATCTTCAGACTACTTTCCACTGACTGAACTACTTTCCACTGACTGAACTAATTTGCATTTCCATCAGCAATGTGTAAGCATTCCTTTTCCTGCAGCCTTGCAGCATGTGTTATTTTTTGACTTTTTTTTGAGATGGAGTTTCGCTCTTCTTGCCCAGGCTGGAGTGCAATGGTGCGATCTCAGCTCACTGCAAACTCCTCCTCCCAAGTTCAAGTGATTCTCCTGCCTCAGCCTCCCGGGTGGCTGGGATTGCAGGTGCCTACCACCACGCCCAGCTAATTTTTTGTATTTTTAGTAGAGATGGGGTTTCACCATGTTGGCCAGGCTGGTCTCAAACTTGTGACCTCAGGTGACCCACCCACCTCAGCCTCCCAAAGCGCTGGGGACTTCAGGCGTGAGCCACTGTGCCTGGCCTTATTTTTTGACTTTTTAATGATAGTCATTCTGACTCGTATGAGATGGTATCTCATTGTAGTTTTGATTTGTATTTCTCCTATGATTAGTGATGTTGACCATTTTTTCATATGCTTGTGGGCCACATGGATGTCGTCTTTTGAGAAGTGTCTCTTCATGTCTTTTGCCTACTTTTTCATGGGGTTGTTTGGTTGTTTGTTAATTTGTTTAAGTTCCTTATAGATTCTGGATATTAGACCTTTGTCAGATGCATAGTTTGCAAATATTTTCTCCCATTCTGTAGATGTCTGTTTACTCTGGTGATAGCTTCTTTTGCTGTGTAGGAGCTCTTTAGTTTAATTAGGTCCCATTTGTCAATTTGTGATTGTCGCAATTGCTTTGCATGAAATCATTGCCAGGGCCTATGTCCAAAATGGTGTTTGTGTCTTTATTCTGCCTTCTCTACCCAAATGTAAGCTCCAGAGGGTAGGGATCATATCTTTCACTGCTTTCTCCTCCTAATGCTGGAAACTGCACCTGACCCAAAGCAGGTGCTTAATTAATATGTGTGGAATGATTGAATAAAGAAACAAATGAACCCTTTAGCAATTTATTATATATGATAAATGATAGTTATAAATAATTACAAATAAATGACGATTTTAAATGACTTTAAAGGGAAGCAGAAATTTCCATAGTGTCTCAGGATTAACGTGCACATGGTCCTAGCTTTTCATTTATTATTTATTAATTCTGTTATTTTTTAAATCCTGTTTTTGATCCATAGGAGAGATGAGAATTAGATAATCATATGATGTGTATGTCAGAACTACAAGATAGGAGCACATAGTTCTAGGAGCTTCTGTAGTGGGGGATTTAACCTAGTCAGGGTGGTCAGGGAAGGCTCCGTGGAGGAAGTCACAATTGCATCAAGATCTAAAAGGAGAGGTCATTAACTGCAAGCCACAGTGGGGGAGGAAAAATACTGCAGACAGAGGGGATGGCACAGGAAAGGCCTTGGGGTGGGAGGGAACAGGTGGGGATGAGAAACTGAGGGGCAGCCAAATGTGAGGAGGGTGAGAACGAGGGTGGGCCGCAGGGCTACAGCCAGACCTGGCCAGCACCTTGGCGAGGCTGGGCAGCAGCAGACAGGCTGGCAGCATCTGACCGTGCTCAGTAAGAAAGCTGCCCTGCACGTTGGCTCACGCCTATAATCCCAGCAGTTTGGTAGGCCAAGGCGGGTGGATCACTTGATGTCAGGAATTCAAGACCAGCCTGGCCAACGTGGTGAAACCCCGTCTCTACTAAAAATCCAAAAATTAGCCAGCCATGGTGGTTCACGCCTCTAATCCCAGTTACTTGGGAGGCTGAGGCACACGAATCACTCAAACCCAGGAGGCAGAGGTTGCACTCCAGCCTGGGTGACAGAGCGAGACTCCGTCTCAAAAAAGAAAAAAAAAAAAAAGAAAGAATGCTGTCCTGGCTGGGACAGGGCACCCCTCAGGGGATGTCACCTCTTCCAGAGGACTCTTCCCAACTCCCTAGCCTAGGTTAGGGCCCTGCCTTTGTGTTCCCGTGGGACCCAGAGTATTCCCCCTTATTATATAACTTATTAAAGTCAACTTTAATGATATATTTTCTTACTTTTTAGTTTCCATCTCTCCATTTGTGAGCTCCTTGAAGGCAGAGAACCCTTGGCTTCTCTTCCTATGCCTCCAGTCCCTAATGCAAGGGCATGAGAGATGCCCATTCGTGTTTGATGAATGAATGAGTGAATAGATGAATGAATGAGTGCCTGGAGATCAGAGTACATGGGATGAGTGTTTGGAGTTCTACATACTCAGGAAGCCCCAGCTGACATTTGGAGAAGAAGGAGACACAAAGGTGAGGGGATGCCGTGCAGTTAGTATCATATGAAGAAAAACAAAATTTAAGGTGTCATCCTTAGAAGACGGAAGGATGACAGTTTCAAGGAGGATTTATTCATCAGATGCTGGGAAGGAATTTCAACAGGTAAAACTGCATAGGTTTATAAGCATGAACAAGCATGTCAGCTATGTATTTAGCAGGTGCTCATGATTTGTGTCAAGCATTGTTCTAAGTGCTTTGTAAGCAATAAGCCATTTAAATTCTTATAACAATTGCATGAAACATTTACCCATTACTATGTCTATTTTACAGATGAGGAAACTGAGGAGCGGAGAGGTTAAGTACACCCCTACCCTGCCCCCGAGGGGACACAACCAGTAAGTGACACTGTGAGGCTTTTAACCCAAGGAGTTTGGTTCCAGAAGTCTGGCTTGCTGCCTTCAAGCCAGCCCTTGCTCTGCTGCTGGTGCTAACCTAAGGATTTGATACCTTTTTTAAGGCCCTCCTGAGAAGGAGGTATGATTCTCCTCCATTTTCAGATAAGAAAGCTGAGGCTCAAAGAGGTTGCCAAAGTTCAGCTAGCTGACAAGCGGCAGAGCCAGGATCTACAATCACAGCCACGCTCACTGTGTCCTGTGTCTTCCTGATGCTCATGGCTGAGCTCTAAGCCTGGGTCACCTCCTCTGCCCCTCTCTCCACAGCTCTGGAACCTCAGCCAAGGCCCAGCAGATGGTGGCTCTCCATGCACATTTCTGACTCAGCCGCCCCCTCTCCACCCACTGCTTCTCATCCCAGCTCTGAACCTCTAACCTACCATAGTTTCTGACACAGGGACACCATCCTGACCTGGCATGAGATTAGGAACAGCTCAGGCCATCAGCATCTTTTGGGGGCAAAAATAGGTGCAGCTAAAATCTATTTATACATCCCCAATGGGCAGGAAGGTGATAGCCAGACCTAAGGAAAGGTTGTTCAAGGATTCAGCATGTCAGCATCCCGGGTACCTGAGCAGGCTGATGGGAGGTGTGCGCAGGACAGGGAGCCCCAGGCAGGTCCTCTGTCTCAGCTGGGAGGGCAGGATACTTTTCCTGGCTCTCCTTCACCCCGGCTTTCCTGCTCCTTCCCTCAGGGGCTTCATTTGCACAATGGCTGGCAGGCTCAGGAAGCTTCTGAAGCCAGGAAAAGGGGCACTTTGACTGGTCAACCCAGCCTCCTTGACAGAACCCTAGGGCCATGCTGACCCCCCGGGGGATAATTGGAGCAGCTTTTGAGCACACTATTTTGTTACTTTCATCTCAAGCGCTTGACCCAAA
This sequence comes from Hylobates moloch, assembly GCF_009828535.3. NCBI lineage: Eukaryota > Metazoa > Chordata > Mammalia > Primates > Hylobatidae > Hylobates > Hylobates moloch. Next base: position 37,985,000 of record NW_026652291.1, read on the forward strand.
AGACATCTGGCACAGGCTCAGCTACTCAGTACCCCTTTCTGGGGCGACGTGTTACTGTGACCGTACTGTGCCTCCATTTCCCCATGTGCGAAGACAGAAAAGTCTCAAGTGTCTAGCACACGCAGGTTTGACCAAGGGAGACCACTATGCCCTAGACAATAGCAGAAAAAATTTCCTTGTGTGGGCTGAGGGAGGTAGCATGGCTAGGGTGGGGGCAGGAAAAGCTCAGGTTTCAGGATCCAGCAGATTTGGGTTCCATTTCTGGATCTGCCTCTTCCTGTCTATGTGATCTTGGGCAAATACTTACCATATCTGAGCCCTGGAAATAATAACCATTCCAATACTTAAAACAGGCCTCTGAGGTAGACGCTGTCTCTAGCCACATCTTATAATCGAGAAACTGGGCACAGAGAGAGAAATTAACTTGCTCCAGGTCACACAGCTGATAAGTAACAAGAGTCAGGATTCAAACCTAGATGGCCTGGCCCTCCTCTTTGCTCCTAACCATTACCCCACACTGCCCTGCTTCCTATAAAACCTGGAAGAGAGTTCTGATCCTAGTCCTGCCAGTAGGTTAAGGCACAGGGCCACTTGGGCCTTGTATTAGTCCGTTTTCATGCTGCTGATAAAGACATAGCAGAGACTGGGCAATTTACAAAAGAAAGAGGTTTAATGACTTATAGTTCCATATGGCTGGGAAAGCCTCACAATCTGACAGGAGGCAAGGAGAAGCAAGTCACAACTTACATGGATGGCGACAGGCAAAAAAAAAAGCTTGTACAGAGAAACTCTCATTTCTTTTTCGAGACAGAGTCTCACTCTGTCACCCAGCAGGCTGGAGTGCAGTGGTGTGATCTCAGCTCACTACAACCTCTGCCTCCTGGGTTCAAGCGATTCTCTTGCCTCAGCCTCCCGAGTAGCTGGTGTGCACCATCACACCTGGCTAATTTTTATATTTTTAGTAGAGATGGGGTTTCACCATGTTGGCCAGGCTGGTCTCAAACTCCTGACCTCAGGTGATCCACCCGCCTCAGCCTCCCAAAGTGCTGGGATTACAGGCGGGAGCCACCATGCCCAGCCAAAACTCCTGTTTCTTAAAACCACCAGATCTCATGAGACCCATTCTCTATCATGAGAACAGCATGGGAAAGACCCACCCTGATGATTCAATCATCTCTCACTAGGTTCCTCCCACAACACATGGGAATTATGGGAGCAACAAGATGAGAATTGGGTGGAGACAGAGAGCCAAACCATATCATTCCACCCCTGGCCCCTCCCGAATCTCCTATCTTCGCATTTCAAAATCAATCATGCCTTCCCAACAGTCCCTCAAAGTCCTAACTCATTTCAGCATTAACTCAAAAGTCCACAGTCCAAAGTCTCATCCAAGACAAGGCAAGCCCCTTCTACCTATGAGCCTGTAAAATCAAAAGCAAGTTAGTTACTTCCTAGATACAATGGGCGTACAGGCATTGGGTAAATACAGCCATTCCAAATGGGAGAAATTGGCCAAAACAAAAGGGCTACAGGCCCCATGCAAGTCTGAAATCCAGTGGGGCAGTCAAAGCTTAAAGCTCCAAAATGATCTCTTTTGATTCCATGTCTCACAACCAGATCACACTGATGCAAGAGGAAGTTTCCCATGGTCTTGAGCAGCTCTGGCCTTGTGGCTTTGCATGTATAGCCCCTCTCCTGGCTGCTTTTACAGACTGGCATTGAGTGTTTGTGGCTTTTCCAGATGATGGGTGCAAGCTGTTGTTGGATCTACCATTCTGGGGCCTGGAGGATGGTGGCCCTCTTCTCACAGCTCCACTAGGTGATACCCCAGTAGGGACTCTCTGTGGAGGCTCTGACCCCACATTTCCCTTCCACCCTGCCCTAGCAGAGGTTTTCCATAAGCACCCTGCCCCTGCAGCAAACTTCTTTCTGTGCATCCAGCCATTTCCCTACATCTTCTGAAATCTAGGAGGAGGTTCCCAAACCCCAGTTCTTGTCTTCTGTGTACTTACAGGCTCAACACCATGTGGAAGCTGCCAAGGCTTGAGACTTGCACCCTATGAAGCCACAGCCTGAGCTCTATGTTGGCCCCTTTCAGCTATGGCTAAAGCGGCTGGGACATAAGGCACCAAGTCCCTAGGCTGCACACAGCACGGGAACCCTAGGCCTGGCTCACAAAACCACTTTTTCTTCCTAGGCCTCTGGGCCTGTGATGGGAGGGGCTGTCATGAAGACCTCTGACATGCCCTGGAGATATTTTCCCCATTGTCTTGGGGGTTAACATTCAACTCCTCGTTACTTATGCAGATTTCTGCAGCCAGCTTGAATTTCTCCTCAGAGAATGGGATTTTCTTTTTTATCGCATTGTCAGTCTGAAAATTTTCTGAACTTTTATGCTCTGCTTCCCTTATAAAACTGAATGCCTTTAACAGCACTCAAGTCACCTCTTGAATGCTTTGCTACTTAGAAGTTTCTTCCGCCAGATACCCTAAATCAACTCTCTCAAGTTCAAAGTTCCACAAATCTCTAGGGCAGGGGCAAAATGCCACCATTCTCTTTACTAAGACATAAGAAGAGTCATGTTTGTTCCAATTCCCAACAAGTTCCTCATTTCCATCTGAGACCACCTCAGCCTGACTTTATTTATTTATTTATTTATTTATTTTATTTTTTTTTTATTTTTGAGATGGAGTCTCGCTCTGTCGCCCAGGCTGGAGTGCGGTGGTGCAATCTCGGCTCACTGCAAGCTCCGCCTCCCGGGTTCACGCCATTCTCCTGCCTCAGCCTCTCCGAGTAGCTGGGACTACAGGCGCCCGCCACCACGCCCGACTATTTTTTTTTTTTTTGTATTTTTAGTAGAGACGGGGTTTCACCGTGGTCTGGATCTCCTGACCTTGTGATCCGCCCGCCTCGGCCTCCCAAAGTGCTGGGATTACAAGCGTGAGCCACCGCGCCCGGCAGCCTGACTTTATTGTCCATATCGCTATCATCATTTTAGGCAAAGCCATTCAACAAGTCTCTAGGAAGTTCCAAACTTTCCCACATTTTTTCTGTCTTCTGAGCCCTCCAAACTGTTCCAACCTCTGCCTGTTACCTAGTTCCAAAGTTGCTTCCACATTTTTGGGTATCTTTTCAGCAGTGCCCCACTCTACTGGTACCAATTTACTGTATTTAGTCCATTTTCATGCTGCTGATAAAGACATATCTGAGACTGGGCAATTTACAAAAGAAAGAGGTTTAATGACTTACAGTTCCATATGGCTGGGAACGCCTCACAATCATGGCGGAAGGCAAGGAGAAGCAAGTCATGTCTTACGTGAATGGCAGCAAGCAAAAAAAAAAAGAGATTGTGCAGAACAACTCCCATTTTGTTTGTTTATTTGTTTGTTTGTTTGTTTGAGACAGAGTTTTTGCTCTTGTTGCTCAGGCTGGAGTGCAATGGCATGATCTCAGCTTACTGCAACCTCCACCTCCTGGGTTCAAGCAATTCTCCTGCCTCAGCCTCCCAAGTAGCTGGGATTACAGGTATGTGCCTCCACAAGAGGTTTCTCCATATTGGTCAGGCTGGTCTTGAACCCCTGAATTCAGGTGATCCGCCTGCCTCCCAAAGTGCTGGGATTACAGGCATGAGCCACTGCGCTGGGCCAAAACTCCTGTTTTTTAAAACCATCAGATCTCGTGAGACCCATTCACTATCACAAGAACAGCATCAGAAAGACCCGCCCCCATGATTCAATCATCTCCCACTGGGTTCCTCCCACAATACATGGGAATTATGGGGGCTACAAGATGAGATTTGGGTGAGAACACAGAGCCAAACCATATTAGGCCTCAACTGGCAAATGAGGGGAGAAGGCCTTGATGCTATACCACGTAGCACTATCTGAGCCTCTGCATTGTTTCTGAGTGTGTGTTGTCCCTGCCTGTCAGCCTACAAGGTACAGGGGACCATTGTCAGGAGACTCCCTCCTCCTCGCCACCCCACTTCCCCATGCCCTGCCTTCTAGCCTTGGGTTCAAGGATCAGTGACAAGAGTGCCATGAAAGAGCATCTTTCCCAGGCCCTCCCAAGTGCCTACCACAACCCTCTTCTAAAGTTTCTGGGCTCTGAGAGGGCAGAGGCTGGCTTCTGGACAAGTGGATCATATCCAATGCAGCCTGTATCCTTCTTCACAGTAGAGCTCATTCGGCCTGGGCTGCAGTTAGTGCCTCCTGGATCCTCTTGGCCAGACTGAATGACCAATTTAAGTTAATTTTCAGACTCTTAGTATTGGAGAGGATTGTGCAGATAGAACAAGCAGTCCAAAAATGCAGGAATCCCGTCTTCAGCAGTTTGAGCAGAATTGGCTGGTGTGTCCTCATGATGCCAGCTTCTCCCCTCCTAAAAGAGTCTGGGCCCTTCCTGGTTGGCTATCATGGACAGAAGCTCCTCCTAAAGTTGGGCTACAATCTGACTTTTCTGTCGTGACACCTTCTACGCCTAGTTTGGCCCTTTGGAGTGTCACAGTATTCCTCTCATGGGATGGTCTTTCACAGTCATGAAGAGAGTCACTGTGTTCCTGCCAAGTCTTCTATTTTCAAGATTAAATAGCCCCAGTTCCTCCAATTCTACCTCTTAGGTCAAGGTTCTTTAAGGCTTCTTAAGGCCTCTTCCTCATTGCCCTACTCCCTCTGTTTCCAGTCTGTTCTAATGGATTTGTCAGGAATCCTGACTCAGGATTCCATTTAAAATACTATGCTGAGAGCGTGACACGGAAGTGTTTGTGATCAGTAGGGCAGCATTATTGTCTGTCGTCTCCCTTTGCTCTCTTTCCCCTCCACAGCCCCCCACCACCCCTCCAGACTTCCTTCTGGAAACTGCAAACCATCCCCCTTCCCCAAACTTCATCCATGCAGTCCTTGTAGGGGCTGCCACACTCACCTATGATTCTGCTCCCAAGGCCAGTTGGTTGGCTAAGAGGTTGGCACCAAATTTAAGCTGCTCCAATCAATTCGTTTATACGGATGTTTGTTTTTGAATACCTCTCTGTTGACTGAAATGGTAAAATATAAAATTCAACAGCAATTGGTAGCTACATTGATCAATATAGAATGGGCTATGATATCCATCCTGACTAACACGGTGAAACCCTGTCTCTACTAAAAATACAAAAAAAATTAGCCAGGCATGGTGGCACACACCTGTAATCCCAGCTACTCAGGAGGCCGAGGCAGGAGAATCGCTTGAACCCAGGAGGCAGAGGTTGCAGTGAGTCGAGATTGCACCATTGCACTCCAGCCTGGGTGACAGAGCAAGACTCCGCCTCAAAAAAAAAAAAAAAAAAAAAAAAGAATGGGCTATGGGCTATGATAAGAAACAAATCAAACCTGAAATGTTAGTGGCTTAATCCAATAAAAATGTATTTCTTTCTCATGCAAAGTTTGATGGGGTTGGGCAGGTTTCCTGGGAAGCTCTCCCCCAAGTGGTGGTTCAGGGATCTAAGATGCTGCTATTCTGAGGCTCTGTCGTCTTACTCTTTCACTTCCAGTCGCAAGGAAGAGAGTGGAAGGAATGAAGGGGTGGGCGAGGGCATGAAGAAGGCTCCCCAGCTCTAATGGCCGCTGCCTGAAAGTGATGCAGCTCACTTCCATCCACATTCGCCAGATTTCAATCCATAGCCTCACTTAACTGTAGGGCAGGCTAGGACATATCATCTTTCCATGTGCTGAGAAAAAATAGAAAAGACCAAGATTGGTGAAAACGAGCAAACTAGTGATGAGAACCTTGCCATAGCCATGTTTTTTGCCACTCACAGAAGCCGGTCTGTACCAAGTGAGAAGTGGCTATAGGAAAAGTGGTCCTGAGGCTCACCTGCCTTCTCCTGGTCACCCTCCCAATATATCCCTCCTGTGCTGAGCTAGTTTTCTATTGCTTTTTGTCACTTACATCTAAAAGAGACCTACCTATCTAACACAATCTTTGTCCTAATATCATAATGCTATTAATGCAAGCTAAATAATAATCTTTCATCTTCTTTTTTTCTTTATCTTTTTCACTTGAATTGCTTTAAATTCAAATCTTCCTGCTATAGTGTGAATGTTTGTGTTCCCCCCAAATTTATGTTTAAACTTTAACCTCCAAGCTGATGGTATTAGGAAGTGGGGCTTGGGGGGGTGATTAGGTCGTAAGGGTGGAACATTTGAGAATGAGATTAGTGCCCTTGTGAATTAGGCCTGAGAGAGATCCCCTCATCTCACCATGTAAGGACACGGCAGAAGGTGCTATCTTTGAACCAGGAAGTGAGCCCTTGCCAGACACTGAACCTGCCGACACCTCGATCTTGTCCTTCCCAGTCTCCAGAACTGTGAGAAATAAATTTCTGTTGTTTATAAACCACCTAGTTTGTAGTATTTCATTAAAGCAGCATAAACAGACTAAGACACTCCCCATATGGATTTCCTTGTCTAATTTAGGGGTCAGCCAGGTAGTAAATATTTTAGGCTCTGTAGTCCCTGTGTGACTATCCAACCCTGCCACTGCAGCGTAAAAGCAGCCATAGAGAGCCTACAAACAAATGGACGTGGCTGTGATCCAAAAAAAAACTTTATTTTACAAAGACAGGCAGCAGGCTGGAGCTGGTAGTTTGCCAACCCCTGGTCTAGTTGATCTTTTTGGATCTGAGCTTAGGATCCTCATTTCTCCCTATTAAACATAACCCTGTTAGCTTCAGCCCATCTTTCAAGTCAGCAGCATATTTTTGAATCCTGATTCTGTCACCCAGCATAGCGGCTCTCCCTGCCTGCTTTGCGCCATGTCACGTTGAATGGGCTTCAATGTCCTAATGGCTCATCAAGAAGGGTAGGTGGTGACTGTGCTGCCCCTCCTAGGAAAGGACATTCTGGGGAGAAGCCAGGACTGCAGTGGCTGGCATGCTTGGCAGGATACCCTTCTAACTACCAGGAGCACAGCCTCTGCTGACCCAGAGGTCAGCACCTCATCACTCTGTTTCTCTGATTTTGGTTTCATGGAATGCATCTGGCTCAGGGGCAGGGCAGGAGTAATTTGGAGGCTGTTGGCTTCCCTGAAGTATTCCTTTATTCAACACTCATAGTTATTCAATGAGATGAACTTTGTGTCCGGCTATTTACTGAGTCTCCTAACAATCTCTGGGGGCACTCTCCCTGAGTTTAGAGCCACGGAATTCTGCTCTTGGGGTGGGTGGACCTAAGCAATCATCAAGTCTGGTGCTGTTTATTTTACAGATGAGAAAACTGAAGCCCAAGAGGGGAGCAATTTGCCCAAAGGCGCCGAGGGCATCAGGGAAAAAGCCAAGCTAAAACTGGTCCTGCCTCTTCTTTTTCACAGCCTCCTAGAGGATCTGCCTCCCATGAGAGCTGGGAGAGCTTGTATATTCCAGACCCTCTATCTGGGCCTCCCAGCTTGCCATTAAAATGAACAAAAGATCTAGTTTTCCAGGGAAGCCCTATTTTTTGAACTGTTTCTTACAGGCTTGACTCCAAAGACAAAGGACTTGACATTAGCCACAAGCAAACTGTGAAGTACATGAGCTGCTGTGTGAATTGCCCCCCCTTAGGCTGAGCAGGGAGGCTCATGCCTCTAATGCCAGCACTTTGGGAGGCCAAGGACGATGGATCACTTGAGTTCAGGAGTTCAAGACCAGCCTGGGCAACATGGCAAAAGCCCATCTCTACAAAAAAAATGCAAAAATTAGCCAGGTGTAGTGGCACTCATCTGTAGTACCAGCTACTTAGGAAGATTGAGGTGGGAGGATCATTTGAGCCTGGAAGTCAAGGCTGCAGTGAGCCCTGATTATGTCACTGCACTCCAGCCTGGGTGACAGAGCAAGACCCCATCTCAAAAAAAAAAAAAAAAAAAAAAAGAAGAAGAATTGCCTCTCTTAAACCAGGTTGAGGCTGTTTCTAATGAATTATCATTTCCCTCTGCACGTTTTTTCCTAACATGATCCTGTCACTGCACTCCAGCCTGGATGACAGAGCAAGACCCTATCTCAAAAAAAAAAAAAAAAAAAGAATTGCCTCTCTTAAACCAGGTTGAGGCTGTTTCTAGTGAATTGCCATTTCTCTCTGCACGTTTTTTCCTAACACTGCTTCTGAACCAAATATGTGCTTTTTTACTGACACCAAATATGTGTCAGTTTTCCACATCAATTCTCCAGTTCTCCAACACGAACTGGGTGTCCCCCAGTTGAGTTCCATTCTGACACTATCTACCTGGAGTTAGTATCAGATTCCACAAGTTAAGGGCTCAGTCCCACAAGACTACCACCACTTCAGATGCCAGCTGTAATGGATCCCCAGGACACCCACACTTTTGCCTGGCTGACTACAAATTTGGGTGTTCCCACGACCCTCCTTCTCAGGTTTGATAATTTGTAGAAGACAACTCAGGAAATTGCTCTACTTATGATCACTGCTTCATTATAGAGGATACAAGTCAGGACAGCCAAGGAGGGATGCCAAGGGCAAGACGTGTTCAGCAACCCAGAGGTTCTTGGAAACTCATTGTTCAAGAATTTGTGTAACTTGGCCAGGCATGGTAGCTCATGCCTGTAATCCCAGCACTTTGGGAGGCCAAGGTGGGCAGATCACTTCAGGTCAGGAGTTCGAGAGAAACTTGGCCAACATGGTGGAATCCCCGTCTCTACTAAAAATACACAAATTAGCCAGGTGTGGTGGCACCTGCCTGTAGTCCCTGCTACTCAGGAGGCTGAGGCAGGAGAATTGCTTGAACCCAGGAGGCGGAGGTTGCAGTGAGCCAAGATCATGCCACTGCACTCCAGGCTGGGTGACAAAGCGATACTCTGTCTCAAAAAAAAAAAAAAGAGTTTGTGTAATTCAGTCTCTAGCCCGGCTTCCCTCCCTGGAGGTCAGGACAGAGGACTGAAAGTTCCCACCTTCTAATCACGTATTTGGTCTTTCTGGTGGCCAGCCCCCATCTTGATGCTATCTAGGGGTTCTATCCTGAGTCACCTCATTAGCATAAACTCAGGTGTGTAAGGAAGGGGCTTATTATGAATAACAAAAGACATTCCTATCACTCAGGAAATTCCAAGGGTCTTATGAGCTCTGAGTCAGAAGTCAAGAACAAAGTCCCAACATATATTTTTCCTCTATCATACTATATGGTTCCTAAATCGGCTGGGATGATTATAGCTCAGAGGCTGAAAAACATGCTCAGAATACATACTTCATCACACTTACAAGAAAGGGGCCATTCTCCTCCTCTGAAAAGCAAGAATGCTCCTTTCTGTGAACTCCAAAAATCTGAGCAGGTCTCAGTTAATTTAGAAAGTTTATTTTGCCAATAAACCTTAGCAAAAAGTTGAGGATGCGTGCCTGTGACACAGCCTCAGGAGGTCCTGACAATATATGCTCAAGGTGGTTGGGGCACAGCTTGGTTTTATACATTTTAGGGAGACATAAGACATCAATCCATATGTATAAGATGTACATTAGTTCAGTCCGGAAAGCTGGGACAACTCAAGACGAAGGGGAAGTGGGGAGTGGGCTTCCAGATCATAGGTGGATAAGAGACAAATGGTTGCGTTCTTCTGAGTTTCTGATTAGCCTCTCCAAAGGGGGCAATCAGATATGCACTTATCTCAGTGAGCACAGGGGTGACTCTGAATAGAATGGGAGGGGGGTTTGCCCTGAGCAGTTCCCAGATTGACTTTTCCCTTTAGCTTAGTGATTTAGGGGCCCCAAGATTTATTTTCCTTTCACATTTCTCTGTACCTGTTTCCTCATCCAGGATGAGAGGCTTAACTGGGGGCATGCTATTCCTGCATCTATTTTTTTCTTTTTATTTTTTAGAGACGGTATCTCACTATGTTGCCCAGGGTGGAGTGCAATGGCTATTCACAGGCATGATCATAGCCCACTGCAGACTTGAATCCCTGGCCTCCAGAGATCCTCCCATCTCAGCCTCCTGAGTACCTGGGACTGGAGGTGTGCACCACTGTGTCTGGCACCTACATTTCTATTTCTCTTTTCTTTCTTTCTTTCTTTCTTTCTTTCTTTCTTTCTTTCTTTCTTTCTTTCTTTCTTTCTTTCTTTTTTTTTTTTCTAAATGTCTATCCTATGCCTGTCCCTCCACTGTACTTTGGAATGCATCCCTCCTTCTGACTGTACAGGACTACCTGTCATTCCCAGAACACTGGTCCTCCTACCCTTTGTGCCTTGCTTGAAATGCCTTCTTTCCTTTCTTTTCCTGTCAAAATTGCAGGTGATTGAAAAGGTTGTGGGGCAAGCATACTTTGTGGTAGTGGTAGCTGTTCTGTAACATGGCACTCTTAACACTTGTTTCTACTTCTTAGCTGGAAAAAGAGGTCTTATGCAGTCATAAAATGGATTTGTAATTTGGGGGTCACAATGTACAGAACTCAATTTTTTTTCTTTCTTTCTTTTGAGACAGGGTCTGGCTCTGTTGCCCAGGCTGGAGTGCAGTGGCGCAATCATAGCTCACTGTATCCTCTGCCTCCGGGGCTCAAGCAATCCTCCCACCTCAGCCTCCCAAGTAGCTGGGACTACAGGCAGGTGCCACCACGCCTGGATCATTTCTGTATTTTTTGCAGAGACAGCGTTTTGCCATTGTTGCTCAGACTGGTCTTGGGCCCCTGGGCTCAAGCAATCCTCCGGCCTCAGCCTCCCAAAGTGCTGGGATTACAGGTTGAACCACCTCACCCAGCCCAGAACTCATTTAATATAACATTGTTGGCTTTATTACATTTCTGACACTCCTCACACAGAACAAAATCTTCCCTTTGGGAGGTTGGAAGGATACACCTGCCTGTTTTCCCTAAGGTCACATGTTCGTCCTCCCATACCCTTCACAGGGTATCCAGGCAGAATTAAGCTGTGTCTTCCCACAGCACTTGTACTCAGCTCTGACTGCTTGTTTACAAGGCTGTTTGCCTCTGAAGGCTGCAGGTGTCCTGTTGTTTATCTTTGCTGTCCCTGAACAGTATCTGACACGTCATGTATGCTCACTGAATACTTGGTCCTGGTCTACAGGAGAGAGAGGTCAACCTAATTAGACAAGAACCAGGACAGGACACAGAGGAAAACTGGTTGTGGAGGCAGGGACAAGTGCTCCTTGCTAGTCACCTTCTTTGGAAGGAGAAGCTGTTCCTTATCTTAGGCCTGCTTCTGGTTCACTCTGCCTTCTGCACCGCTCGGTAGAAGTACACACACACACACACACGCACACACACAATTTTTCTATTAATAGATAAAACTCAAGACAATAGCTCCAAAAATAACCTCTTCTTCAAGGTCAGTGGAAGGCAGTAGAAACACCATTCTGGCCAACCCACTGAACCAATGGGTGCACGTAGGCTCCCAGGTACAAGGAGGCAATGTGTGCCCCTTGGTTCAGTGGGTTGACCTCCTAACCCTCAAGGATGGGGTGCTGCAGAGTGTTAGCAGGGCCACATCATGGCTTTCTTGGCACTTAGGCACTTATGCCTCTGTGGGCCCATTCTTCCATAAAAATATATTAAAAATTATATTTTGTGACTACATTGGCATAAAGACAAATTGAATCCAACCTTGATTCATTTGTATGTATTCATTACTATTATAGTCATCTTCTTCTAATTTTAAAAGAAATTAAAATTAAAACACTTTCGTGGTCCCCTAAAAGTAGAGGGCCTATATTAGTCTGGAATTTCCAGAGAGACAGAACCAATAGGAAGGAAATAGATATTTATAGCCAACTGCAGATCATGGGACTGTCTCAGCCCCATATGTATATGAAGGCTGAGAAGTCCCATGATCCGCACTTGGCAAGCTGGAGACTCAGGAGAGCCAATGCTGTGAGTTCCAGTCCGAGTCCGAAGGCAGGAGAAGGCCGACATCCCGCTCAAGGACAGTCAGGTAGAGAGAGCCTGATTTTTCCCTTATTCCACTTTCTTGGTTCTATTCAGGCCTCCAACAGATCGGATGAGGCCCACCCACCATGGAGAGGGCAGTCTGCTTCACTCAGTCTATTGATTCAAATAGTAATCTCAGCCAGAAACACCCTCACAGGATACCCCAAATAATGTTTAGCCAAGCACCTGGGAGGTCAAGTTGACACATAAAATTAACCACCACAGGGCCCTGTGTCTACTGAGCCCACTGGAGAAGTCGGCCTGAGTTTGAGGGAGTAGCTGACATAGGGTCCTTTTCTTGGAGTTATGCTTTGTAAGTAACTCTCCACACAGTGGTTCACTGGGCTCACTGCAAAAGGTCTTGAGCTTGGAGACCAGAGCCTGGTGCATTTTTATCTCTGGAGGGGGAAAATGGGAAAGGAAGAGTGCCAGGGCCTTGGAGGACTGATTTTCCTCTGCTGTCTGTCACAAATCATCTTCATCCCTGACCAAATGTCTCTGGCCTATGCTGAGCCCCTAGGAAATGACATTTGCCTCACAGGACCTGGAGGATCAGAGCATCCTCTAAGACAGAGAAGCATGAACTTGGACCCCAAGTCAGTTAGCTTGATCTAGAGCAGCAGCCACAGCTGAGAAATCTCTTTTCAGTTGAATTTTTCTTTTAAAAAACTTCATCTAAATGTTGCATTCTACTCCATATTATATTCATATTTATTTCTCCCCGAAAGATTTAAGGAAAAGTTGATGCTCCATTTTTATCCCATGGCTTGACTATTCCTGGAATATTGGCCCTCTGCTTGGAGAAAAGTGGACTTAGAGACAAGCCAAGCTCTGAGGCCCTTTGTCAGGGATTAATGACACTACAACAGTTAGGATCAATATTTAGCCTTCTTTCCCTGCCTTCTCTTGCTCCTGCCCATTTGCCAGATGGAGGAAGTAGGCCTTAGGGAAGGGAGCCCATTTGCTCAGTGTGTCAAGGCTGGAGGTGAAATAGAATCAGGGCAGCATCAGGGCAAACTGGGAGTGTCTTTTTTTTTTCACCCTGAGACAGGAAAAAACCACTTTGTCACCCAGGCTGGAGTGCAGTGGCACGATCTCAGCTCACTGCAACTTTGGCTCCCAGGTTCAAGTGATTCTCGCACCTCAGCCACCCAAGTAGCTGAGACTACAGATGTGCACCACCATGCCCATCTGATTTTCGTATTTTTAGTAGAGATGGGTTTTCACCCTGTTGGCCAGGTTGGTCTCAAACTCCTGGCTTCAAGTGATCTGGCCACCTCGGGTGCCGGGATTACAGGTGTGAGCCACGCGCCCGGTCCGGAGTGTGTTTTATGCCCTGGCCATGATCCAGCAGTGGATCAAGGTGAGTGGGACAGAAATTTTTTTTTGGTGGGGGGGACAGTAATTTTACAGCTAACCGTTTCAGTGTAAATCCTGACCACCTGTATATTCGAGCCATAGACCACAGTCTGCAGACCTAAGGCACATTTCGTGTAACTTTACATCCGTATCAAGGAGGTTCGATCTTTGGGAAAATAAATATTTACCCAGCTTCAAAGAAGTCAGACTTCCTGCCATTTATTTTTAGTTCTTTGGGTATGTGCAGATCATCACCAACACAATAAAGAAAATGCAGATGCTTCTCATAATTACCCAGCTAAGGCCGGGAGTGGTAGCTCATGCCTGTAATCCCAGCACTTTGGGAGGCTGAGGCAGGTGGATCACTTGAGGCCAGGAGTTCAAGACCAGCCTGGCCAACATGGTGAAATCCTGTCTCTACCAAAAATACAAAAATTAGCTGGGGCTGGCACACACCTGTTGTCCCAGCTACTCGGGAGGCTGAGGTAGGAGGATCGGTTGAGCCTGGGAAGTTGAGGCTGCAGCAAGCCGAGATCACGCCACTGCACCCCAGCCTGGGTGGACAGAGTGAGACCCTGTTTCAAAAGAAAAGAAAAGAAAAGAAAAAAGAAAAGAGAGAAGAGGAGAGAAGAAAGGATATTTTAACACTAAAAGCATAAAGAACAAAACCTCAAAATCTCAAAATGGAACAAATTTGGATTTAAGAAAAATCTACTACATTGTGTATGTTGTTTTTCTATATTGCGCTAAACTGGAGAAAACATCACTGTAGACGTGTACTGCTCTGATGTCTGGAGTTTAGAAACTATTGAAACTTTTGTGAGTAATTCTGATGCAAAAAAGAAAGAAAGAAGGAAAGAAAGAAAAACAAGAAAGAAAAAGAAAGAAAGAAGGAAGGAAGGAAAGAAAGAAAGAAAGAAGGAAGGAAGGAAAGAAAGAAAGAAAGAAAGAAAGAAAGAAAGAAAGAAAGAAAGAAAGAAAGAGAAAGAAACTATTGAATTTCATGGAACTCCTAGGTCCATTTTCAAGCTCTAATATGCTAGGATGAATCTTTCAACCTTGCACCTTTTCCCCAAATTGTCAGTCTGTAAATTGTCATTAGCCCAGTGCTTACCCATTCTTCCCTCCTTCTGCAGCTGAGAGAACAGAAGTGTCTACTGCACTAAAGAAAAGTTTCCTTCTAGAGGACACATACTGATGAAAACCTACAATCACTGCAAGAGGAACATGAGCCCATTCCTGATACTATTCTAAACACCTTACATATTTAGCAATTAAAAAGCTAGCTCACTGAAACTTCACAACAACCTATGAGCTAGGCACAAGTATTATCCCCATTTCACAGATGGGGACACTGAGGCACAGAGACAAAATAATGAAGTCAGAAAACAATATCCGGTGTGCTTTGGACTTTCCTAGCTCTGCAGAGGCCAGCCTGAAGTCTGTGTGTGTGTTGGCTTGTGACATGTAGACCAAGGCTCATGGTCCCACATCCTATCATTTCCCACTTGCTTTAGGAACTGATGCCTGTTGCCTGTCCCCTTACGGATGGATGGTCTCCTTATATGTGCAAGAACAGTAGCACTAGCTGCCATGTATCTTGACCCTCTGGCTGTGAGCAACCAAAACTTCATAATGTAGATTTTTTTTTTTTTTTTGAGACGGAGTCTTACTCTGTTACCTAGGCTAGAGTGCAGTGGCACCATCTCAGCTCACTGCAACCTCCGCCCCCTGGGTTCAAGCAATTCTCCTGCCTCAGCCTCCCAAGTAGCTGAGATTACAGGTGTATGCTACCATGCCCGGCTACTTTTTTTTAGTAGAGATGGGGTTTTGCCATAATGGCCAAGCTGGTCTCGAACTCCTGACTTCAAGTGATCTGCCCACCTTGACCTCCCAAAATGCTGGGATTACAGGCGTGAGCCACCACACCCAGCCATAATCTTGCTTTATACTCACCAGAGTCCTCTAGGAAGGGGGTTATTATTCCTGTTTCATAGGTGATATAACTGTAGTTTAGAGAGGTGACCTGCCCAAGGTCACATAGCTGGCTAGGATTTGAACTGAGATCTGCCTGACTCCAAAGCTCCTACCTCTAACCCCATAAAGAAAGGAAGGATTGTGTCCCATTTTGCAGTCAGAAATCTACAGTTCTCAGAGAAGGGAACTGATAAGCCCACACCAGCTGGAAGCTGAAACCAGCATCAGGCTCAAATCTCCCTGCTTGCCAGGTTCCTGGTCCAGCCCCTGATCACCCCACCTTCTAGACACTGACCCAAGCCAGGGCACTGAAAAAGGCATTTTGAGAAGAGGAGGGAGGCTCAGGGGAGATTAGGGATGAGACAAAACATATTGGAGCCAGAGCATACTGTCCTGGGAGCTTTGCCAACATGGCTTGAAGGACCTTGGGAGATGTTTGGGAGGGGGATGACAGCTGGGGAGCATGGGCACTAGACTGGGAGCCCTTTGTCCCAGGAGCAGAGGGCCCCAAATAGCAAACTGGCTCCTTGGTACTATCTCTCAGCCCTCTTGACTCACTGGGCTCAACCACAGTTTAACCACATATAAAAATGAGGTCTAATAGGCTGATAGGAAAGGCACATAAATAATGACTTCCTTGACTTTGGAATCAGGACAAGCCTAAAGACCAGCAAAACCTCCTCCCAACCCCCCTTCTTTGTCTGCCTCCCTCCCACCAGTCTCCTCCATCATGGTAAATGGAACCACCCGTCTTTGGGTTGCTCAAGCTAGAAATCTGGGATTCAGCCCTGTTTCCTCTTCCTCACTCCAGGCCATCAGTAAGTCCTCTAGGTACAACCTCCCAAATACATCTCATTTCCTCCCACCTCTCTCTCCCCACTCCTCCAGCAAGTCCCAGCCAGCATCCTCTTCCCCCTGGATGCTACAGAGGCTCCTGTCTGCTCTCCTTCCTCCCACCGCTGCCCGCACAGCCTATTTTCAGATGTACAGCCGCCGTGAGGTTTGGACATTGAAATCAGACCGTGTCACTTGCTTAGAGCCCTCCAATCACTTCCCATTAGACTCAGACAAAAATGGAAATCTCCTAACTTGGTCTGCCTGATCTGGCCCCTGCCCACCCCTCCAACCAGGCTCAGCTCAGCCTTCCCTGACCATCTTATCTGAAGCAGAAGCCCACTTATTTCCCATCGCTGTACCTGTGTATTTCCTTCTGCGTACTCACTACAATTTCACATCATTCTGTGACTTTGCTCACTTGTTTATTTTTTGCCTCCCCGCCATGGACTGCAAGTTCCGTGAAGGAAGGATCATGTCTGTCTGTTCATGATTGTAGCTTCCCAGCACAGCATTTCGCACATAGGTAGGCACTCAAGAAGTACTTTGGGATTAAAGATAAAAGAAAGGTCTATTATGTAAGTCACAACAGGACGCCAGCCATCTGCCAGGTGTCTTTTTTGCTTGGTTTTTTTGTTTGTTTGTTTGTTTGTTTTGAGACAGGGTCTGGCTCCGGCACCCAGGCTGGAGTGCAGTGGTGCAATCATGGCTCACTGCAGCCTTGACCTCCGGGTTCAAGTGATTCTCCCACCTCAACCTCCCATGTAGCTGGGACTACAGGTGTGTGCCACCAAGCCTGGCTAATATTTTTAATTTTTTGTAGAGATGGGGTCTCATTCTGTCGCCTAGGCTGGTCTCAAATTCCCAGACTCATGTGATCCTCCCACCTCGGCCTCCCAAAGTGCTGGGATGACAAGTGTGAGCCACAGTGCCTGGACTGCCTGGTGTCTTCTCTGCCATTTCTCTTCTCTCCTCTGTCCCTCCAGAGGGCAGCTCACTGCACAGAGGTCTGGGAACCTGTTCTCTGGGCTGGTTTCTGACCCTGTGAGAGGAACTTGTGGAAGGACTGGGGGTAGCAGTGAGATTATCGAGTGCCAGATGGAGGCTGGGAGCATTAGTTCCCTAATGCCCACTGTGGTGTCCTGAAGAAACTCTACCCAGCCTGGTCTCCATAGGGAAAGGGGCTCCCTCTGCTGGACCATGCAAGGCTGCAGAAGACTGGGTACCACCTAGGGGGGCAGCTGCGAGAGAGCCAGGAAGGGGTGAGAGCTGGTATTGCAGGGCCAGGGAACAGATGTGCTAATTTGAAAGGAGGAGTTTGTATTCTCCCTTACGGCGGCAGAAAGCAACGAATAAAACCTTGATATGTTGCTAGGCTAGTCCTGGCTACCCCAATATCCCCCAGCTGCTGGGGTAGATACATGGTAGAGAGTGAACTCTCCCCTCCCACACAGGCACCTACTGGCCTGGCATCCTGGGCATTTGCCCAGCCTTCTTGGAGGAGGTTGGCCAACCTTGGCTGGACAGTAGTATCTTGTGACATTCACAGATACTGGCAAGAAGCCCCAAGACTCCGGGCAAGAATGGATCAGTAGGTTCCAGTAAAGAGGCTTATGTGGGAAGTAGAGCTACGGTGGCATTTCTGTGCCTCGGGAATCAGCCCTAAGGGAAGTAAGCCCTCTGGGAGCCAGAGAAGCTCACAACTGCTTTAGCAACACATCCCATCAGACCTGCCTTGCTTCCCCATCCTCAAAAGCAAATACTTAACCATCTGCAGTCTCTGCCTGCTAAGCTCTTTTTCCCCCTTATTTGATGCAAAAATGTGTGGTCAGTGAACTGTCCTAATGAGAGGACAACACCTCCACCCACTGGCACCACCAATGGACGTGGCCAAGGACACAGCGGGGTGATGCTTATGGGATGGGAGGCCTTGGGCAGAGTTGAAGGCAGAAAAGGCCTGTTAGTCACCCAGGGACTGGGAGTGCAAGACAGAGAAAGGGAAGGGGTGACATCCAGAAAAGGATGTCTTGAGGCAAGGGTCTTGGAGATTCTTTGTAGGTGTTCTGTTATTGCTTCCAGTGACCTCCCTGGGACTTTGATAAATAAATGAAAACTTGTATGACCATAATGAGTTTTTAAACAAAGCACAGTGTTACAAAACTCCAATGACTTTAGCCATCATACCCTGTTGTGGCCACTGACCTGTGGGCATCTCAGACCGGTGCTGTTGCTGCCTGCTATGGTTCAAATGTTCCCTCCAAAACTCATGTTGAAACTTAATCCCCAATGTGGCAGTATTGAGAGGAGGGACTTTTAAAAGGTGATTGGATCATGAGAGCTTTGCCCTCATGAATGGGTTAATCCATTCATAGATTAATGGGTTAATGGACTAATGGGCTATCATGGGAGTGGAGTTGGTAGCTTTATAAGAAGAGGAAAAGGCTGGGCGTGATGGCTCACGCCTGTAATCCCAGCACTTTGGGATGCTGGTAATCCCACCACTTTGGGATGCTGAGGCAGGTGGATCACCTGAGGTCAGGAGTTTGAGACCAGCCTGGCCAACTTGGTGAAACCCCAACTCCACTAAAAATACAAAAATTAGCCAGGCATGGTGGCGGGTGCCTGTAATCCCAGCTACTTAGGAGGCTGAGGCAGAAGAATTGCTTGAACCCAGGAGAAGGAGGCTGCAGTGAGCCGAAATGGCGCTATTGCACTCCAGCCTGGGTGACAGAGTGAGACTCAATCTCAAAAAAAAAAAAAAAAAAAAAAAGAGAGAGAAGAGGAAGAGAGACCTGAGCTAGCACATTAGCATGCTCAGCCCCTCAGCATGTGATGCCCTGCACCAACGCAGGACTCTGCAGAGAGTTCCCACCAGCAAGAAGGCCCTCACCAGATGCACCCCCTGGACCTTGGACTTCTCAACTCAATAACGTACAAAATAAATCCCTTTTCTTTATAAATTACCCAGTTTCAGATATTCTGTTATAAGCAACAAAACATGGACCAAGACACTGCCTGTAGGGTTTGGTGTTCTCTCTGCTGTCATCATTATTCCTTCTTCCCACTTCTATGCATGAATACGTCTGTTACCTGAAACATTCTTTAGTCCTCCAAATGTTCTCATGGTCTGTGGTCTGCTTAGAGTCTAGTGGCTCTTGAACTTTACTGTGGTTTCATAAACTGACCTTCTTGATGAAATGAATACTCCCAGGCTCCCATCAGCGATTCTTCTCTGATATAGACAGTCCTTCAGCCCCATTTTAAGAAACACTGATTTAGAAATCACTGTGCAAGTGGTTAGTTTCTGTTTTTTTCTATTTGAATGATACTGCAACGAACACTTTGTAGAAATGACTTTGTTCTGTTTTCTTTAGCTACTTCCTTAGAATTAGGATTATGGAATCAAAGGATAGGAATTGTTTTGTAGGTTTTGCCAAATTAGTATCCAGGGAATTTGAACAATCAAATGTTGTTTTATCATTTATATTAATTTTTATAACACCATAAAATTCACTGAAATTGCAAATTCAAGATTCATGGTGGGGCTGCCTATTTTTCTATGTAAAGTATTGTGTGTAAACTCTGCTCATTTCCTTCGAGTACTTATCAAAAAGGGGCAGGATACTGGCCTTTTATAGTTAGATCAGTTCTTTAGCTATTTTGGATAGAAAGCTTAATTTGCCACATATATTTCTCCCCCATCTGTGGCTTTCATTTTTGTGTTTGCTTTATTACATTCTGTGGCACAAAAGGCTTTTAAAAACACATTTAGATCCGTCCATCCTGTCTCTGATATCTAATTTCGTCAATAGTCAAAATGTTTTCTTCTCATCACAGTGGAAACACATTTGCTTTCCCATTTGCTCTGGCTTTTTATGACCCACTTAGACAATATTTGTTAAACAGTGATTCTTTCTTATAGCATTGTGTTGATGCTTATTCATCTTATATCAAGTCTTTAAATAGCTTGAATCTGTTTCTGTAGAGTATGTCTCTTCTATTACCCTGGCCAACGTTTCTTGTCTTTACCCCAATGAAATATAGTGATGATTGCTTTTTCAAGTTTACCCCCCTCCTTCTTTTTCCCCCACAAAATTTTTTTTGATATTTTGTCCATTCATACTCCAGATGAATTTTAATCGTTTTTTGTTGTTGTTGTTGTTGTTGAATTATGGGATGTATCTCATTTGTCTTTAATTTATATTCCATTTTAGTTTTAACTACTTAGACTTCACAATTAGGATCAGAGACAAGCTTGGCTTGTCTCTAAATCCACTTTTCTCCAAGCAGAGGGCCAATATTCCAGGAATAGTCAAGCCATGGGATAAAAATGGAGCATCAACTTTTCCTTAAATCTTTCGGGGAGAAATAAATATGAATATAATATGGAGTAGAATGCAACATTTAGATGAACTTCTTTAAAAGAAAAATTCAACTGAAAAGAGATTTCCCAGCTGTGGCTGCTGCTGCTGTAGATCAAGCTAACTGACTTGGGGTCCAAGTTCATGCTTCTCTGGCTTAGAGGATACTCTGATCCTCCAAGTCCTGTGAACGTAATTCTTTTTTTTTTTTTTTTTTTTTTTTTTTGAGATGGAGTCTCGCTCTGTCACCCAGGCTGGAGTGCAGTGGCGCGATCTCGGCTCACTGCAAGCTCCACCTCCCGGGTTCACACCATTCTCCTGCCTCAGCCTCTCCGAGTAGCTGGGACTACAGGCGCCCACCACTATGCCCGGCTAATTTTTTGTATTTTTAGTAGAGACGGGGTTTCACCGTGGTCTTGATCTCCTGACCTCGTGATCCGCCCGCCTCGGCCTCCCAAAGTGCTGGGATTACAAGCGTGAGCCACCGCGCCCGGCTGAACATAATTCTTTCACGTTTTCCTCTATACCTCCAACTTTAAAATTTTCTTTGAAAAAAAAATCATTTATTCCAAGTTAAATTAATTCTGAACCACTAACTTTTTGTGTGTGAATAAGCCATCTTTCTCCCTCCCTTTTCTCTTCCCTCTGTCCCACTCTTACTCTCATTCTCATGCTCACTAAAATACAAGTATTTTGACACCAAACCATGCAGCTACCATGGTATATACTTCCACCCTGCAGGCCCAGCACCTGTTTCTGGGCGTCTGCCAGCAGCCATCCATCAGCTCTGAGGAGACCTCCATGTGCCTTCTTCCCTTTTTCTGGCCCTCCTTGTAAGATGGGCATCGACTTCCTGAGTTGGGACATGGCTGGTTAAGGAAGAGTCAGAATGTTCTAAAAGTGCCCTCCCTATTTATTGAACAAAACAGAAAAACAGACAAGACTATGTTGAACGGTGTCTCCTTAACATTCAAGCTCACCAAGAAGCTCAGAATGTGACCTTATGTGGCAACAGGGTCTCTGCAGACATAATTACTTAAAATGAAGTCATACCTAGATGAGGGTGGGCCCTAAATCAAATGACTGGGAACTTTATAAAAGAGAAAACAAAGACACACAGACAGGGAAAACACCACATGCAACCACCAAGACAGAGATTGGAGTGATGCCCCTACAAATCCAGGACCACCCAGGGTTGCCAGCAACCACCATAAGGCAGCAGAGAAGCCCGAGATTCTCCCTCAGAGCTTCCGGAAGGAACCAACTCTGCCAGCACCTTGGTTTTGGACTTCTGTCCTCCTGAACGTGAGAGAATACATTTCTGTTTATTTCAGCCCCACGGTTTGTGGCAATTTATCATGGCAGCCCTAGAACACTAGCTCTTCACATAGTCTCTCCTGAGAGCTTGCCCGCTGCTGACTTTTAAAGGTACGATGCTCTAAAACACAGAAGAGAGGTGTCCTTGTAAACGTGTCTCAGAGCAGAGAATGAACAGTCCGTTCTGGAATGTAAATACTCAAGAAAGGAGATATTTTTCTGTTTTCTGATCAACCGCAAGTCTCTCTTTGTAGAAGGCGAACTATTTATGGCACATTCCAGGTTCTAAGAACCAGGGCTCTTTCGCCAAGGAAGGCAGTGTGGTGTAATTTGAAGGCTTCAGAAGTTGGGCTCTGACCACCAGGGTCTAAATCTTGGTTCTGCCATTCTTTAGATGCCTAACTCTGGGCAGATCATTTAACCTCTTGGAGCTGGACTTCCTATCTGTAAACGGAGACAATAATGATTTAGGGCCAACATATCTTAGGGAGTTGTTGCTGGGATCCGACGAGATAATTTATGAGCACACATTCTTTAAGCTGGAAAGCACTGGGCAGATGTTACCAATTCATAGTGGCTGCCTGTTGGGCAGGAGAGACACACTTCTCACTATATTCCATTTTGTTCTATGTGACATTTTCATGTATGTATTGAAAATAATATGTTACAAAATTTAAGGGTAATCACTGTGAGCACAGCATGAACACATTAAATAAAGGTGTTTGCTTTTTCTCCTATTAAAACATTTTAATATACAAAATGAAGAAGAAAAAGTAGATAAAATTATGCTCCAGTTCCAAGCTCACTCAAAGATGACATCTAGAGTATGGGCACTGATTGCCCCTTACAGAAACCTCTGTTTCCTTCCCCCACCCCAGTTTCCATGTGGGAGCTTCTGGGACACAACCCAGCTCACATTTCCCCAACCTTTTTTGCCGCTGTTTTGGTCTGCTGCTGCTGCTGCTGCTGCTGCTGTTGAGATGGGGTCTCACTCTGTAACCCTAGCTGGAGTGCAGTGGTGGCATCTCAGCTCACTGCAGCCTGGACCTCCTGGGCTCAAGCAATCCTCCCACCTCAGCCTCCAGAGTAGCTGGGACCACAGATGTGTGCCACAACACTGGGCTAATTTTTAAAATGTTTTGGGTAGGGATGGGGTCTCATAATGTTGCCCAGGCTGGTCTCAAACTCCTGGGCTCAAGCTATTCTCCTACTTCGGCCTCCCAAAATGCTGGGATTACACTAAACTGTTTTTTGTTTGTTTGTTTGTTTGCTTTTTGAGACGGAGTCTCACTCTGTCGCCCAGGCTGGAGTGCAGTGGCGTGATCTTGGCTCACTGCAACCTCCGCCTCCCAGGTTCAAGCAATTCTCCTGCCTCAGCCTCCTGAGTAGCTGGGATCACAGGCAAGTGCCACCACGCCCAGCTAATTTTTGTATTTTTAGTAAAGATGGGGTTTCACTATATTGGTCAGGCTGGTCTCGAACTACTGACCTCGTGATCCACCTGCCTCAGCCTCTGAAGTGCTGGGATTACAGGCGTGAGCCACCATGCCCAGCCTATGCTGAACCCTTTTTATCTGCTGTTGTTAGCCCAGATTTGGTGAACTAGAATTAGCTGTTCATGCCTGCCATGGATTCCCCATGGTTTGATTTATCTTTCTGAAATCTAGAGAGAATAGGGACCCTCTTGCCAGGTTGCTGGGGCACCTATAGGTTTGTAGGTAAACACGAAGGTGTATTTGGGAAGCTGGTGCCCCCACCCCCAGCCCTGCACACTTTGAGGCTTTATGCTTATACCAAAGGCACAGCAAGAAGAGACTGCTTTGATCACAGAATCCTCAGGGAATCAGAATCGGACGTTAAGCTTTGTGGTCCACGTAATGAGGAGCTCTCTGCCCCTTAGTGATGAGCAGGCCCTCCAAAGTCCTGAGGTCTCTGGGCCTTTCATTGAGTCAGTGTCCTGGGGCAGCGCCTGATATTGCACCGGTCACTCACTGCCCAGCCCCTCCACCAAGACTCCACTCCACAGGCCCCATTGCCACCTGCCTCCTCCAGATCTTATCCCCGTGATGCCATTGACACCAGTTGATGTGACACTCCACTTGGTCATCACTCTGCCAGTTGAGAAAGCCCTCCTGCTTCTTCTTTCCTTGGGATGGAGGGCTTATAGCAAAGTCACGTGAGCCCACGTGGGAAGGCTCTTTCTGCTTTACCATACGGCCCTCCCCTTGAGAGCACCCAGGCATTCCGGGGGACCGGGCATGGGTCCGGCACAGGCTTGCACGGGAACCACAGCCACCTTGTCCACTAGGCCTGGATCCTTCCTCACTTACAGTGGATGTTTTTCCTCCCTGGGCCCGTATGTTATTCCCTATAATCTACCCTTCCCAGCCCGACTCTGCATAGATGAACCTGAGTATACAGGGTTCAAGCTCTGTCCCAGGGAAATCTGGGTCCATGTCATCCCAGCTCTGTGGTTTTGTGGAGGGGACTGGAATGCATGACTGTGGCCTGTCTCTATGTCCCATTGTACCTGTGCCTCAGCTCCAACCAAGGCATAGCCAGGTTCAGGCTCCTCTCGCAGGAGTTTTATCAGAGTGCTTGTGATTCCCTTGTGTGCCTTAATCATTAAGAGCAGCGACTTTGGAGTCAAAGACAAACCTGGGTACCATCTGCCTCACAGTTTATGAGCCACGTGATCTTGAGGAAGTTACTTAATCTCTTGGAATCTTTCTTCATTTGTAAAATGAGGAAAGTAACAGAGCTCTTAAAGCTGTTACTTATAGCGCTGTTGAAAGAATTAACTGAGATAATGCATCTAAGTACCAGCTTGGTGCTGGTACTGTATGTGGCATGTGGTAAAACCTTAAGGAATCTTAGTTGTCATCATTTTTGTTGTTGTTTGTTTGTTTTGAAATGCAATCTTGCTCTGTCACCCAGGCTGGAGTGCAATGGCACAATCTCAACTCACTGCAAACTTTGCCTCTCAGGTTCAAGCAATTCTCCTGCCTCAGCCTCCCAAGTAGCTGGGATTACAGGCACCCACTATCACACCTGGCCAATTTTTATATTTTTAGTAGAGATGGGGTTTCACCATGTTGGCCAGGCTGGTCTCAAACTCCTGACCTCAAAAGATCCACCTGTGGCTGTGAGCCACTTTGGGAGGCCGAGGTGGGCGAATCACGAGGTCAGGAGTTTGAGACCAGCCTGGCCAACATAGTGAAACCCCGTCTCCACTAAAAATACAAAAATTGGCCAGGCGTGGTGGTGGGCACCTGTAATCCTAGCTACTCGGGAGGCTGAGACAGGAGAATGGCTTGAACCTGGGAGGCGGAGGTTGCAGTGAGCCAAGATCACGCCACTGCACTCCAGCCTGGGTGACAGTGTGAGACTCTGTCTCAAAAAAAAAAAAAAATTGTCCACTTGCTTCGGCCTCCCAAAGTGCTGGGACTACAGGCATGAGCCACCACACCGGGCCTCATCATTGTTATTGTTGTTATTAACACAATGATCCCATTTTAGTCATGGCTTCAGCCCAACTGAGCTTTGTGAACTTGAGCAAGTTATTTAATCTCTGTGGGCTCTTATTTTGTATAAAACAAGAGAATATGGGTCTTGAGCCTTCACATTCCTTCTAATTCTGTGATCCTGCTCTCATTTGACTCTAATGGGAAAATTCCATCTGCAATGGGGACCAACATCAGCTAATCAGATGAGGTGGCTGGCTGCTTACAGAGTGTGATAAGAGAGGCTGCAGAAAGTCCACCCGGCTCCTCCAAACCAATGCCTGCCTCTGTCTCCAGCAGGCCCCCTAAAGCCCAGGGCAGCAGTGGGGAGAGCTTCAGGAGCAGCTGGCAGACAATAACTAATACTAAAGGAAGGAGGCCAGGCCCTCAAGCCTGAGGTTGGAAGGAAGGGGCAGTGTTGAGTAGGGTGAGGGTCTGGCCTTGAGTTCTGGTGAGGGAAGAGCTGGTGAGGACAGACTGACAATGCAGTTTCACCCGCTCTCTGCAGAGGCAGTGCGTGTGCTGGTGAGAAACCTGGCTGATGAGTCAGATGGCCTGAGTTTCAATCTTGGCTCTTCCACGTACCAGCTGTGTGACTTGGAAAAAGTACTTAACTTTTCTGGGCCTCAAATTCCTCCTTTGTGAAACAAGGTAATGCAATAGTAATAGTTCTCCCCTACTGTGTAGTGAAGATTAAATGTGTACAAGCACTTGGAAAAGTGCTAGGCACAGAAGTGCTGTAAGTGTTAGCTGTGAATGTTATTCCAATCTTGGAGAGCAGGATAGAGCTTTGGGCTGGTGCACCGAGGGCGTCCTTGTATGTGGGTGTGGGTGGGTCCTCTGATGCTGCATTGGAAGCAGTCAGAGGTGTGCCCAGCTGACCATGGGGGTCTGGGGCATAGGTGGAGGCTAAAAAGGCATTGTCAGCTGGGCACGGTGGCTCATGCCTGTAATTCCAGCACTTTGGGAGGCTGAGGTGGGTGGATCGCTTGAGGTCAGGTGTTTGACACCAGCCTGGCCAACATGGCAAAACCCCGTCTCTACTAAAATACAAAAATTAGCTGGGTGTGGTGGTGTGCGCCTGTAATCCCAGCTACTCAGGAGGCTGAGGTAGGAGAATCGCTTGAACCCGGGAGGCAGAGGTTGCAGTGAGCCAGGGTCGCGCCACTGTACTCCAGCCTGGGCAGCAGAGTGAGACTCTGTCTCAAAAAAAAAAAAAAAAAAAAGCATTGTCGAGCTCCTGTGAAACATCCCTGGGTGTCTCGGAAATGTGTGCAAGTGGCTTTTGGGGATGGTCTCATGACAGTGCCAGAACATGCTAGAAAAACACAGTGCCTTACAGTTACTATCACCCCCAGTGCAGGGGGGCCTGAGAAGAACTAAGCTTACACACCCTTAAAAGAAACCAAATCTCCTAAGTATGAGTGTCCCCCAAAGGGCTAAAAACTAAATTGTGGTCTGCCATTATTAGCCCCTTAGCGTAAATGAGTTTCTCAGAGCAGGTGGTATTTAGTGGAGCCCAGGGAATAAGAACTGAAAATGAATGGCGACGGTAAGTCTTAAGACGGAGCTCTCGCGGGAAGCGGGTGGGTACAGCCCTGGGCCGCCGACCTGGGGTTCCACCTGAGTGTGTTCGCGGCAGGGTGTGGGGATTCCAGAGAACAATGACGGAAGCCCCTGACAAAGGTGGCCTGCTTCAATTTCGCGTTGGAACCCAGGGCCCGCCGATGGCCGCATTTCCACGGCCACAGCCAGCCAGGGCTGCCCTCTCATATCCTCTCCCTTTGCAGACCAAGGGCCCTTCCCTGCCCGGGACCTTCTCAACTATGCGGGACTCGGCCGCCCTCTAGTGGCAACTGGGCAGAAGTTTTTCTCTTAAAATTGTCGACAACAGGATGATTTTATAATGGCATTTGGATAGTGCTTTACAGTTAACGGGACTGTCACAAATATTACAGTGTAGCTTTTCTACTGGAGTACGCCACCCACATCCCTATAGTCATCAGCCGCCTGAAACATCCCTCCCTCCCCGGCGCGACACAATACACCCTGGCTACCTCCAACACTCCAGCTTTCCCATTGCTTTGGCTCATCAAGTTTTTCCCAGTGGGCAGAGGAAAGGGTCCTGGAGCCTGCAGAAGCCTGGGGAGGACTGGGTGACTTCTGACTCCTCTGCTCCCGAGCTATAAGCCCTAGGAATCTGCAGACGTTGTCTCTTAAAACTGGACATTAGGCCAGGCACGGTGGCTCACGCCTGTAATCCCAGTACTTTGCAAGGCCGAGCTGGGTGGATCACCTGAGGTCAGGAGTTCGAAACCAGCCTGCTCAACATGGAGAAACGCCGTCTGTACTAAAAATACAAAATTAGCCGGGCATGGTGGCACATGCCTGTAATCCCAGCTACTTGGAAGGCTGAGGCAGGAGAATCGCTTGAATCCAGGAGGCGGAGGTTGCCGTGAGCCAAGATCACGCCATTGCACTCCAGCCTGGGCAACAAGAGCGAAACTCTGTCTCAAACAAAACAAAACAAAACAAAATGGACATTATCCACACTGTCCCCCGAACCCGGCAGCCTACTGTTTCAGTCTGCTGCTGCTGAAGGCAATCGCACTGGCCACTTGTGTTTTAAGAGGCACACTGACTGTGCCCACAGCGAAGAGGCGGCAGATAGTGAAACTCCCACAGGGCACATGACAGCAGTTCTCCTACTTTCAAAGGTTTCACAGCCATGGTCCCAGGGCTTTGATTCTTAACTCCCTTGCTGAGGTCACCACTGAAAACCCCAAGGGTGAAGCTCAAACCCTCTACCCTCCTCAGCAACTACCCAACTCAGCCCAGAGATCCTGTCAGACCACACAAGTCTCCTTTGTGTGGGGAATCTTTTCGAGACTGTTGTTCTGCTTGTCTCTCCACAGGAAAAGGTAATCTGAGAGTCATACTGAATATTTTAAATGTTAGATACTGGTGTGTTTTGGGTTTTTATGTGTTTAGTAAACCACTTAGAGATGTTTTTTTTCAGGCAGGACAAGCCAGTTATTAAATTTTTTCATTGGCCAGGCATGGTGGCTCATGCCTGTAATCCCAGCACTTTGGGAGGCTGAGACAGGAGGATCACTTGAGCCCACGAGTTCCAGACCAATGGGCAACAGAGCAAGACCATGTCTCCACCAAAAAAAAATTTTTTTTGAGACAAGATGTGGGGTATGGGGCAGGGAGGGAGCCCACGGGATCAGACTGGCTCTCAGGACCCCATCAGATCAGCAGAGACATGTCCACCGCCGTGCTTCTACCCTGTGTCTGGAAGTGGGTGCTCCTGTGGTCCTATTCTAGCTCCTGTCCATCAGAGCAGGTCCGGTTCCCCTCTGTTATTCCTCCCCGAGGCAGGGCTCCCCTCTCATTGCCTTAGTTCTTCCCAGTTCCCTTTGGAAAGGAAGGACATCATCCCAACTTGTTCACCTGCTTTGTCTTGCCGGGAGAAACAGTTTAGCTCATACTAGGAAAGAAAACTTTTTGTTTGTTTGTTTTGTTTTTTGGTTTGGTTTTAGAGACTCTGTTGCCCAGGCTGGAATGCAGTGCTGCTATCTCAGCTCACTGCAACCACCACCTTCTGGGCTCAAGCAATCCTCCCACCTCAGCCTCTGGAGTAGCTGGGACTATAGGCGTGTGCCACCACACCAGGCTAATTTTTTGTAGAGATGGAGTTTCATCATGTTGTCCAGACTGGTCTTGAACTCCTGACCTCAAGCGATTCTCCCACCTTGGCCTCCCAAAGTGTTGGGATTATAGGCATGAGCCACTGTATCTGCCCTACAAAAATTTTTAAAAATTAGGCAGGCATGGTGGTGTGTGCTTGTAGTCCTAGCTGCTCAGGAAGCTGAGGCAGGAGGATCACTTGAGCCCAGGAGTTTGAGGCTGTAGTGAGCTGTGATCACACCACTGTATTCCAGCCTGGGCAACAGAGTGAGACCCTGCCTCTAAAACCAAACCAACACAAAGCAAACAAACAAAAAATTTTCATTCCTAGTATGAGCTAAACTTTGTTTCTCCTGGCAAGACAAAGCAAGTGAACCAGTTGGAATGACATCCTTTCTTTCCAAAGGAGACTGAGAAGAATTAAGACAATGAGAAGGGAGACCTGCCTCCCAGGGACCAGCCTTGGGGAGGAAGGAACTGAGGATAACTGGGTCTGCTCTGATTGACAAGAGCTGGAATAGGACCACAAGAGAACCCACTTCCAGACACAGGGTAGAAGCACAGCCGTGGGCATGTCTCTGCTTATCTGAAGGGGTTCTGGGGGCAGCCCAATCCTTTGGGCTTCCTCCCCACCCCACACCCAGTGGAAGTCTCAGCAGGACCCTGCTCAGACAGGTCATGACCCAAGACCAGGGAGAATGCCGGATGCTGAGACTGGGAGCATAGGAAGGAAGACTAGGGGTGGGCAGGGGCTTGGATCTGCTTCCTTTTTTTTTTTTTTTTTTTTTTGAAATAGCGTCTTTTTCTGTCATCCACCCTGGAGTGCAGTGGCACAATCTTGGCTCACTGCAGCTTCAACCTCCCAGGCTCAAGTACTCCCCCGACCTCAGCCTCCCAAGTAGCTGGGACTACAAGCACACACCTGTATTTTTCGTAGAGATGTGGTTTCATCATGTTGTCCAGGTTGGTCTGGAACTCTTGAGTTCAAGTGATCTGCCTGCCTCAGCTTCCCAGAGTGCTAGGACTGTAGGCTTCGGTCACTGTGCCTGGCACGCTTCATTCTTTCTTAATCACCCCCAATATTTTAGCTTCTCCTCTCCCCTTTTTATTTTTTATTTTATTTATTTATTTACTTATTTATTTTTGAGACAGAGTTTTTTGCTCTTATTGCCCAGGCTGGAGTGCAATGGCATGATCTCAGCTCACCACAAACTCCATCTCCTGGGTTCAAGTGATTCTCCTGCCTCAGCCTCCCGAGTAGCTGGGATTACAGGCACCTACTACCACGTTTTGCTAATTTTTTTGTGTTTTTAGTAGAAATGGGGTTTATCCTTGTTGGTCAGGCTGGTCTCGAACTCCCGACCTCAGGTGATC
Source organism: Hylobates moloch (assembly GCF_009828535.3). Lineage (NCBI taxonomy): Eukaryota > Metazoa > Chordata > Mammalia > Primates > Hylobatidae > Hylobates > Hylobates moloch. The sequence continues at coordinate 38,015,311 of NW_026652291.1, forward strand.
TGCCTGCCTTGGCGTCCCAAAGTGCTGGGATTACAGGCATGAGCCACTGCACCCGGACTCCTCCCCACTTTTTAAAAAAGTGCCTGGTGTTAAGCATTCAATTCCGTTAGACCATATGGGTGGGAAAAAGAAGTGGATTTAAAAGTCTTTCGTTCCTCCAGCTATTCCAGGAGCCATCTGTGACACCCACCCCAGGGCTCACTTGCACTTGGACACTTCTGGATATTGTGACAGCCACACACTCACCTTGCTGGGAGGAAACAATGCCCTGTGAGATGAGAGAAATATTACGAAGCCTAAAGGAAGAAGCTGTGTCGGCATAAACCTCAGGCTCTACACCCTTCCTTTCCTCTCTGCAGTTCTCTCCAGACTGTGCCAAGGTTTGCCGCAACCCTCTCCCACCTTTTCTCAGACTTACCGCTTCCCCTTTCCTATGCTATGAGCACCCTGATGCCCACTTTCCCTTTGAGTTCCCTGGTTCTAGCAAAGGACCCCTCCCATCCCTCACCTGTGGTCCCTCCCCACCTTTCACTCTTGGCCCCGTTCAGAGCCCCCTCTTTCTGTCAACACTGTGGGTGCCTAGACTGTGCCAGGGGCTGGGGAAACAGAGTCCTAAAATACAGTTTCTGTCATGAAGAAGCTGGCTGCGGAGGGTGGAGGGGAGGTGTGGTCACAGGTAAAAAAATAATTACAAAATTATGTCATGAGTACTCTCTTAGAGGTCACTACAGACAGCCACTTAATTTTAAAAATTCAATCTTGTAAACAAACGCCCTCCCCCAACCCCTTTTTTGGCCCTTTCTACTTGAAACAGTTTTGAGAGAATGTTTGTTGCTATAGCAGAAGACGCTGATGATGACAGGGCAGAAAGATGGGGAAAACCGCCTGTAATCCCAGCACTTTGGGAGGCTGAGGCAGGCGGATCACCTAAGGTTAGGAGTTTGAGACCAGCCTGAACAATATGGAGAAACCCGTCTATACTAAAAAAAATACAAAATTAGCCAGGCATGGTGGTGCATGCCTGTAATCCCAGCTACTCGGGAGGCTGAGGCAGGATAATTGCTTGAACCTGGGAGGCAGAGGTTGCAGTGAGCCAAGATCACGCCTGGGCAACAAGAGCAAAACTCCCTCTCAAAAAAAAAAAAAAAAAAGAGATGGATGGGGAAAGCCTAGGTTTGATGGCAGCACTGAGCCATTGAATCTACTCTGGAATCACCTACTCATTAAGTAACTAACAACATCTGTGTTGGGTTTAAGCCACTGCTGGTTGACTTTTCAGTTACTTGCAGCCCAAAGCATTCTAACCGATATGCATTTTCTTCCATGTATGAGAGAAGTTAGGGGTGAACTGGGATGCACAAATTACAGTTCTGGTGATCAGTCTAGGCAGGCCCAACTTCTTTGTGGAAATGAATAGAAAGACCTGTGGTGGATAGGCCTCCTCTACCTTTACTCATTTAACTTACTCAGCCCATGTTTATGGCGTAGCACCCATGTGCCAGGCATCACGGTGAGTTGCGTGGCTAAAATCAAGAGCAAATTCACACAGAGTGTATTACACTCACAGGTCCTCGGCCATATGCTAGCTGTGTAAGACATGGCATACCACACAGGGGGAGGACACCAGGGTGGTCAGGGGACAGAAGAGAGGAGCCAGGGGAAAGCGTTAGGTCAGAGCCTTTATTGGGGCTTTCAAGGGGAAGGCAAGGCAGGACAAGGTGAACAGTTTTGGATTGGCTAGTTTGAATGTTATGGAGGGTGCTCTAAGCTATAGAGGTGGTCCCTAGTTGCCTGATACCTTGCTCTGGGATGATTAAGATGAGGAACATTGTCTCCCTGGGTGTATAGGCCAGATAATGCAAAATTGGTTAGTTTGTACGTCAAAAGCATGCTCTCAGCTGAGCCCTTGCTATTTCTAGGAATTGGCTAGGCCCTGGGAGAGGCAGTCTCTCCCCAGCTAGAAGGTATTCTAAGATGTCAAAACATTATAACATTCATGACTGACCGGATACCAGTCAGATGCCATTTATCCTTATTTTAAGCACCATCCTAATAACTCGGGTTATTTGTCTATCAGACTGCCAGCAATTTATGGAGTAGCTGCGGGAGATAGACAGCCTAACAGCAATGAGAAGTGGCAGTGGAGATAAGGGCAAAGATAGCAAAACTAGGGAAAGCAGACCGAGAACCCGCAAAGTGCAATAGCCTAGGTCCATTTCAGAAGCAAAGTGTTGCAGGGCCCCTCTGCAGTTTCCACGTAATTCTATGCTCTTACCAATGGCTCCGAATGCACATCTCTAGAAGCTCAACAGGTGAGTTGATGGCTAGGATCGTTCCGACAGGCCCACCTTCATTCATCCATCCAGACAAGCTCACACTCTCTTCAGTATTTATGAGCGATGGTGGTAGTGTTACCTTGCTACCCTCATCACCTTTTCTTTTTGTCCATTGAGGAGACAGCCCAGAAGCAGGAGCCCTGGCCTGGGTGTCTGGTGGCCTGAGCTTGGCCTCCACAAGTCACCCCATTCACCCAACCTTTATTCTTCAAACTCCTGCTCCGGGGCTCAAATTCCTCCCTTGTAAAGTGGAGGTCGGTCCACACAAGCTCAGTCTGACAATCCCGATGTTCAAGGACAGGCTGTTCCGGGCTGGGCAATAATGATCAGGGACATTTTCGTGGATTTACCATGCCCAGGTGCTTTCTAAGTGCTTTACGTGGTTAACTTTGTTGAGTCTTCCAACCCCCTGAGGCTTAGGCAGTTGCGTAGGGTCCCCTGCAATTTGAAAGGCCCTGTGCCTGTTTTAATTCTCTACTGTCGAGGTCTTAAAATTCATACTAGTTTTGAATCAGGGGCCTGGCATTTTCATTTTGTGCCAGGACTAAAAAATTATGTGATCAGTCCTGGGTTCAAGGTCTCCCTTTTAGAGGAACTGAGTAACTTGCCCAAGGTCAACTAACTCCCTGCCACTCAAGATGTAGTCCCTGACCAACTGCATCCTCATCTCAGAGCTTGTTAGAAATGTAGATTCCCAGGCCTGACAGAGTCAGATCTGTACTTTACCTAGATCAGATCCAGAGCCTGCTCTCTCAATCATTGTTTGCTATTTTCTTCTATTTCTGCATTTATTGGAAACATATTCTCAATTGCACAGGAAAAGACCTCAATTTCGGATCTTCAGTTAGAGATGATTCGCCTTCACCCTACTGTGGAAGGTGAGTTTCTAAGGGCCCCAAACTGCAGGACAGTGTGGGTGGGTGCCCCACAGGCGGTCAGAAGTGCCAGCTAATTGAGACATCCTACCCTCCTGAAATGTTGCACCCTAAGTTCCTCGCTTGAGAGTCTCGGCGCTGGCGAGGGTGGGATACCTCAGTTAGCTGGCTCTTCTGACTGCCTATGGAGTGTCTGTCCACGCTGTCCTGAGATTCAGGGCCTTTAGAAGTGCCAGGCTTCCAGTCTTGGGAATTTCTGATTAGGGCAGTTTCTCTACAGGGAACTCCAGAAAGGAGCGTGATTGGTCAAAATCAGAATTCAATCCTCCCACTATCGCTTCCTATCATTAACCTCAGGAAGTCAGCAGTCACCTGCTACCTGTCACACGTCCCTTTGTTCACAGCTCTGCCTTGGATATTGTTAGGGCTGGCGTCACCCCCCTTTTAATCTCCCTAGCAAACTGCTCCACCTAGCGGCGGGCAGCATCTCCCAGAGGCCGAGCTGGGTGTATGGAGACAGAGGGTCTCTTCAATGCCAGCCTCAGAGGACAGGTGGGAGGCCAGGATGGAGCCTGGCTAGTCACATCACCTGAGAGTGGCAGAGACTTTCTGGGCAGTGTCTGCCTGGCACCTGGCTTCAGCTGGGGGCTTTCAGCAGGCATGCCATGGTTGTTGGCACTGAGAGGGCCCTTCCCTAAGGAGGGCCGAGAGGTTCAGGGATTTTCTAGGGCCCTGGTTCCCAGAGCCATCTCACCTTCAGAACCACCTGGAAGTGAGAGATTTCTTAAAATGAAGATTTCCCAACCCAAGAATCAGAGTCTCCTGGGTATGGACATGATTCCTGCTACTTTTCCATGAAATAGAAAAAAGCACCCGCTCTGGGGAGATGCAGACCCACTGCCATGTGGCTTAGCGAATGGATGTAGCCTCTTTTTTTTTTTTTTTTTTGGAGGCGGACTCTTGCTCTGTCGCCCAGGCTGGAGTGCAGTGGCGCGATCTCGGCTCACTGTAAGCTCCGCCTTCCAGGTTCATGCCATTCTCCTGCCTCAGCCTCCCGAGTAGCTGGGACTACAGGAACCCGCCACCACGCCCGGCTAATTTTTTGTATTTTTAGTAGAGACGGAGTTTCACCGTGGTTGCGATCTCCTGACCTCGTGATCCGCCCGCCTCGGCCTCCCAAAATGCTGGGATTATAGGCGTGAGCCACCGCCCCCGGCCTGGATGCAGCCTTTATGAGATGAGAACCCCCCTGCTTTCTTTGGGGAAGGCAGCCCTGTGTGGAGGCATGCCTTTGGTAGTTGAATGCAGACTGCACCTCTGGCCCCCATTTGCCTTCTTAGCCAGGTTCCTTTTGTGCAGTAAATAGCCTGCATTGTTGTAAATGGTGCTCTTAGGTAGGGCTGGGAAAAACAGTGCAGGTGATTTTGATGACCAGCTAGGTGGGAGCCCTTGAGGCCTGGAGAGCAGCTGTAACTACAGGGGCCACGCAGGGGTGAGCATAACACCACGGATACTCCCTTCCTGTGCTGGGGGGTCCTCAGACATCCCTAGAACAAGGTTCTGCCCCTCTCTTGTTTACCCACTCAAAATAAGCAAAAACAAAAGCCTAGCCTCCAGGAATAACATTTAGGGAAGGCAGTGAGGAAAGGAGAATGGAAGGAGGGGAGGGGAGGAGCTCTTATCTATATCCAGCAGGTCCAGCCCTGCCTGTGCACACAGCTGAGTCACACCTCACGTCCTGCTCCACCCCAGCCCTGATGGCCCTGAGACATCTGCCAAGGGGCATTTCTCCTTCCAGGCTGAGTTCTGGGGGGTGGCAAGGTGGATGGCACTGGTGGGGGAGCCATGGGTCTGGGCTCTCATCCCCAACAAAGCCTTGCAGAGCACCCTGGGGAGAGTGACTGACCTCTCAAGGCGTTCCAGCTTTTTCAGTGGAACAGGGAGGTAGGTTTCAGGGTGTTAATGACAGGGAGAGGGCACCCACCCCTCCATGGCAGGGAAAGGCTCCAAGTCACGTAGTCCCTTTGGCATTGCTTTGTAGCATCACAGTGTGACAAGTGTGTCGATCAACTTTGACTAACTTCTATGGTGGTGACAGTATCCTCTACCCCCTCACTCCACCCCAGATCTCAGTGTTTACAACAGAGGCTGACTTCCCACTCACATTGGCTGCAGCGCTCTCTCCCAGTCACCTTCATTCCTGGACCCAGAGTAGGAGCAGCCCCTATCTGGGCCATGCAGGGCTTGTGGCACCAAGCAATGGTGCTCAAAGCTTCTGCTGAGATATGCATGTGAGGTTGCATTGTCCAAATCGAGTCACAAGACCAAACCTGAGTCAATGGGGCAGGGATGTATAATTCTATCACAGGGGATAGGGGAATGAATAATTGGGAATAGTAATGCAATCTACCGCCATGGACCCCTGACTTAGGCTGAAAGGATTTCGTCACAGGAAGAGAGAACATAATTTAGCCAAAGAAGACTGTGTGGAGTAGTGGAAAGAGCAAGGCTTGGACCTGGACAGGCCTGGAATTTAACCTGGACTCGACCATATGCTAGCTGTGTAATGTTGGCCAAGTTATTTAACTTCTCCAAATTTTCATTTCCATCTACAGAATGGGAATAATAACTAATTCAAAGGGCGATTTTGAGAATCAATTACATAGTAGATGTTAAGTCTTTGGCACACAGTAGGAACGCAATAAATATGACCACGCTACTCCACCCACTCCCCAGCTTTAACATTTTATCCAGGCCGGGCATGGTGGCTCACTCCTATACACCCAGCACTTTGGGAAGCCAAGACAGGAGGATCACTTGTGCCCAGGAGTTCAAGTCCAGCCTGGGCAACATAGGGAGACCTCTGTCTCTACAAAAACATTAAATAATTAGCCAGGCATGGTGATGCATGCCTGTAGTCCCAGCTACTCGAGAATCTAAAGTGGGAAGATTGCTTAAGCCTGGGAGGTTGAGGCTGCAGTGAGCCGTGATTGTGGCACTGCATTCCAGCCTGGGCAACAGAGTGAAACCCCATCTCAAAAAACAGAGCAACAACAAAAAATCCAAACAAAACAAAAATGTGGCTCATGCCTGTAATCCCAACACTTTGGGAGGCCAAGGCAGGAGGCTCACTTGAGCCCATGAGTTCAAGACCAGCCTGAGCAACATAGGCCATCTCTACAAAAAAAATTTTTTTTAATTAACCAAGTGTGGTGGTGCATGCATATAGTCTCAGCTACTCAGGACGCTGAGGTGGGAGGGTTGCTTATGCCTGGGAGGTGGAGGCTGCAGTGAGCTATGATGCCACCATTGCTGTCCAGCCTGGGCAACAGAGTAAGAACCTGTCTCAAAAATAAAAATATTTTATCCATAACTCTAGAGGTGTTGATTACCAATGCTCACTCCTTCTACCAACCTCACAACATGGGATTGAATGGAAATGAAAAAACCTATTGTGTGTTTACTGTGTCCCAGGCACCGCACTACATAATTTGTTGTCATAATCTCATTTATTTTCCCCAAACAACTCCTTGTATGCTATTAGCCCATATTAGAGATGAGGAACTTGAGGATCAGAGAGGATAAGTAACTTGCCATCAGTAACATGGGTGGCATAGGAAGGGTTTGAACCCATGCTCTAGATTCCAGAACCCATGCTCAAGAGCAGTGCTGTTCAAGAGTGATCTGGTACTGCTCTATGATGAAAGAACAGGAACTGAGAGTAAATGCTTGGAAACTTTTATAGCAGCTGGGCATTACCACAACATTCAAGCACACAGTTCGTGTCCTTGATTCACTGAACAGAATATAGACCAGTTTGGGTGACGTAGAAGTCTCCAGTAAATCACTTGTGGCAGAGGCTGTTTTCTGGTCATGCACAGTAGGACCACTCAATGGTCACAGCTCAGAAGTCCAGTCTTCACCACAGATAGTGTGAGAAGCCTCACCTTTACGGTGGAGCATCTGCCCTGTGAACTGTAGTGTCCCCGGAATTAGTACAAAAGATGCCGTTAATCAACAATGCTGCTGTTAATGGAAAAGATACCTTGTTTACACTGACATATGAGGCCCCAGGACAGGTCTGTGTGTCGCCCATGGCACTGTCTATGTTTTGTACACAGGACATACTCAGTATCCGTCTCCCTGCTTCAGTGAATGAATGAATGAATTGACAGATGAATGAATATACATTTCTGCTGTAGCAGAGCACCTAGCTGGATGGCCTTGGGCATAGCCATGAATTAGGCAAAATTTCTCTTTAGTCTTTTCCTGCCTGTACTTCTAGCTCCTTTCTCCTCTGGCTTTTTGCCTCTGCCCAAGCTTTTCAGTGCCTTCAGGGTGCTCTCCTGGCTGCCAGGGACCCCACACGCCCTCCTTTTCCTACAAGTGATGCCCTACTCTGGGACTTCACTGCCCAGTTCTCTAGCAGTTTTCCAGCAACTTCTCAGTTCTGAGTCTCTTCCAGGGGACGTCCCTCTAGCTGGCTGTCCCGCAGGTAGCAGGGCTCAGCCTTGACTGAGATAACACACAACTTAACGCAAGTGGGGGTTGTCCCTGCTGGTTCTGAGGAAACCAGCAAAGCTTTCTACTCAAAGCATGATGTGGGCTGATAAAAAATAAATAAGCAAATACATTTTAAAAACCAGCTAAGCTTCTTGTTTAGTTATTTTAAGTTTCAGGGTACATGTGCGGGATGTGCACGTTTGTTACATAGCTAAATGTGTGCCATGGTGGTTTGCTGCACCTATCAACCTATCACCTAGGTATTTTTTTTTTTTTTTTTTTTTGAGATGGAGTCTCGCTCTGTGGCCCAGGCTGGAGTGCAGTGGCGCAATCTCGGCTCACTGCAAGCTCCGCCTCCCGGGTTCACGCCATTCTCCTGCCTCAGCCTCTCCGAGTAGCTGGGACTACAGGCTCCCGCCACCATGCCCGGCTAATTTTTTGTATTTTTTAGTACAGACGGGGTTTCACCGTGGTCTCGATCTCCTGACATCGTGATCCTCCCGCCTCGGCCTCCCAAAGTGCTGGGATTACAAGCGTGAGCCACCGCGCCCGGCCTATCTATCACCTAGGTATTAAGCCCAGCATGCACTAGCTATTTTTCCTGATGCTCTCCCTCCGGCCACATCCCCTGACAGGCCCCAGTGTGTGTTGTTCCCCTCCCTGAGTCCATGTGATCTCAATGTTCAGCTCCTACGTACAAGTGAGACCATGCGCTGTTTGGTTTTCTGTTCCTGTGTTAGTTTGCTGAGGATAATGGCTTCCAACTTCATCCAAGTCTCTGCAAAGGACATGATCTCATTCCTGTTTTTGGCTGCATAGTATTCCATGGTGTATATGTACCACATTTTCTTTATCCAGTCTAACATTGATGGGCATTTGGGTTGATTCCATGTCTTTGCTATTGTGAATGGTGCCGTGATGGACATACACATGCATGTATCTTTATAATAGAATGATTTATATTCCTTAAAATACTATACTGAATGCTGGCATAGACGCAGTGAGACTGGCATTGTCATACGCTGCTGGTGAGGATAGCATGTGATACATTTCTAGAAAGCAGTTTTGTGATATGCTTCAAGAATTTTAAAAATTTACACCATTTAACCTAAAATTATACCTTAGATGTTTATCTGAAATAATCAGAGATCTGGCAAAATGTGTATGTACAGAGATATTTATCATAACATTATTTACACAGTGAAAAAGGAAATTCAACCTACATGGGTATGATTAAATTCAGTCACCATGAAATTTTATGCAGTTATTTAAATTATGTTTTTAAATTACTTTTAATGACCTGGTAAGATGCTTATTAGCTATTATAAGTTTAAAAAAAAGGCAGGGTTCAAAAATTTTAAATAAAATTTAATTAAAAAGTATGTGCACATAAACATACTGATCATCTGTCTGAGAGATAGATTCGGGGTGGTTTTATCCCTTTTGGTATTTTCTAAATATTCTATAACATGCACAAATGTATTTTTATGTTCAGAAAAAAATGTAGAAGGATTTTTTGAAGTCTTTTCCAGTTCTGCAGACAGAGCCCTTCCAGGCCTGCAGCCCCCCTCTCACTGCAGGATGCTCTGATGCAGGTTGCTGCTGGGGGCATTGCCCTGTATTTGCCAGGAGCCAGCCTTGAGCTCTGTTAGCCTGTATTCTGGCCCTGGTTTTACCACTAACTGGCTGCAAGACCTTGGACAAGTCATTTTATTTCCCTGGGCTTTGAGGGTCCTCATTTATAAAACAAAGCATCTGGATTTGATGATCTTCAGGGGTTAGATTCTGATTCTGTGATTCCGATAAACTCAAGAAGTCCAGGCATTTTTTGTGAATAAGTTTCCATGATTTATCCTTTTCCACTCCATGTATCTTAAACAGGGGATTCTTATCTGAAGGTAAAAGAATGAATCTCTAATGATAGATTCTCATATCAGGCTGTGAGTCACCTATACTTAAATAAACACAGACCTAATAGTTTTCTGCAACTCAGCATCCTAGGCATTATCTGTCCCTGCCCCTTCAGGACAAAAAGAGGAGGAGCTGAGAGGGCCAGGGACCTTTCCACATCAGCCTCCAGGCCTGAGAGGGAGAGGAGGGGTGTCTCTCTGAAAGCTTCTTTCTCGTCCCTGCCCCCTCCCCCAGCTGTTTACTACTGTCTGCTTCCTTCTGTCTCCATCCTCTTCCCTATGGGTGAGTTGGGCTTATGTCATCATGGTTCCCTGGTGGGCTGGTGGCTCAGCCACCACAGCCTGGGGAAGGAAGGAGTATGACTCATGCCCCAGATCCAGTGAGTCAGGCAGGGTGGGCTGGACCAGGGGTTTCCTAGGACAGGAAGCAGGTTCTAGGTGTGCCTTAACTTCTTCCTGGCAGGGGCCCTGCCAGGAGAGGGTATCCATCTTTCTCCCATTCCCATTTCTGTGAATTCATTCAAGAACCTCTCCTGCCAAAGAAAATGCCACCTCTTCTAAGCCTCAGAAGATTGTGTCTGGGTGGGGCCGAGACAGCCTCTTTGAGGAAGGAGATGGATAGACCACTGTTAGAGCCGAAGAGGATGAGAACTTCCCAGCTCAACCTCTCAAGTCCTGGCTTTCAGCCCAGCTAGGTTTCAGAGCTGGGACAATTCCTTAGGAGGCAAGAGTATTTGCAATGCCCTGGAGCTGCGTAACCTTGGGCAAGTTATTTAACTGCTTGGAGCTTCAGTTTCCTTGACTGGAAAATGACATAATAAACACCTCATGGGGTTGCTGTGCATTAGATAAAACCTAGCACCTACTACTATAGGCCTGGCTTCAGAAGGTGACCAGCCGATGTTCATTCTGAATCAGAATGGAAGCCCCGCTGCTTTGGGGCTTCCTGGGAAGTCTGAAGGCCAGTTAGTGCAGAAGGCTAGAGTGGCCCATTGGGCTGGCACGCAGTGACCCAGACCCTGCAAGTTTTCCTTGGGGCTGGCAGGTGGGAGGGGGGTTGGGGGGAAGTAACATGTCTACTACAGACATGTAGAAGCAGCACTGTGTCCAGAGCTCCAGGGCAGGGACTGGCCTGGGAGCTGGCTTCGGTCTGGTTCTGAAAGACACCCCCTGCCTTCCACAAGCTGGTTCACCTTCTTCCTCTCTAGAAACTTCTCTTCTCTTACAGGCATCTGAGGGCCTTTCCCATGCCTGGTGAAGAGTCCTGACAGGCCCTTCAAACTGGAGCACAAATAATATGGGCCTGCCCTATGACTCACGCCCACAATCCCAGCACTTTGGGAGGCTGAGGCAGGAGGACTGCTTGAGCCCAGGAGTTCGAGACCAGCCTGGACAATATAGTGAGACCCTGTCTCTATAAATAAAAATAAATTTTAAAAAATGTGTGACTGTGTTCTAAGGATTGCTAGACAGAATCAGTACTATTGTACTGAGTTTCCTTCTGTTCCAGGCTCCAGTATGGCCTGATAGAACATTGTTGTTGATCCTATCTATTTAAAATGTTAGCATTTTGTTCATCCTGGATTTTTTGACATTAATTTTGATTTAAAAAATGCACTAAAATATTATTTTTCTAGGTCTTACATGGTGGCTCTTGCCTGTAATCCCAGCACTTTGGGAAGCCCAGGCCAGAGGATTGCTTGAGGCCAGGAGTGAAGACCAGCCTGGGCAACACAGCAACACCCTATCTCTACAAAAAATAAAAATAAACCAGCCAGTCCTGGTGGTGCACTCCTGTAGTCCTAGCTACTTGGGGAGCTGAGGCAGGAGGATCTTAAGCCAAGAGTTTAAGGCTGCAGTGAGCTATGATCACACCACTGCACTCCAGCCTGGGTGACAGAGAAAGACCCTGTCTCAAAAAACAAACAAAAAAACAAAAAACCTATCATCTCTCTCTATATATAATTTATCTAGATTACTGGACTCCTTGGTGCCGCGTTAAAATTTGTCCTTAATGATGGCATTTTTGGCTTCATCTTTTTTGAGGGAGCGGGGTATATCTTGGGGACAGGGGGCCCTGCAAATGTGCCTGCCGCCTTAAAACTGTGACCTTCCTGTTACTGAGAGGTCTTCTCTGCCCCCATCAGAGGCCAGGATAAAATTCCCAAACCAGTTTCGGCTCACCCACTGTCCCATCTCCTACTTCCAATGAGCTCAGGAATGGCTCCAAATCCTGGAGTCCTGTCGGTTATGTTCAATTCGATAAGCGTTCCTCGAGGGCAATGCGCTAAGTGCCCGGGAAGCACCTGGCGAAGGACGCTGAGCAGATTGGAACAGTAAGGGGCGGGGCGCACCTGGATGGGGCGGGGCTGGCCGCTCTGTACCTGGAGGACCAACTACCGACCCTGGAGCACCTTTTGGTGGAAACGTCACGTCAGAAATCCCGACCTGGTCTGACTTCCTGCCCCGGGGCCTCAGGCTCTGGACACGCGCCAGGGAGGCGTCGCCCTGCCGCGTCGGAGCTGCTTCCTGGGCGCCGTGGGCGCGGACTGCGCGGGCTACGCGGGTGCGGAGGAGCGCGAGGCGCGGGGACGGCGCACCTGGGGTGGCCCTGGCGTGCGGGCGGCAACATGGAGGACGGCGTGCTCAAGGAGGGCTTCCTGGTCAAGAGGGTGAGTGCGCGTCCGAGCCTCGGGACAGTGCCCGGGTGGGGCCCCGCCGACGCGGCTCCTCAGAGCGGGGCCAGACGCGCGCCCCGGAACGGGCGTGCGTCTGGTCCCCATCCCCAACCCCCATGGTGGGACCGGGCTGCCTGTGGCCCTAATGGGCAGAGCTGCATGTCCGAGGGGACGCGGGGTGAGCGGTGGCTCTGCGCACAGGCAAGGAGGAGAATCCCACTTGGTTAGCGCAGTATGGAGTCGGGGCAGGGGTACTGAAGCCTGTGCCTTTTTTTTTTTTTGAGACGGAGTCTCACTCTGTCGCCCAGGCTGGAGTGCAGTGGCGCAATCTCGGCTCACTGCAAGCGAAGCCTGTGTCTTAATTAAAACTTGTTAAAATATTGTGAATGGTATGATATTTAAATAAAATTTACTAAGATAATATAGGCGTGCTCTGTAATTTACAACCTGTGAAGAAGGAGGAATGCTACTATGTGTCTTAAGCACTTATTGTTGGCCAGCCCTGGATATTGTCTCATGTCATCCTCCCTGCAGCCCTGCGGGTCAGTGGTACCTAATTGCCCCCCTTTCATCAAGGGGGGAAAACGAAGCCCAGAGGAGTTAGGGAACTTGCTCGGGGTGGTGAAGGCAGTGGGTGGTGGAGCCAGGATCGGGATCAGACCCACTCAGGTTGACCCAAACCTTTTCCTGCCTCCCGAGTGCCATACACGGTGGGTATTGACATCACTCTATTACAGATGGGGAAACTGAGGACCAGAAAGATGAAGTGGCTTGCCCAGAGCTCCAGAGCCAGTAATAGCTGGGACAGGAACTGCATGTTCTGACCTTCCCTCCTCAGCCCTTCCCCACCACCCCAGCTGGCCCAGGGCAAACAAGAGTGCAAACAAAAACTCGGTGCCTGGGATTATGGTAGAAGATGAACAAAAGAGCAGCTGCAAAAGGAAGTTTGTTATTTCAAAATTTTTTCCTGATTTGACCTTTTTTTTTTTTTTTTGAGACGGGGTCACCCAGGCTGGAGTGCAGTGACACAATCCTGGCTCACCACAGCCTCGACTTCCCAGACTCAGGTGATCCTCTCACCTCAGCTTCCCGAGTAGCTGGGACTACAGGTGTCCACTACTATGCCCAGCTAATTTTTGTATTTTTTTGTGGAGACAGGGTTTCGCCATGTGTCCCAGGCAGGTCTCGAACTCCCGGGTTTAAGTGATCTACCCACCTTAGCCTCCCAAAGTGCTGGGATAACAGGCGTGAGCCACCACACAGAGCATAATTTGAACAATGACATTAACACTAACCATTTATACTGCCATGATGGCATAGCAAAGAGACATATAAATCCAGGGCTGAGCTTTCTGGTTCTTCTACTGAGTTTTCAGCTTTGAGAGGGGAATGAAGAGGGATGAGGGGCCCTTCCTTTCATTGCCTCCTAGGGTGGCTGGATCAGCCCTAAAGTCTCAGATCACTTTCATTTTCCCCACAAAATGTGTCCACATGATGTTGCACGTTATTTGTACGGGAGAGCGGTGGCTGTTTGCTGTAAACAGTAAGCAAGGAGGGTAGAAGCTGATGCCAGATCAAGGGTCAGACTGGATAGAGCAGTACGAAGCGCCACGCCCACTTGCCACTGTGGCTGAACTGATAGGCCGGTTTCTCGCAGCATGTGGAGGTGGCTGCACCTCAGAGAGGCTACACATGGGGAGCTTCCGTCGTCCTAATCTCACATTTAACTGCAGCTTGGGAGGTGGGAGGGAGAGTGAGAGCTGGGCACGGGGCTTTTGCTTGGCACCGTTGATAGCTGGGCCCTGGTAGGGCCTGTGGAAGGATGGAGTTAACATGGAGACAGATCCTTCTGATAGAACTTTGGGAGTTTTGGGGGCCTCCTCCTGTTCCTGGGGGTTACCTTCCATCATTCCCTGTCACCCCCACCACCTCAAGAGTCAGAGGAGGGCTAAGGGCAGAGCCACAGAGCCCCCAGGATATCGCCAGGAGAAGGATGGGACTTCTCTTCTGGGTGGCCTGATTAGGGAATCCAGGGTGCAGAAAATGAGGAGAGTCAACAGATCTGGTGCCCATAAGCCCTTGGAAAAGACGGGGCTTGGCTGAAATACCTAGAGCTCATTCCAGCCAAACCCAAAGACTGGGATGGAGCCTGACCCTGAGGCAAGCGGAAGTCACACCCCTCCCTGCAGGGTGAAGGATAGAGCCCCAGAACCCCTGTCGTGGTCCCAGCCTGCTGAGTAATCCCAACTTTTTCAACCCTCCATATCCCCTTTCCTCTTAGATGGCAATAGCAGTCCCTATGTCCACTGGAGAAGTTGCAGGCTGTGGCAGGGGGATTCCGTAGTCTTAGGAGAGTTAAGAGCTCAGAGGTGGGGCAGGCCGTGAGCTGGAAGCCAGAGTGCAGAGCAGTCATCACCGGTGAAGGCGAAGCCAGAGACAGGCAGGGACATGACAGAGTTGGCTCTTAATCCCGCCCAGATGAGAAAGAAGCAGAGTTCCAGGCAAAATGCAGGGAGCTCATTGGGCCTGGCTCTCAGGGGAGTGGGGGGAGGAAAGTGGGGGATGAGCCGGGAGCAGGAGTGCTTTTCCTGGGAGAAGAGGCAGCAGCACTGCTAGGCGTTCCTGCCTGGCTCATATTGTGAATAACATTGCAATGAGAACATGCTCTGGCCTAGAAATTTTATGTGTAGGGCTCTATCCTTTGTTGTAAAGCTCTGTAAAAGCTTTATAACAAAGAGTTATTTTTATTTTATTTTGTATTTTTGTAGAGATGAGGTCTCACTCTGTTGCCCAGGCTGGTCTCAAACTCCTGGCTCAAGTGATCCTCTGGCCTCCGCCTCCCAGAGTGCTGAGATTAGAGGTGTGAGTCATCACACCCCCCTGTTATTTATTTATTTTGTTTAGAGAGGGTCTCACTCTGTTGCCCAGGCTGGAATACAGTGGCATCAGCAAGGCTCACTGCAGCCTCAACCTCCCAGGCTCAAACAATCCTCCTACCTCAGCCTCCCTAGTAGCTGGGACTACAGGTACATGTTACCACACCCAGCTAATGTTTTGTTTTTTGCTTTCTTTTTTTTAATTTCTTTTTTTTTTTTTTTATAGCAACAGGGTCTCACCATGTTGCCCAGGCTGGTTTTGAACTCCTGGGCTCAAGCAATCCTCCCACCTTGGCCTCTCTAAGTGCTGGGATTATAGGCGCCAATAAAGAATCATTTATGTGGTGAAAAAACTGAAAACTACCTGTCTGTCCCCACCAAATTACTAATTAAATTATGGTTACGCAGATGTTGAAAATGTTTATAGTATTAAAATCCGAAGAGTAAAGTGGTAAAATGTATGAGTAAAGAAAAAATATGCGTAGAAGAAAAAGACCAGAAGGAGTTCTGGAGACTAGAGGTGCAAAATTAAGGTGTTGCCAGGGCCGTGCTGCCTCTGAAACTTGTGGAGGAGGATCCGTCCTAGCTTCTGGTGTTTGCAGGCAACCCTTGGCATTCCCTGGCTTCTAAATACTTCACTGCAACCACTGTCTCTGTTGTCACGTGACCATCCTCTCCCTATGTGTCTCTTAGTGTCCAAATTTTCCTCTTCCTATAAGGACACCAGTCATATTGGATTAGTGCCCATTCTAGTCTAGGGTGACTTCATTTTAACTTGATTACATCTGCAAAGACCCTATTTCCAAATAACATCACACTTACAGGTCCAGAGGTTAGGACTTCAACATATCTTTTTTGGGGAAATACAATTCAACCCATAGCAAGTACCATCCCATCTTTGTTTTTCGTGTTTTATTTTATTTATTTATTTTGAGACCGAGTTTTGCTCTTGTTGCCCAGGCTGCAGTGCAATGGTGCAATCTCGGCTGACTGCAACCTCTGCCTCCCAGGTTCAAGTGATTCTCATGCCTCAGCCTCTTGAGTAGCTGGGATTACAAGCATGTGCCACCACGCCTGGCTAATTTTGTATTTTTAGTAGAGACGGGGTTTTCCGTGTTGGTCAGGCTGATCTTGAACTCCTGACCTCAGGTGATCCACCCACCTGGCCTTCCAAAGTACTGGGATTACAGGCATGAGCCACCATGCCCGGCCCTCTATTTTATTTTATTTTCAAGAGACAGTGTCTCACCAATTTACCCAGGCTGGAGCACAGGGACTATTCACAGGCATGATCATAGTGCATTGCAATGTTGAGCTCTTGTGCTCAAGCGAACTTCCTGGCTCAGCCTCCAAGTAGCTGGGACTACAAGTCCACACCACTGGGCCCAGCTGGCATCTCTGCTTTTCTCAGCGTTATGGGCAAGACCTTTCTGTGCCTCTGTTTCCTTATCTTTAAAGTTAGGGGTCTGCCGGGTGTGGTGGCTCACACCTGTAATCCCAACAATGTGGGAGGCAAAAGTGGGAGGATTGCTTGAGGCCAGGAGTTCGAGAGCAGCCTAGGCAACAAAATGAGAACTCATCTCTACAAAAAATAAAATAATTAGCCAGTCATGGTGGTACTCACTTGTAGTCCCAGCTGCTTGGGAGGCTGAGGTGGGAGAATCGCTTGAGCCCAGGGGTTTGAGGCTGCAGTGAGCTATGATCATGCCACTGCACTCCAGCCTTGGCAACCAAATGAGACCCTGCCTCAAAACATTTTTTTTTTAATTAAAAAAAATAAGGTTAGGGGCCAGGTGTGGTGGCTCATGCCTGTAATCCCAGCATTTTAGGAGGCCGAGGCTGGCAGATCACAAGGTCAGGAGTTCGAGACCAGCCTAGCCGACATAGTGAAACCCCATCTCTACTAAAAATACAAAAAATTAGCCAGGTGTGGTGGCGGGTGCCTCTAATCCCAGCTAGTCAGGAGGCTGAGGCAGGAGAATTGCTTGAATCCAGGAGGCAGAGGTTGCAGTGAGCTGAGATTGTGCCACTGCACTCCAGCCCGGGCGACAGTGCAAGACTCCATCTCAAAAAAAAGTAATAGTAATAAGGTTAAGGAATAGAGGAGGCTTTTTCCTAGTGTCTCTCCAGCTGTGACATTCTGTGTCTCGTAAGCCCATCCCTGAGGTGCCATTCCAGCTTATGGGCCCCTCATCCTTCCCTCCAAAAGGGATCCAGGGAACTCCAAGCACCCCCTGCTTCAGCTGGCCTCTGGCTCTAGCTAGCTGATTACAAACAAGAAACCTAAGAGAGAGGCTACTCTGTGCCCAGGGACAAGTGTCCAGGTGGAGGGAGGCCTGGGTTCTTCTTAGCATACCATTGTGTTATCGGCCTGTGACTCACTTTGCCTGGTGGTTTTAGACCAGTCACTATGCCCTCTGTGCGTGGTGTGGTTTATCTGTAGAGCAGAACCGGTGGTGCTTTCCTGCCAGGTTCGTGAGTATTCCAGCAGCCTCTAGCTGAGCTCCTCACTCCAGTCTCACCTGCTTCCTTTGGCTATTCCTGTGTTCGGAGTGATAGGTTTAACATGAAAACGTAAGCTTGCTGTCTTTCTGCTTAAAATCCTTCAAAGACTCCCCTTGAAGATCAAACTTTGTGGCAGAGAACCTGAAGCCCTTGCTAACTTGGTCCCCATCACCTCCCCTATGGAGCCCAAGCCATATAGAACCATGGGGAGTTTCCCCAAAGTGGCAGGAGTCCTATGCTCACCCCTTCTTGACTTCCTGACCTGCCTAACTCCACACAACCAGAAAGACTGAGCCCCAGTATCACTCCTGGGAATGTACCTACTCCCACCTCAGCCTCTCCTGAGCTCCTCCTTGGGGTTTGTATCATGCCCTATGTTAATTATTGATTGCTGTATAACAAATTATCCCAAAAGTTAGCATCTTTTTTTTTTTTTTTTTTTGAGATGGAATCTTGCTCTTTCACCAAGGCTGAAGTGCAGTGGCGCCATCTTGGCTCAATGCAACCCCCTCCTCCTGGGTTCAAGTGATTCTTGTGCCTCAGCCTCCTGAGTAGCTGGGACTACAGGCACCCACCACCACCCCCAGCTAAGTTTTGAATTTTTAGTAGAGACGGTGTTTCACCATGTTGGCCAGGTTGGTCTCAAACTCCTGACTTTAAGTGATCTACCCGCCCTCAGCCTACCAAAGTGCTGGGGTTACAGATGTGAGCCACCGCGCCTGGCCAAGCATCTTTGAGACAGAGTCTCGCTCTGTCGCCCAGGCTGGAGTGCAGTGGCGCAATCTCGGCTCACTGCAAGCTCCGCCTCCCGGGTTCACGCCATTCTCCTGCCTCAGCCTCTCCGAGTAGCTGGGACTACAGGCGCCCGCCACCACGCCCGGCTAATTTTTTTTTGTATTTTTAGTAGAGACGGGGTTTCACCGTTCACCGTGGTCTCGATCTCCTGACCTCGTGATCCGCCCGCCTCGTACAAGCGTGAGCCACCGCGCCCGGCTGGCCAAGCATCTTAAAACAACAAGATTTGTCATCTCACTGTTTCTGAGGGTCAGATATCCAGTAACAGTGTAGCTGCAAGACTGGCTCAGGGTCTCTCTTGAGGCTGCAGCCAAGAGTGACAGTCACCTGAAGGCTTGACTGGCTGTAGGGTCCAATTCTGAGCTCACCTACATGGCTGTTGGCTGGAGGCCTTGGCTCCTCACCTCTCAATCGGGCTGCTTAGGATATGGCAGCTAGCTTTTCTCACAGCAAATAATCAGAGAGAGGGAGAGAGAGAGGCAGAGGGAGAAAGAGAGAGAATGCCAATAAGAAGCCTCAGAAGACCTTTATAACCTAATGTCAGAATTGGGATACCATCACTCTGCCATATTGCCATACAGACCAACCCTAGTAAAATGTGGAAAGAGACTATGCAAGAGTGTGAACACTAGAAGGAGGGGATCACTGAGGCCATGCCAGTCATCTGTCCTGGAACTTTTCATACTGGGTGGGGTAGGTGTCTGTCTTCCCCACTGGATTAGGACAGAGTCTTGTTCATCTTTGCCTTGGTGCCATATTATTAATCATTGATTATTAAATGAATGAATGATTTCCCTAATCATCTCATCAGGATTTTTGTGTATTTAAATTTAAATGCATTTTTTCATGGTAAAAATAATACATTTGTATTAGTAAACAAACTCAAACAGTACTCAAGGAAATGAAAATGAAAATAAGTTTCTATTCTTTTTTTTCTTTTTTTTTTGAGATGGCCTCTTGCTCTGTCGCCCAGGCTGGAGCTCAATCTTGGCTCACTGCAACCTCCACTTTCAGGATTCAAGCAATTCTCCTGCCTCAGCCTCCTGAGTAGTTGGGATTACAGGCGCCTGCCACCACACCTGGCTAGTTTTATATTTTTAGTAGAGACGGGGTTTTGCCATGTTGGCCACGGTGGTCTTGAACTTCTGACCCCAGGTGACCGGCCTACTTTGGTCTCCCAAAGTTCTGGGATTACAGGTGTGAGCCACCGCACCTGGCCACCATTCTTATTACTCTGTATCCACTCTTACTCCTTAGGAGTGACCATTGTTTACATTTCTGGGGTATCCCTCCAGAAATTTTCTAAACTACAAGAAATAAGTATTAGAAATACTTATGTACTATATATATTTTTTCTGAGATGAGGTCTCACTCTGTTGCCCAGGATGGAGTTCATTGGTGTGATCATAGCTTACTGCAGCCTCGACCTCCCAGGCTCAAATGACCCTCCCACCTCAGCCTCCTGAGTGGCTGGGACCACAGGTGCATGTCACCACACCTGACTAATTTTTTTTATTATTTGTAGAGACTAGGTCTTGCTATGTTGTCCAAGCTGGTCTTGAAGTCCTAGGCTCAAGTGATCCTCCCATCTTAGCATTCCAAAGTGCTGGGATTACAGGTGTGAATCACCACACCCAACTCGAAATTTTAAATATTTAGAAGTATTTTCTAAAATACTACTACTAGAGGTTTGTTGTTTAGTTTTGTTTTTGAGACAGGGTCTCACTATGTTGCCCAGGCTAGACTTGGACTTTAAGGCTTGGGCAATCCTCCTGCCTCAGCCTCCTGAGTAGCTGAGACTACAGCTGCATGTGGCTACCAGATTTTTTTAGGTATCATACGAAGTAATATGAGTAAAAGTGCTTTGTTCATGTCAAAGACATTGCCACCTATTCTTGGTGCTTTAGACTGCTGAGTCTGACCTTGAAGGCTGTGCCAGTGGCCTACCATCTCTTAGGATTGGAATTCTTGCACTGCAGCTACACCAGGCACTACGTTGTTACCATATACATTTAGATTATTTTTCATTTTTTCATTATTATAAGCGGTGTTCCTATAAGTGTCAATACGTAAAACCTTTTCTATAATCTATATTATTTTCTTTCAAAAATCTTTTTGGCAGTCTCACTGTGTTGCCCAGGCTAGAGTGTGGTAGCACAATCACAGCTTGTTGCAGCCTTGACTTCCCAGGCTAAAGTGATCCTCCCACCTCAGCCTCTTGAGTTAGCTGAGACTACAGGAGTGTGCCACCACGTCCAGCTAATTTTTAATTTTTTTGTAGAGATGACTTCTCACTATAGCGCCCAGACTGGTCTTGAACTCCTGAGCTCAGGTGATTCTCTCTCCTTGGCCTCCGAAAGTGCTGAGATTATAGGCGTGAGCCACTGCACCCAGCCTCATATTCTAAATTATTTACTTAACAGAGATCCCTAAAGTGGTATTATTGGGTCAAAGGATTTGAACATTTTCATGAGGGCCACCAGCTTCTTTGAATTTCTTGCCTACATAGTACATCTTTTGTCATCAGTTTTTCTCCTCAGACTTCTCTCCTTTGCTATCAGTTAGGATTCTCAGTTGCTTGTAACACATTCCACTCTAGTGACTTTGAACAGAAGGGATTTCTTGGAGGACATATACAAACTCGGGAATATTTGACAGGCCAGAGAATATTTGGCTGGGATGCCATAAAGCCAGGGACCATACAGTCAGACAAAAACCCCCACAGTACTAGGTTGGTGTAATTTCTGTTGGAAGATGTTTCTATTGGAAGCATCACTGCTGACACTGCCACCTGTCCCTGATAACTCTGAGTCTGGGTATCAGAACGATATGCTCTTTTGCTACTGTCCTTGCCAAAATTTCTTGTTTTCCCACGTTGGACTACCATCAAACATGCATCAATGCAAAATGGACAAAAAATTTGAATAGACATTTCTCGAAAGAAGACATACAAATGGCAAAAAGGTCTGTGAAAAAGTGCTCAACACCATTGATTATCAGGGAAATGCAAATCAAAACTACAATGGGATATCATCTCACCCCAGTTAAAATAGCTTTTATCCAAAAGACAGGCAAACACAAATGCTGGTGAGGATATGGAGAAAAGGGAACCCTTATACACTGTTGGTGAGTATGTAAATCAGTACAACCACTATGCAGAACAATTTAGAGGTTCCTCAAAACATAAACAGAGCTACCATGTGATCCAGCAATTCCACTGCTGGGTATATACCCAAAACAAAGGAAATCAGTATATTGAAGGGATATCTGCACACCCATGTTTGTTGCAGCACTGTTTACAATAGCCAAGATTGGAAGCAACCTGTGTCCTCCAACACATGAATGAATAAAGAAAATGTGGTACATATGTACAATGGAATACTATTCAGCCATAAAAAAGAATGAGATCCTGTCATTTGCAACAATGTGGATGGAACTGGAGGTCATTATGTTAAATGAAATAAGCCAGGCACAGAAAGACAAATATCACATGTTCTCACTTATTTGCCGGCTCTAAAAATCAAAACAATTGAACTCATGGACTTAGAGAGTAGAAGGATGGTTGTTACCAGAGGCTGGGAAGGGTGGGTGAGGGGCTGCAGGGGAGGTGGGAATGGTTAATGGGTACAAAAAAAATAATTAGAAAGAATGAGAAAGACCTACTATTTAATAGCACCACAGGGTGACTATAGTCAATAACAACTTAATTGTACATTTTAAAATAACTAAAAGAGTATAATCGGATAGTTTGTAACACAAAGGATAAATGCTTGAGGGGATGGATACCCCATTCTCCATAATGTGATTATTATGCAATGTATGCCTGTATCAAAACATCTCATGTATCCCATGTATATATACTTACTATGTACCCACAAAAATTAAAAATAAAAAAATTTAAAGTAAAAAAATACATCAATGCCCCATGCATGGAATTGACAGAAACTTCCTTAAGTGGAAGGTACTCTGGGAAATGTAACATTTCGTCCAGGAAAGTATAACATCTCTGTATTTTTGTTGTTGTTGTTGTTCGAGATGGACTCTTCCTCTGTCACCCAGGCTGGAGCGCAGTGGCACCGTCATCTTGGCTCACTGCAAACTCCACCTCCTGAGTTCAAGTGATTCTTCTGCCTCAGCCTGCTGAGTAGCTGGGATTACAGGCATGTGCCACCATGCCCAGCTAATTTTTGTATTTTTAGCAGAGACAGGGTCTCACCATGTTGGCCAGACTGCTCTCGAACTCCTGACCTCAGGAGTTGGGTGATCCGCCCACCTCGGCCTCCCAAAATGTTGGGATTACAAGCGTGAGCCACCGCGCCGGCCTGTATTTGTATTTTCTGCCCAATATCTGTTGGTTGCATTTTTCTCCTTTTATATCACTAGTCTCCTTCCTTTCCCTATCATATTAGTTTATGAGGGCTGCTATAACTAAATATCGCAGAATAGGTGGTTGAAACAACTGAGATTTATTTCTCATGGTTCTGTATGTTAGAAGTCCAATATCAAGGTACCAGCAGTTTGGTTTCTTCTAAGGCCTCTCTCTCCTTGGCTTGCAGATGGCACCTCCTCACTGTGTCCTCAGTGGTCTTTCCTCTCTGTGAGCTCTCTGTGTGTCCAAATCTCCTCTTCTTTTTAAAATTATTATTGTTGTTTTAGAGACAGGGACTCACTCTGTTGCCCAGGCTGCAGTGTAGTGGCATGATCTTGGTTCACTGTAGCATTAACCTCCTGGGCCCCAGCAATCCTCCCACCTCAGTCTCCCAAGTAGCTTGGACTACAGGCACGTGCCACTGCGCCTGTCTAATTTTTATTTATTTGTTTGTTTATTTATTTATTTTTATTGATCGAGATGGGGTCTCCCTATGTTGCTGAGGCTGGCCTCAAACTCCTGGGCTCAAGCAATCCTTCTGCCTCAGCCTCCCAAATTCCTGGGATTACAGGCCTGAGCCACCGCAGCCAACCTAAATCTCCTTTTCTTATAAAGACTCTAGTCAGATTGGATTAAGGCCCATCCTAATGACCCCATTTTAATTTAATTCCCTCTTTAAAGGGGATGTATCTCCAAATACATTCCCAGTCTCAGGCACTGGGGCTAGGCATTCAACATACGAATTTTGGAGGCACACAGTCACACGGTTCATCCCATACTATTATTTTTTTTTTTAAGAGGCAGAGTCTTGCTCTGTCACCCAGGTTGGAGTGCTGTGGTGTGATCATAGCTCACTGTAGCCTCAAACTCCTGGGTTTAAATGATTGTCCCTCCTCAGCCTCCCAAGTAGCTGGGGCTGCAGGTGTGTGCCACCATGCCTGGCTAATTTTTAATTTTTACTTGTAGAGATGGCATTTCACTATGTTGCCCAGGCTAGTCTCAAACTCCTGGTCTCAAGTGATCCTCCTACCTTGCCCTCCCGAAGTGCCGGGATTACAGGCGTGAACCACCGAGCTCAGCCCTAAGATTCTTTTGCCCTCTCCTCTACTCCACCTCCCACCAGTCCACATACCATTAACTTAATTGCCTTCTCCACTCCCTTCCAGCTACAGCCTTGGGTGCCAGCAGTTTACTGCCTTGGATTCGGAAGCACCCAGATGTCCCAGACCAGTCCTGCTAGTGCTGCCCCAGGACCCCTGCAGTTGGGGCGGGGGGTGGTCATAGGAAATGGGGACCTGAGGCTGGGCTATGTGCAGAGCAGTAGAGAACCCCAATAGCTGCGAAGTCAAAGACAAATCTTTTTATTTCTTTAAACATGTCTGCTTGTGTCAGGTAAAACTGTCAATGCCCATACTACGTGTGGATGTAAGTAAGGAACAAAGAGAGCAAAAATGTGCAATTCTGCTGGACTGCACGAACCCTCTCATGGAAACAGAGTGATCATCACGTAGCATAATAACACTGGGACATGTTAATAAACTCTTGTCAGATTAGCTGTGTTGTAAGTCTTATTTAGTTGTCACAGTAAATTCTGTTTGGGCTCAAGTCAGTGCTCACAAAGCTCAGTTATATGCACAAATAACTTTGGTGCAGACGATTCCTTCAACTTTTGGCTCTCTAACAGCTCTTAGTACATGCTGAGTGTGGAATAGAATCATAGCACCAGAGATTGAGAACTAAAAGGGTCTTTGATATGAATCCGTGGTAGGCAAGGAAATGAGTGAGTTGGAGCAACGGACTTTGATTCAGGTAAAGCACCTCTGTCGGTTAGAACCTAGCCCTAAGCTGGGCTTTGGAAATATCCCAGGAAGGTGCTTTTGTGACTGTGTACTAAACTCATTCCTTTCTGATCCCTCAGCAGACATTTCCCCATCCACTGATCTTTCTAGAAACAGGCTTTCCATGTTCACCTGACTATTCTGCCCATTGGCTCTACCACACACCTGAGAGCCACCTAAACTACCCTTCTCTTTATTCCTGCCACCTGAGAACCACCTAAACTAACTTCTCTTTATTCTTGCCACCTGAGAACCACCTAAACCACCCTTCTCTTTATTCCTGCCACCTGAGAACCACCTAAACCACCCTTCTCTTTATTCCTGCCACCTGAGAACCACCTAAACCACCCTTCTCTTTATTCCTGCCACCTGAGAACCACCTAAACTACCCTTCTCTTTATTCCTGCCACCTGAGAACCACCTAAACTACCCTTCTCTTTCTTCCTGCCACCTGAGAACCACCTAAACTACCCTTCTCTTTATTCCTGCCACCTGACAGCCACCTAAACTACCCTTCTTTTTAAGCCTGCCACACCTGGCTAGGTAAGACTGTCAGAGTCCTTAGCTCTGGGAGACTGTAAGTGGCCTCATATTGCACACATCCTTTGACTAGTAATATTCTTTCTAGGAATATATCCAAAGGAAAAAAAATAGATGCAGGTCAAAATTTACATGTAAGGATATTCATTACAGAACAGTGGAAAAAATGGAACAACCTCAGTTGCAAACAATAGAAGTTGGCAAGTAAACTATGTATCCACATAATTGTCATTAAAAATATGTTTTACAGAAATTTAATGGTGTGAGAAGATGCTCAGCAAGGCCAAACAAAACAGGGACCGGGCATGGTGGCTCATGCATGTAATCCTAGCATTCTGGAAGGCCAAGGTGAGAGGATCACAGAAGCCCAGGAGTTCTTCAAGACCAGCCTAGGGAGTACAGTGCGACCTCGTCTTTACAAAAAAAATTTACAAATTAGCCAGGTGTGGTGGCACAGGCTTGTAGTCCCAGCCACTCAGGAAGCTGAGGTGGGAGGATCACTTGAGTCCAGGAAAGGGAGGCTGCAGTGAGCTGAGGCCATGCCACTGTACTCCAGCCTGTCTCTTTTGAGACCTTGTCTATAAAACAAGAACAAAAACAAAAAAACTAGAAAATAAAACTATATGTAAAATAATCTTAATTTTTAAAAAAAACCAGAAGGCAAAAACTGAAAGGAAAAAAGACTGGAAGGAAATACAATATGTTAGCAATGGCTGTCTCCTAGCAGTAGGATTACAGGCGAGTGATTTTTCTCTTCTTTTTACTTTGTAGTTTCTTTCAAGGTTTATAACCTGAGAAATGGCCAAATAGGAACTAGAAGGTCAGTGCCAAAGGTCTTTGCTACGTACTCAAAAGAGATCCAGACACAAATCCTGCTGTCTTCCTTGGAGAGTGATTTCCACAGCACAGTCTGGTTACCTGTGCCACCGGACACCCCTCCCTGAACACCACACCCTCCCCTTGACCACCTCACCTCAGGGCTTTCTTGTCTGTCCATAGGGCCACATTGTCCACAACTGGAAGGCGCGATGGTTCATCCTTCGGCAGAACACGCTGGTGTACTACAAGCTTGAGGGGGGTCGGAGAGTGACCCCTCCCAAGGGCCGGATCCTCCTCGATGGCTGCACCATCACCTGCCCCTGCCTGGAGTATGAAAACCGACCGGTAAGTGACGGCCCCTGCTGTCCAGCTCCTCTCTGTTCCACAGTCTTCCCACCTCTGGCCTCTTTGGGAAAGTGGTGTGGGTAGGAGGAAGAGCTCAGAGTTAGAATTGAAGAACTTGGATTCAAATCCTGGCTCCGCCACGTACCAGGTATGTGAGCTTGGACAAGTAGCTAAACCTCTCTGAGCCTTCGTTCCTCATCTGTAAAATGGGATGAAATAATTACCCCTGAGTGTCTCACATGGTTGTGGTGAGGACCATGAAGGTCACAGTGTATTAGAGTACTGTATGGGCTGGGAGGCAGGCACCACACAAATGTGAGTAATTACTGCTATCTTGGGGTTCACTATGATGGCTTTCATCCCCTGAGGGGTCTGTGTTCCAGAAGTAAGGGGTGGCTTCAACCCTACCATTAAAAAAGTCTAGGCTGGGCGTGGTGGCTCACGCCTGTAATCCCAACACTTTGGGAGGCCGAGATGGGCAGATTGCTTGAGGTGAGGAGTTTGAGACCAGCCTGGCCAATATTTTTAGTATTTGTACTAAAAATACAAAAATTAGCTGAGTGTGGTCGCAGCGGCCTGTAATCCCAGCTACTTGGGAGGCTGAGGCAGGAGAATCGCTTGACCCTGGGAGGCAGAGTTTGCAGTGAGCCGAGATCACACCACTGCACTCCAGCCTGGGCGACAGAATGAGACTCCTCAAAAAAAAAAAAAAAAGTTTCTCCTAATAAATTATTTATCAAGGGCCCATCATGTGCCAAGAAATTTGCAAGGCATGGAGGAATCAAGGAAGAAAATGGTAAGATTGTTTCTTCATAGAGTTGCTCATTTTATTGGGAAAGCAAGTGGTTAATTGAAAAACATTTGGCGTTCCAATGCCACAGCTATCAGGAGCTGCAGAAAACCCTTTATCCCTGAAGAGGAAAAAGATATTTCAGGCTGGGTCAGGCAACGCTTCAGGAATAGAGATGTGGGCAAAGATGGAACAAGGAGAGAGGCAGTCATTCTGGACAGGTAGAATGTCTTGAGTAAAAGTAAGAAGAGAATGCATGCAGAGAGGTGGGTGTGGCTTCTGGGGAGTAGGGCCTCCAGTGTGGTCAAAGGGGAATGTTCACCAAATCAGTGATAGGAGTTTGGTTTGGGCCAGATGGAGGTAATGGAGAGCCATTGAAGATTTTGAGTGACAGCATGGTCTGATGAGAATTCTCTTAGAGGCCAGGCGCATTGGCTCACACCTGTAATCTCAGCACTTTGGGAGGCCAAGGCTGGCGGATCACCTGAGGTCAGGAGTTCAAGACCAGCCTGGCCAACATGGTGAAACCCCGTCTCTACTAAAAATACAAAAATTAGCCAGGCGGGGTGGCGGGCATCTGTAGTCCCAGCTACTCAAGAGGCTGAGGCAGGAGAATTGCTCGAAACCCAGGAGGTGGAGGTCGCAGTGAGCCGAGATCATGCCATTACACTCCAGCCTGAGTGACAGAGCGAGACCCTGTCTCAAAAAAAACAAAAAAAAGAAAAGAAAACTCTCTTAGAAAGACCAAAATGAAGGCTGGGTGTGGTGGTACACACCTGTGATTCTAGCTGCTCAGGAGGCTGAGGTGGGAGGATCACTCAAGCCCAGGAGTTTGAGACTAGCCTGGGCAACATAGCAAGACTACATCTCAGAAAAACAAAAATGTAGGCCTGGCACAGTGGCTCACGCCTGTAATGGCAGCATTTCAGAAGGCCAAGATGGAAAGATAGCTTGAGCCCAGGAGTTCAAGACCTGCCTGGGCAACATAGTGAGACCCCATCTCTAAAAAAAAAAAAATTGGATGGGCGTGTTGGCAGGTGTTGGTAGTCCCAGCAACTTTGGAGGCTGAGGCAGGAGGATCACTTGAACCCAGGAGTCCAAGACTACAGTGAGCTATGATTATGCCATTGCACTGTAGCCTGGGTGACAGAGTGAGACTCTGTCTCTGAAAAAAAAAAAAAAAAAAAGTGTAGAAAGAATAAAAGGAAGAACTAGTTTTAGTTCAGTTACTAATAAGATTTCTAGGTCCATAAAAAGGAATCTCACCATTTTCTTTCTTATCATGTTTTTCTTCTTTGACTCTCCTATGCTTGCCGTGTTCAGGAGAGGAAAAGACTGAAGACAAATGAGGTCAGTTAAGGAATCTTCTAAGTATAAGAAAATATTAATGATGGTTCATTCTGGGTGGTGGGTTTACTGGCATTTGTTATGTTTACCTCTGTATTCTTCTGTAATTTCAAATTTTTCTCAAATAAAAAACAAAAGGAGCTATTAAAATAATCTAGCCATGAAATAAGGCAAGAAGAAGGGATGAACAGGAGAAAGCATTATGAAAGAAATGTCAACAGGACTTGGTGGCTGACTGGCTGTTGAGGGCAAGGGAAAAGGAGGCATTGAGTATCATTCCAGCCAGGAGGCTGCACAAATGAAATGTCATTCCATTATTTCCACTGCAAGCTTGGAGGTGTCACTGATTAAAAGTGAGAAGTCAGGCAGGGGTAGCTTTCTGCTGGGGTAGCTGTAGGACCACTAGAGGATGCTGAGCCTGGGAAAAGATGGGCTCTGCATCCTCTTCCTTTTAGCGTCTTAAGACCAGACACGGCCAGGTGCAGTGGCTCACGCCTGTTATCTCAACACTTTGGGAGCCTGAGGCAAGTGGATTGCTTGAGCCCAGGAGCTCAAGGCTGCAGTGAGCTATGACCATGCCACTTCACTCTAGCCTGGGAGACAGAGCAAGACCCTAACTCAAAAAAAAAAAAAAAAAAACTACATAAAATTCTCAAATTGTCACCTGCCTGGTTCATGTGTACTTGGGCTAGATCAAGAGGAGCCAATAGATTCCCTAAGAACAAATCATGAAATATATACACGCATACTTTTTAAAATTAGAGAACGTGTAAAAAGAGTGCCAGAATTTTGTGTGGAATTTTATAGCGTGTCCTAAAATTCTGTTCATTGAAATGGTTAACTACAGGCTGACAGCATGGGTTCAGGAAGCTGGCTGAACTCTGTTCTTCCACAGTGGTGATGAGATCACTGCCAAGCTACTACTACTGGAGGAGCAGCTCTGTGGTGTGTGTGTGTTTTTTAATTTAGATAGAGTCTCACTCTGTCACCCAGGCTGGAGTTCAGTGGCACAATTTTGCACCATGCCCAGCTAATTGTTGTATTTTTAGTAGAGATGGGGTTTCACCATGTTGGCCAGGCTGGTCTTGAACTCCTGACGTCAAGTGATCTTGATCCTGGGAGGCGGAGTTTGCAGTGAGCTGAAATCATGCCACTGCACTTCAGCCTGGGCGACAGAATGAGACTCCTGAAAAAAAAAAAAAAAAATCTCCCAATAAATTATTTATCAAGGGCCCATTATGTGCCAAGACATTTGCAAGGCATGGAGGAATCAAGGAAGAAAATGGTAAGATTGTTTCTTCATAGAGTTGCTCATTTTATTGGGAAAGCGAGTGGTTAATTGAAAAACATTTGGCATTCCAATGATGCCATAGCTATCAAGAGCTGCAGAAAACCCTTTATCCCTGAAGAGGAAAAAGATATTTCAGGCTGGGTCAGGCAACACTTCAGGAATAGAGATGTGGGCAAAGATGGAACAAGGAGAGAGGCAGTCATTCTGGACAGGTAGAATGTCTTGAGTGAAAGTAAGAAGAGTATACATGGAGAGAGGTGGGTGTGGCTTCTGCCTCCCGAAGTGTTGGGATTATAGGCGTGAGCCACTGAGCCTGGCCTGTGGTGTTCTTTAGGACCATGAGTCAGTCATGTCTTTTTTTTTTTTGAAACAGAGTCTCTCTCTGTCACCCAGGTTAGAGTGCAGTGGCGCGATCTCGGCTCACTGCAAACTCTGCCTCCCGGGTTCAAGCGATTCTTCTGCCTCAGCCTCCTGAGCAGCTGGGACTACAGGTGCCCACCATCACGCCCGGCTAATTTTTGTATTTTTAGTAGAGGCGGGGTTTCACCATATTGACCAGGCTGGTCTTGAACTCCTGACCTCGTGATCCGCCCACCTCGGCCTCCCAAAGTGTTGGGATTACAGGCGTGAGCCACTGCACCCGGCCCAGCCATGTCTTATTCACCATTTAGTTTAGATGAGGGACATTGACTAAGTTTGTAAGCAAAATAATAAGCCAAGAGAATCCTTTGGAAAATAGATTCAGAATGAAATAAAATGCTTGTTTTCCAGCGGAAGTGATGGATCCAGCCTACCACCCGATTGATAGTCTCCTATCAATCCCACAATTGATAAAAAAAAAAAAAAAACCATAAATGTGCACTTAAAAGATAGAGAAGTGGCCTACATGAAAAAGATTCTCTTCTGACAGCACTGAGTGAGTCTACAGTGCCCTGCAGCTGCCCACAGCCAGTGGGCTCAGGCTTCTCCTGGAGCTGCGTGTTCCATTCCATGCACCGTATTTATGAGAATGTTGACCAAGTGTAGGACACTTAGCACAAAGTGACCTGGATGGGGTCGGGCACGGTGGCTCACGCCTGTAATCCCAGCACTTTGGGAGGCTAAGGCAGGCTGATCACCTGAGATCAGTAGTTCGAGACCAGCCTGGCCAACATGGTGAAACCTCGTCTCTACTAAAAATACAACAATTAGCCAGGTGTGGTGGTGGGCGCCTGTAATCCCAGCTGCTCCGGAGGCTGAGGTGGGAGAATCACTTGAACCCGGGAGCCGGAGGTTGCAGTGAGCTGAGATCGCGCCATTGCACTCCAGCCTGGGCGACAGAGCAAGACTCCGTCTCAAGAGAAAAACAAAGAACAAAAAACAAAAAAACAAAACAAAGCGACCTGGATGGGAAGGAGCTGAAACTATATCCTATGAGAAATGTGTGAAAGACGTGATGCTTAGACACAGGAAAGAGGACGGAAGGGAGCATGACTAACCGTCCATTTGAGGTAGGCATTAATATCCTGTCATTTCCTAATGAGCCCGGGAGTCCACAGCCAAGTGGCAGAGCTGGGGTTTGTGTTCAGATGGGTCTGACTTTAAAGCCTGGGCATTTCCCTCTTCAGTGTAGGGGCTGTCATAGGAGGTGAGTCTTCATCTGTGTGGTTCTAGAAGAGAGAACAGAACTAGTGTGTCCAGGAAGCAGGCCCTACAGTAACTACTTTGTCCACAAGGGAAAGGCTGCAGTGTGAGGCCACCAGCTTCCTGTCACTGGAGGTGTCCAAGTGAATCTTTAAAGACCACCTGCTGTGTGGCCGAGGGCTCTGGGCATTTGGCAGTCACTGTCACCTAGATTCTCCCGGGGCCCCCTCATTTTTGCTGCCCGGAGTCCTCTTGCTGTGCCTGAGTGCTGGCCTGACTGGCTCTTTCTTCCCACAGCTCCTCATTAAGCTGAAGACTCAAACATCGACAGAGTACTTCCTGGAGGCCTGTTCTCGAGAGGAGCGGGATGCCTGGGCCTTTGAGATAACCGGGGCTATTCATGCAGGGCAGCCAGGGAAGGTCCAGCAGCTGCACAGCCTGAGAAACTCCTTCAAGCTGCCCCCGCACATCAGCCTGCAGTGAGTGCCCCGCTTGCCGGGCTCTGTGGCAGCCTCTCCTGCCTGTGTTTGGTGGGCAGGGGACCCTGCCCCTTGTGGGGGCTCTGTGCTTGCTGCACAGCCTGGCTGGTGCCACCACAGTGCTTCAGGGCCTTCAGCTGTTCCTGTCCTGTGTATATTATTTTCTCTGCTTGGGAGTGGCCCTACCTACCTGCCCCATTCCTATGGGATCTCTTGTGGCTCTTGCCACCTCTGCACACCTCCATGACACAAGACCCCCATTCCATTTCAGCCAGGGTGCTCAGGGCTGTGTCACAGCTCCCCTCAAATCTCGTCTTAGTCTGTTTTCTGTTACTTATAACAGAATACCTGAAATTGGGTAACTCATAAGGAGGGATTTCTTATCATTATAGAGGCTGGGAAGTCCAAGGTTGAGGGGCTGCATCTGGTGAGGGCCTTCTTGCTGGTGGGAGCTCTCTGCAGAGTCCTGAGGCAGTGCAGGGCATCACACAGTGAGGGGGCTGAGCATGCTAACCTGCTTGCTCCGATCTCTCTTCCTCTTATAAAGCCACCAGTCCCATTCCCATGATAATTCATTAACTCATTTAACCCATTAATCCATTCACAAGGGCAGAGCCCCCATGACCCAATCACCTCTTAAAGGCATCACCTCTCAATATTGCAACATTGGGGATTTTCAACATGAGTTTTGGGATAAACATTCAAACCACAGTAAATCTCCACCAACCTCCCAGGCAACAGAACTGTTAACACCCATCAAAGATGTATGAATCCATTCCTGGGCTCACAAAAACTCCCCACCAGGCACTGAAATCTTGACTGTATACCTCCTATGGGTCTAGGGAGCTGCTGAACACTGGTGGGTGCAGGGAGGATCAGCTGCAGATAAGGGTGGGTAGGCAGCTGGGTTTAAAGATAGTTCAAAAAGTAGCTGAGGGGGTTTGGACTTAATGCAGGGGATCACAGAGAATCATGTGGACTACTGTGCACTCTTGGGGCTTGTTTTTCTTTTTTGGGGACAGGGTCTCACTCAGTTGCCCAGGCTGGAGTGCAGTGGCTCGATCATAGCTCACTGCAGCCTTGACCTCCTGGGCTCGTGATCCTCCCCCGTCAGTATCCCAAAGCACTGGGATGACAGGTGTGAGCCACTGTGCCCAGCATACACTCTTGTTTGTAAGTTAAAAGTCACACCTCTTTGGTTTTACTACAAAAGCAGTGTGTGTCTGGCATAGAAATATAAGAGCATTTAGATAAGCAAGAAGAAGAAAAGAAATGTCTGAAAATCCTGCCTCTCAAATTTTGATGCATAACTGAACACCCTGTTCTGTGGTGAGGAGGTATAAACAAACCTACCTACAAGGGGAGCTGAGAGGCAGGAGAAAGAGGCTGACAAATCCAGTTTCTCACAAAGAGGCATTTAATAGGGACTTACAAACAGAAGTGATGTCCCTGCTGGCCTAGAGACAGTGAATCACCACACTTGTCCTCCAGAAAATATCCTTTATATAGCAAGCTTTTTTGGGAAAATGTGCAGCTAGTCATGCCTCAGACTTTCTTGTGAAACCTGTGACTGCTGGGGAGGTTAGATAAACATCTTTATGAGGGGTGAGCTGTGCTATGGGAACACCGTGGTATGCAGGAGTCAAACATCCATCATCAGGCCAGGCACGGTGGCTCACACCTGTAATCCTAGTACTTTGGGAGGCCGAGGCAGGCGGATCACTTGAGGTCAGGAGTTCAAGACCAGGCTGGTCAACATGGTGAAACCCCGTCTCTACTAAAACTACAAAAATTAGCTGGGTGTGGTGGCACACACCTGTAATCCCAGCTGCTCTGGAGGTTGAGGCAGGAGACACTTGAACCTGGGAGGTGGAGGTCACAGTGAGCCGAGATCGCGCTACCGCACTCCAGCCTGAGTGACAGAGCGAGACTCTGTCTCAAAAACCAAACAAACAAAAAACAACAACAAAAAAATCAATCATCATGGCGCTTCACTTCAAGATGGCATCGCTCTTGCCATGCAAAAGGCTGCTTTCCTACACCCCCTTGCTTTGTGATGTGTGTCACACCATTTGCCACTTGCTTTATACCTTTAGCAGTGATTCAGTACCCTCCCTTATACCTGCCAGCGTGACGAGGGTTCCCTCTCCTTTGCCTTCCCTTCCATGTAGTCGCATCGTGGACAAGATGCACGATAGCAGCACCGGAATCCGTTCGAGCCCCAACATGGAGCAGGGAAGCACCTATAAAAAGACCTTCCTCGGTGAGCCTGTCCCCCAGGGCCATGTTGGGCAGTCAACCTGGGACATGGTGATGCAGGGCTCAGCTGTGTGCTTGACCACCCTGTATTGAGGTCAGAGCTGCCTGATGGGCAACAAGCTGGCCTGAGATGGCCATGTGTGGGTGTGCAGCCACGGCTCTATGCAGCAGGTGTGGCCTTCAGGCTGTTCTTGGGTAGAGCCCGGAGGCTGCCCAGAGGGCCAAAGTCAGTGAGGTCATTGGCCACACACCCCAAGGACGCTGGTCCATCACCCATCACCTGACTGGTGCACCCTTGGCCAGGCTCCTCCCTGGTGGACTGGCTCATCTCCAACAGCTTCACGGCCAACCGTCTGGAGGCGGTGACCCTGGCCTCCATGCTCATGGAGGAGAACTTCCTCAGGCCCGTGGGTGTCCGAAGCATGGGAGCCATTCGCTCTGGAGATCTGGCCGAGCAGTTCCTGGATGACTCTACAGCCCTGTATACTTTTGTAAGTTGGAGAGTGGGTTCTTCTTGCCACCAGGGCAAAAGTTAAGGAACACACAACAGAGTGGGGGCCTGGGGGCCACAGTCATGGGAGGAGACCTTGGGCTTCGGGGACGCCTTCATCCTGATGCAGAATGAGGTTCCTGTCCTGAGGAATTTCCTTTCCCCTCTGACAGCTGCCATAGCCTGGGCCTGGGTCTTTTCTATAGCAGAGTCCTTGCTCCCTCCTTCCCCCTAGGCTGAGAGCTACAAAAAGAAGATAAGCCCCAAGGAAGAAATTAGCCTGAGCACTGTGGAGTTAAGTGGCACGGTGGTGAAACAAGGCTACCTGGCCAAGCAGGTATGGCTGCTATGAGCAGGGAAGAGAGATGGACAGTTCTCAAGCTTAGGGGAGGGAGCAGTGAGCCCAGAAGAAGGGAAAGGCTGAGGCTGCTGGAGGGCACCAATTACAGCAAAATCTACGAAAGCAAGAGCCCAGCGCCAGCCACCAGGAGCAAGTCAAAGAACAGGCATATGCCCACACTCACACACACATGTGTACCAGACACAAGGGCTGTTCAGGAAAAATGTACTATACACACACAATTATCACAACATCAAAAAACAACTTCTACAGAGTCGCCCAGCTTCATGTATTTGTCTTGGAGGCTTTTGCTGACTGGCTTGAGGTTTTGCATTTGCTGGCCTTCTGTTCCTTGGGGTGTCCTGGGGTCTCTGCCTTCCCTTGTGAGATTCTGTACACCCCCTTGATACACTTTCTGAGCTAAAAACAATTTTCTCCACCATGTTGGTAGGTTGAAGATCAGATTCTCCACTGTAAGGCTCAGTGTTCAAAGCCTGGCCACGGCCACTACTCCTAAACCGTGTTTGGGAGAGCAGCTGTGTTGAACCAGAGGCAAGCCGTGTCCTGCAGCATTCCTACCTGTGCCTAACAAAAAGGGTATTCTGTGAACAAAATCACCTTTCCTTGGCACAGGAAGTGTAGCAGACATTTTGCACAGCCTTCGTGTTTGTGCACATATTGTATACCATGTGAATGTGTGTGTCTGCACAGAGGGCACGTACACGGCTCGGCACCACTCCCATCATTATTCAGAGCATGTGCTGTTGCTGTCACCTGCTTCCTGCATGTCAGGATCCTCATCTGCTCTTAGATTCTTATCATCCCCACTGCTGCCTGTCTACACCAAGGCCCTGCTTCTGCTGGGCCTGATAGGAGTCCTTCCCGAGGGGAGGAAGAGAGGCCCCTAGGGGAGCTTGAGAAGGGTGTGGGAGGGACTCTGAGGGTGTTCCTGAGTAGGAGGGCTAAGGTTTGTGATCTAACTTTAGCCCTCCTGGTCAGTGAGGCCAAAGAAAGTCTCACACACATACACACACACACACATCAGCTTCTTACACATTTAGATTTTATCATATAATTGATCGTTTCTTGCTTTTTTCCTAATGCACAATGTGAAAGTGGTTTTACTGCACATGTGGGCACACGTGTAGACTGACAAATATACATGTAGCTGAAGGTTTGTTTTTGGACTGACATGGCCCTTAGCTGGTGCCCTTGGGTTCAAGTTTGCCTGTGTGCTCCCAGCCCAGCTGACACCTGCTGCCTCCCTGTCCTCCTTTATGCCCTGAGTATTGTGTGTCCCCTTTCCTTCTGCATGGACTCTCTTTGGCTCTGCAGACTTGACTTAAGGTGATGGCGTTTTTGCTACAGTGTCATTGAGTGGGGGTGCGGGCAGGGAGGTCTGTGACATGTCATTGCTATCCTCAGGTTTCCTGCGGATTGGTTTTAGAATGTAGTCCCATTGGAGCGGGCTGGCTTGTTGGGGGTTTGGCATTACATGCATAGATGCAGGAGAGAGGGACATGCAGCTGTCACCAATGAGCTTTGAACCATTTCTTTGCCTCAGGGGCACAAGAGGAAAAACTGGAAGGTGCGTCGCTTTGTCCTAAGGAAGGATCCAGCTTTCCTGCATTACTACGACCCTTCCAAAGTGAGTGCGCATGCTGGCTCCGTGCTGGTCCCATGTTGTGATGCCCCCAGACACTCCTCTCCTGGCACAGCGGGCAGCTGGCTGGACATCCTGCCTTCCCTTGGCACCCGCCGTAAGGTCTGCTGCACCATGCCTTTCCCTCCACAGTCCAAGCTGCTCTGCCCTGTCATCACATAGGTGCCTGCTTCTGGAGCAGTTTCTTCTATGCCTAACCCCCCACTTTCCCATGGGAGGGCATCTTTATCATTTTCAGAGGAAAAGCATCTTTTGGTCTTCCCCAAAGCCTGCTTTGTGAATAGGGAGGATGAGGTAGGCTGACAGAGACTCCTCCTGGCACTTCCCAGCCTCTCCACACTTTCCATTCAAAGATCCCATTAATTCTGCCTCCCTCCACTTTTCCCCACCTATGTTTTGAAAAGTTTCTGTTACCATATAATATTTAAGCCATAATTTACTAATTTGCTTTTTAAAAAACTTTGATGGCAAATTAAAAAAAATCATTTTTCTGTTTCTGATACTAGGTATTACCACATGCTGAGTGGATCTAATTCCAGTCAAAAGCAAAGAAAAAGGGCCCTTTAGTTAGCTGTTCAGCCTTGTCTTGGGCGATGTATGACTTTCATTAGTTTTTGTTGAAACAGTGAAGAGTGGGCAGTTCCTTCCTCACTGAGCTTCAATCAGGAACCGCCTGGACCCAGCTAGGCCACAGGAGGGCCCAGGGCCAGGGAGGGATGTGGCAGGAGGAGCCTCCAAAAAGCTCCAGTTGACCTCTCTGTGGGTCATGGTGGCCTGGCTACAGGATGGAGTTCAAACTCCTTCCTTCCTGGCTACCTCAAATCCTGTTTGAAGCAAGGAAAAAATAAACAAATGAAAAAACACTTTAGTTTTGTATTTAACTCTCACCGTGGTCTAGCCTAACCTACTTTCTTTGTGCCCCTGATGAGTCTGCTGTCTCGGCTTTTAAAATAGGAAACTGAGAAAATATATATACACACATATGTGCCTATACACACCTATCTATAAATACATATACATGTAAATATGCATACATATATATGTACACATGCACAAATGCTCACATACGTACGTAGATGGAAACAGTGCAGAAGAGATTACTCAAAGCAAGTGTGCAAAGGAAATAAAAGAATTGCCAAATTTCTGGGCTGTAAGTACAAGATAAGGAACCATCTCAAAGGCATTCTGTAATTAATTTGTTCCGCACTTTACTCCTACTCCTCCTGTTTAGGCTGAATGCCCCTCTCCTGTCCTGGGGACCTACTCTCCTATCCAGGCCCAATTCAAGTCTCCTGTCCTCCCTGAGACTGCCCTTGAACCCTCCAGGCTGGGGCAGATCCCTTCCTTCTCTGAACTTTCCTCCCGTAGGCATTTAGTAGTACAAATATTTCCAGTATTTTATTCAACCATTTTATTTTTTGCCCTGCCTCTTGCTGGGCCCAACATACAGTATGAAGTTGATTATTGATTAATTGAAGGGCTTCTAGGGCCTGAGGCACGTGGTGTGTAAAATTGCCCTGAATCGTCCAGGGATACCACCAATCGCAGTTTTGTATCACACGAAGTTTCATGCTAGGCACATGCCAGACTGTGTAACAATGTCCTGTGTGCAGGAATCTATCAACTTTGCAGAACTAATTACTATAGCTGGGTGCGGTGGCTTATGTCTGTAATCCCAGCACTTTGGGAGGCTGAAGAGGGCAGATCACTTGAGGTCAGGAGTTTGAGACCAGCCTGGCCAATGTGATGAACCCCCGCCTCTACTAAAAATACAAAATTAGCCAGGTGTGGTGGCGTGTGCTTGTAATCCCAGTTCCTCGGGAGGCTGAGGCAGGAGAATCGCTTGAACCTGGGAGGCAGAGGTTGCAGTGAGCTGAGATCGTGCCACTGCACTCCAGCCTGGAAGACAGAGTGAGACTCCGCCTCAAAAAAAAAAAAAAAAAAGAAATGATTACTATAAATATATATTTCTGATTGCTTTGTAAGATGCACACAAGGGTTAAGGAAGCCAGTGAATGTTTTTCCGGGTAGCATATTGGATCAGAGGCTCTGTCTGAGACATCTCCAGGAATGAAAAGCAGATTTGCAAGTCTGCCAGGCTTGGTAACTGCAACATTGACGGGCACTACTGCTGCCAACATTGACGGGCACTACTGCTGCTGACTGTGAAACGAAGAGGCCCAAGCTTCCTTACTGATGCATGCAGCTTTGGCCATGTGATGTCCAAGTTCAGCTTCATCTTCTATTACAAATGATTTGCATTGACTTCTTTAGCTGGCCTGAGTTGTAAGGGGAGTGCAACTCTTCCCTTTTGTGCATTCACAAATCCCTAATTGGGTCTCTTTTCCTCTGCAGGACGAGAACAGGCCAGTAGGTGGGTTTTCTCTTCGTGGTTCACTCGTGTCTGCTCTGGAGGATAATGGCGTTCCCACTGGTAAGGTGCAACTTCAGCCCTGGCCTGAAGATCTCAGGGGCCTCCCTCCTGCACCTCAGTAATGTCCCACTAATGAAACGACAGCTTTGGGAGCTGAGCAGGGCTTTCTCCATGAGACAGAGTGGTGTGAGTTTTGAAGCGAATTTCAGAATTGAACAAAGGGTATGTTCTTGGCATTTTAAGAATATAACTAAGTAATCCTTATGTTAATAATCTTTCCCCTCAGTTTCTGTGCTGATGGCCTGTAAGCTTCCACCTAAAAATAATAGCTGAGGCTTACACAATGCTTTAGGGTTAACAACATACCTTAATATGTATCATAATACTAATTTCACAATAGCCAGCCATGGTAAGAAGATATTATTTCCATCTTATGGCTGTGGAAACTGGGGTTCCAATAAGTTAAACAATTTGAGATCAAACTCCAAATTCTGTGCTTGCTTTTAACATAAACATACTGGATTCTTTGATGTGAATGAAATGGTAGATCTATGGCATGCTACCATCTTGAGCATAGGGAGCAGGCAAGAGGGCTTCTAGGAATATCCAGACATAACCATTGGCAGGCTTTAGGGCACTGGTGAGGGACAGGGAATGGGAGGAAAAGGGGACCTCATCTGATAGGATTCTCTAACTGTATACCATTTATTTAATAAATATGTCGTTGTATGTTTTTGTCCATGTCTCAGTTGACTTTCTGCTGGTTCAAGGTGAAAGTACACATGGCTATTCAATCACTGATTTTTTCCCCCCTTTTTTCTGCCTAGGGGTTAAAGGGAATGTCCAGGGAAACCTCTTCAAAGTGATTACTAAGGATGACACACACTATTACATTCAGGCCAGCAGCAAGGCTGAGCGAGCTGAGTGGATTGAAGCTATCAAAAAGCTAACATGACAAGGACCTGAGGGAATCAGGATTCCTCCCTCCTACCAGATGACACAGACAGGAGTTCCTGGAGAATGGGAGTATGTTAAGACTTTTCACTTCTTTGTAAGTTTTGTACTGCTTTGGAGAGTGAATGCTGAAGAGTTCCTCAGATTACAAACAGCAGTGGTGCCATTTCCTTCCCCATCTTCATGTTACAAACCTGGAAAGGCTAGAACAGCCATCAGGTGTCAGCATCTTCACTTTTCCCCAGCATCACAAACAGCCATTTCCTTGGGCACCAAAGTAGGTTCCCTTTGTTGGAACAATTACACTGGCCATGCCATAATGTTGAATAAAACTCTCTTATGCGGTTCTCTCTTCTTTGGAATTAGTAAAAGCTGACATTTGTTTCTGGCTATTAGAATCCCATACAAAGTTTTATAGTTTTCGAGCAACATTTCAAGTATCTCTGTCATTAAGACATACTTCATCTTAAAGTGGGGATGGTGGCCAAACTTTGTACATTCAGAGAATATTGTTTTGCTTTAGAAAACAAGCCTGCATAAATATTATACATTACAGAAGTCATGGACTCTGTCGGAGAACTTAATCACATATACGAAAAATACATACATAGCTTTTCTATGAAAAATGGGCATTTAGCAATGCAGAGTAAGAGCGCTCTAAAGGACAGAAAAAGATGTAAATGGGGAAGATTTATATCAAGGCATTAAATTTTGGTTTTAAAATGAACATAAGCTGAGACAAATAGGTACCAAGAAACTTCACCAGCTGGGAGGTTAATCTGTAGTGAAAAGTCTGTATCATACAATACTTTTAAAGAACATTTTTATTACTTTCAAGTTTATACAGTAATCTGGCACAAGCTATTGCCAGCATTCTTGCCAAGTACAAATGCTTGGACCTCCCCTTAATCAACAGATAAAATACATAACTTACATTTAAGGGGAGTGGATATTCAAAGTGCTTAAGTAAAAACTTGTTCTCTTAAATAGTTTGAACTGTCCCTTGTTAGTCACGTCTAAAACATTGACCTGAATAATGAGAAATCACAAGCTAATGTTTTACTTATTCCTTATACGGTAAGAGACTACCTTTTAAAGCACCATTTTCCATTTGGCATTTCACCAAGGTCTAATGTCCCTGGAATTAGTTTTTTTGTTTTGCCTTTTGAATCTCAATAGGTGTTTATCTGAATTAAACTACTTTTAGTTTGATGGCTTCCTGCCTCCAAATTGGCAAGTGTGCCTCACTTTGTATGGGAGCTATCAGGATCTCCATAGGTTGCAAAGTAGATGACCATTACCTTGGGGTTGGGGCAAATCAGTGAACAAGTCTCAGCAAGGTACTGGTATTTGTATTTTTAAAAAAATCTCTAGCCATTTTGTTCTTGGTGTAAAAGTAGAATGGCTGGAGTACGGCAGCTGATTAATAACTGTTCTGCTTAGCATGATGTAGTGCTTAGCATGTCTCTATGGGTCCATCTTTGAACATTATTAAGAACTAGTTTGTCTTGTTTTGCTATAACTGATATGAAAAATGGTTTGGGTGGGGCATGGTGGCTCACATTCTTACAGAGGCAGAAGGATAGCTTGAGCCCAGGATTTCGAGACCTGCCCGAGCAATATAACACCAATTGCCAAAAAAAAGAAAAAGAAAAAAAGTGGTTTGAATATTCATATTTCTTCCTGGCCATTACTGATTTTCAATTATTATTTATGCATAAATGAGACCCAAACTATCACTAATTTTCAGCTATATGAACTGATAGCCACTTGACATCAATGAAAGGTACAGTAGGGAGTAGATGAAATTGTATATTTAATGAAAAGGCTTTGATGGGAGATCCAAGATTTTTGGTTTTTTTTTTTTGAGACAGGGTCTTGCCCTGTCACCCAGGCTGGAGCGCACTGGAGTGATCACAGCTCACTGGCCTCAAGTGATCCTCCTGCTTTGGCCCCTTAAGTGCCAGGGTTACAAAGGCATGAGCTAACATGCCTGGCAGAAATTCAAGATTTGGATAAACTCACTTCTTTGCCAAGCCTGTTCTTCAAGTTATTCAGAACTGGGTGTATAACTTGTCCTCATACACCCAATGTTGGGTGTATCTTGTCCCTGCTGTCTTTTAGCTTAGCAAGGTGTATGAGTACTTTTTTTGTTTGTTCTTTTCCTCATGGTATCAGTGAAATACTGATCTATTTTCTGGCTAGGGACAATTTACAAAATTGCCATGAAACTGAGCAAAAGGCCCACATGGGATAAAAATCACTCACCATCGATGCCACCAGTGTTTTTCAAGTTATGGCTTTTGAAGTATAACAAATTTCAGTAAACAAAATCAAAAGAAAAAATTCCTCTGTGTACAATAAAGGAGCACCTGTTATATTTTGAATGCATTCTTCATGTTGCTAGCTTTCTAAACTGGTTTTTTTGATGCCTCAACAGACAGAAGTGAAAATTATGTGCCACTCTTAAGTACATCCAGGTTCTCCTCTACATATTCCCAATGTGGAATGCTGGCTAGCAATCATGGCACTCTCTCAGAAACCAGCCAGTGGAAGTTAAAACTTCTGGATTTCAAAAGCTAGTACAGGCTGCTAAATTTAACAAAGGAACAAACCTTCATAAATGGTACAAACTATCTGCCCAACACACTCTTCTATTTTCCAGACCCTTTAATATTGAGTAGTCTAGTCTTGGATTGACTATAGTGGGTTAGGTCTAATCTAAGTATCTTAATAGCTATCTAGGGATAATGAATAAAATTAAATACAACTGGTACCTCAAGTATTGTAAGAGAATAAATTTATGAAGACAAGCAGACCAAAGCAACTCAAGATTTTCTACACCTGACTACTGTAGCTGTAACTTCAGATAATATGTTACCTATGAAACTTATTATGTACAAATTAGTTCTTAAGACAGAAATGATGGAAACATGTTAAAAAAAAAAAACACAACAACAACAGTAAGTGTTCAAACAGATCCCTGTTTTGTTATAAAGAACTGGAGCTCTAGGTGGCACCTAGTGGATATTTTAATAGGAATAAAAATCAAAAATTGGGTGATACTCCAACTAAATAAAAAATGCAGCTGCTTCTTAAATTTTAAAAACATACTTTACCACCCTGAATTATAAACTCAAGGCAAGTAGCTTACTATACCAATAAGGACGTGGTGTGATAAATTCTCTCACACAAGTTGTCATCAATCTCAAATAGATAAAAGGCACAGAACCAATCTAATTCTTTCATTGCATTTTAAGGCTTTGTCCCGCTAAGGGTCAACTTTCACTGTGGTTAAAGTTAAATTTATTTTCTCTAAACTCTTCTTTTGAAAGGATCTGTTATAGAGATCCTTTATTCA
This sequence comes from Hylobates moloch, assembly GCF_009828535.3. Classification (NCBI taxonomy): domain Eukaryota; kingdom Metazoa; phylum Chordata; class Mammalia; order Primates; family Hylobatidae; genus Hylobates; species Hylobates moloch. The sequence goes on from NW_026652291.1 coordinate 38,058,671, forward strand.
CCTGCTCCTACAGTTCCACATCAAGACTAAAATAAAGATAAAAGAATGAGGGTCTTAGTATTCAAAATGCTTTTAACTGATGACAAGAAGGAAGAAGCCTATAGTTAAATATCCCAGAAATTTATTTGATGTTTGCTTGAATACATTTTATATAGAAAGATTGGGATTGTTTGCCTTGGATGCCCCTGGTAAATCTCGTGAGGCATTGAACTAGAAAGGGGTGCCAATCTGGAGACATCAGAAATGGAAATTACAAGCCCAATTTTAGGACTATTCTTAAAGATTTGTCTCTAGTGAAATGAGGCCACTCCCTTAAAAATGCTCAAAGTATTGGAGCTACTGTGTGACAACAGCTGATATTTAGGAGGGCATTTCATGTTCTGATCTGTTAGAACATTTAAATACTTAGAAATAAAAAATATTCAGCTTTGAAGTTTTCAATACTGGAAAACTTTCAAGTCTAGGATTTACAGCCAGGAAGGGCTGCTCTGTGTTCCTTAAATTGGACTCTGTTTCCCACAAAGTTAATCTTCAGCTTTGGCTTCCATTTCTTCTGCATCATCATCTCCATCCACTTCGGCATTTTCTCTTTCAAGCCTCTCCATCTGCCTCGCAAGTTCAGTCTCATCTGTATCTGTGACCACTTTGGGCTGTGGAAGCAGAGGTATAATTTCAAACTGAAGTAGTAAATACTATACAAATTTAATTTCAATACTATTACTGCCTAATGTTTTCTCTCTTTAACACTTTTCTAACAACTCTGTCATATCTGTTCACTTTTGAGTGACTTATCACTAATAAATTCCATTACATAAATAATAGGTGAAACTTATGAGCATAGTATAGAAAAAGGATTTATGTATTAAAATGGAAAATTATTTTCTGTCATTTTTATAAGCTAAAACTGAAAACATGAAATAACCCCAGTGGCTGTATCTTTCAAGATCACAAATAGATGTCCTGTTAAAAAAACCCGTCTTCCAGGCTCAAACTACTACTTACTAGCTTACTAATCCTTTCCATAGAAGGAACCATAACACACACATACACACACACGTTTCTTTCTTCTTGGACAAGGAAAAGACAGGAGACAACTGTTTTTTTTTTTTTTTTTTCCAATTCTGAGATCAAATTTTAGACACGCCACATCCAAATTCAAACCATAAAAAAACTTCTCATTTATATTGTTTATTCTCTTGCCCCTGGCTGGGGGCAGGGGGTGACCCCTAACACCATTAGTGATCAAAGGCCTGAAAGACCATCCTACGATATGACATTCCAAGGCTGATAGCTCTTATTTACCTACAAGAACTCCTTTTAGGAACCTCCTGAGTCATTATTAAAAATGAATCTATTGATCTCACCTCCATTTGAACATTGAACACACCCCTCTTTTCCTCAATCTTTTCTTTGATAACAGCCATAGCTTGACTGAGGACAGAAAGGCCTTCTGTTCTCTCCAGGGTTGTCGTAGTCATTACATACCGAGGAGGAGCTATTAGATTAATCTAAAAGAGAAAGACAAAAATTCAATTATGAATGTACCTACAGAACCCACAACTATTAGGATGCTTGAGATTTTATTAATCTGCTGTATTAACAAATCACCCCAAAATGTAATTGCCAATTCTACAGACAGTAATTTAGGGTCCTACAGAATTGGCAATTATGTTTTGGGGTGATTTGTTAATGTAGCAAAAGCAAATCAATACAGGGATCTAATGCAGTATATAAACAGTCCACTGCAATACTGAATAGAAAGAATGATCATTTCTGTGTATTTTTGGTGGCTAAATTAACTGCAATTATCATCAGTATAATGGATAATTTGTCTCTGAACTAAACTGATGGAAGAATCCTTCTACGACATTCTGAGTTACAGCCATCCAGTTAATTTTATCACTAATGAAAGATTCTGATCAAACCTCATAAAATTTGTATGTGTTCAGATGGAAGAAAGTGTTACTCTTTTTTAAACTGCTATCAGTATTTTGGGCACAGCAACTCTTTATTGTAAAGGAGGTTTGGCATCGCTGGCTTTCTACCAATAGGAATCTCCATCCACTGTGATAGTAACAGTAAAAACCAAAAAAGCCTAAACATAAATCACAAACATCTAGAAATATTACCAAGAACCACTGCTCAATTTTAAGAGTAAAAAACTCATTTTTGTTATGAAATGTGATTAAAAAAATCGAAACAAAGATCAAAGATCCTATTTGGTTTAGGTGAGCATTTCAGCAGGGAGGGAGACAACTGACGACTCACCTTAATGGGCATGTTTTCTGTAGAACAATTCAAACCTGCTCTTAGGGCTTCTTTTACAGCATCAATGCCTTCATAACCATAACAAGCCACTTCAATATCTACAATTACAAAAATTCAAAAGTTGATACCAAAAAATGCAAAAAATATTTGAAAGTTTAAAGGAAATCAAACATGTGGCAGATATACTAGTATTCAAATACTTATCCTGAATCCAACCTCTCTATACTGCAATTCCTTATTTATAAAATGGAGGTAAGGTGGAGTGTGGTAAAGATGGAATATAACAATAACTGCAACTTATCTAAAACGGTTTAGAATTTGCATTACCCTTTGACTCAGAAATTCTACTTTTAGGAATCTGTCTTGAAGAACATTTGTATAAATGGGTAAGTATGTATAACATAAGGGTGCTAATTTGTACCTTTTTTTTTTTGTAACTGTGAGAAAACTGGCACAACCTAAATGTTCATCAAGAGGGGACTGGTTTATGTTAAGATTTATCTGTTCTATGAAACATTACCCAGCATAAAAAAGAATGAGAAAGATTCCTATGTTCTGCAATGGAAGGGTACCTATGATACACCGGGTGGAAAAGGCTAGTTGGAGAAAATTCTGCATGGTATGTCCCATCTTTGTAAAAATTTGGAATATTTTACAGTATGCACTAAAACAAAACAATCAAACCCCTCTTTTTAAAAAATGGGCTACCTTTAGGTTAGCTGAACTCACAAGACTGTTTCTACTTGTGTCAATATATAAATTTTATGATTCAGAAGCCAAAATAATTTCTTAAGCTTTTGTTATAAAAAATAAACATTTAGAAAAATTTATAGATGTTGATGTAGCAACATATTCTTTGGTAAGTCTCATTATTTAATAGCTTTTTTGATGCATGCAAAATATTGTAAAAATCATTTAAAAAATCATTTACCTGCTCGAATTTTGACAGCCTGTGGGGTCAAGCGCCTATTAATATTATTAATGAGTACTTCCCGTTCATCTTCATTCAAATCTAAACTATCCAAAATAGATGGGTCTCTGGTCAAAAACATGAATAAATAACAAAAGGTCAAGGTTATATTACTGATAAATTTGAAACCAAACACCATGGAACAATGCATATAATAGTTAAGCACAGGCTTTAGTGTCACAATTAGAATTCAAATCTTAGCTTTGCACTTACACCCCAACTGATTATTAGTGAAATCAAAATTTTAGTGATCTAAAACAAGCAATTTAATGCCTAATACATCTGATATTCTACTATAATTGATTACTTCCATGCAATTAGCTGTCCCTGGCTCAAGGAGTTTATAATCTAGATTGAATAGAAAAAAACATGGAAAAATTTTTAAATTTAACAGTACATCTGTGCGCATCAGGACAGAAAGCTATTACTTCCAGTTAATGAGGTCAGGAAGGGCTTCGTGCAAAAAGTAGCATTTCATCTGACCCTCCTAAATGCCACAGGACAGGGACCAGGGTCTTACTAACTGGCATGTTTGTTGAATGAGTGAGCAAATGAAAATGTGAAATAAAGACTAAAAGAGGAGTAGCACTGTAAAAAGTAAACGTAGAACTATTGTAAAAAAGTTATGATACATAAGGCTGGGCACCAGTGCCTCATGCCTGTAATCCCAGCACTTTGGGAGGCTGAGGCAGGAGGATCACTGGAGACCAGGAGTTCATAGACCAGTCTAGGCAACACAGCAAGACCTCCATCTCTATTAAAAAGAAAAAAAGAAAGTTATGTCATATAAAAAAGGAATAGCATGAGCAAGCATCAGGCTTAATAAGCAAGGGGTCTTACTGGGAATAAAAGGCAAGAGAATTTGGGTGGAGGGAACTTTTACTCAGCTAACATAAAGTAACGAGAAGACAACCAACATAAATGTCTAAGAAACAAGATGACAAACAGAAAATGGGCAAATGAGGTGAACAGATGTTTCATAGAAGAAATACAAATGGTCAATAAACATGAGAAGCTGTTGACCTCTCCAACAATCAGGAGTATGCAAATCAAAAGATACTACTGTGAATTCATTAGACTAGAAAAAGGAGAAAAAAAATCAGATATATACCAAATTGTGGCGAGGATGAGGGGAAACAGGAATACTTACACAAATGCTAAAGGGAATATAAATTGTAGAATCAATTTAAAGAATAATTTGGTGAAACATAGTCATTTTAAAGATACACAATCAATCCTATGACCCAACAATTCCACTCCTAGGCATATATATTAGAAACTCTCAAACAACTACATATAGAGACACATACACTATTCATAACAGCCCTGTTTGACAAATGGGACAAAAGGGAAAATTACCTAAACAACTCTTAATAGAGGAACAGATAAAGCATATTCCCACAATGAAATACTATATAGAGATTAATATGGATTAAGTATACATCTATCAATGTGGGGGAATCTTGCTTAATAATAGCCTTATATGTAAAAATGCAAGCTACAAAAAGATACAATAGGTTACATTTTAAATAAAAAATGATTATAGACACATATATGTAGTAAAACAATAAAAACAAATGATATTGACACATAATAATTTCAGAATAGTGGTTATCACTGATAAGTGAGGAAAATAGGTCTGGAAAGGTAAAACATTGTTTCCAACTATGTCAGAAATTTTATGTAATTAAAATGCAAAGAACTAGCATTAGTTAAATCTGGACAGTATCCACATGAATGAAGCAAGAAAAGAGTGCTAAGGAAAAGGGAATAACACATGCCAAGCCTTAGTGGTAACAAGGGGTTGCTGGAGCTAGAAGTTAAACAGGTAACTAAAGAGGCCAGATGATGACAGTTGAGACAAGTTAAGAAATGTACTGAGGACTGCAGGACAGAAATATAAAGTTGTGTTTAATAGCTAATAGTGCAAACTCTGGATGGAGCCAGAATGCATGTGTTTGAATACTGCCTGGCTCTATGATTTGTTAGCTGTGTGACCTTGAACAAATTATCTCAGCTTCAATTTCTTCAACTGTAAGAAAAGGATAACAACAGCATTTATACCATAGGTTGTTGTTAGAATTATATAAATGTTAGTTATCATTATTACTATTCCCACCTTTTCTACCACGTGATATACCCCCCCCCCAAAAAAGTCACATGAGAATAAACTTGAAGGGATTTGGAACCCCAGAAGAGTTGGCTTTCTGGGGGACTCTTAATGGTACTGGGTCCTACTCATTCTCTTTTTTTCCCCCCTCTAACCCTTAACATTTAGGAAGGAGTGGGAGGTAAAGAGACAGCAAGTGTACAGAACTGAAAGAGTGTGGCTTTTTTTTTTTTTTTTAAGAGACAAGGTCTCACTCTGTCATCCAGGCTAGAGTGCAATGGTGCAATCACAAATCATAGCTCACAGAAACCTCAAACCACTGGACTCAAGTGATCCTCCTGCCTCAGCCTCCCAAGTTGCTGGGACTACAGGCACATGCTACTACACCTGGCTACTTTTAATTTTGTTTTTTTTAGAGATGGCGGTCTTGCTATGCTGCCCAGGATGGTCTCCAACTCCTGGCTTCAAGCAATCCTCCCACCTCAGCCTCCCATAGTGCTGGGATTACAGGCATGAGCCACCACACACAGCCAAGTGTGGCTGTTAAAAGCAGAGGACGCAGTGTTTGCTCCAAGAGAAAGTACAGGAAAAGTTGAGAAGTGTGTTTTATAGTATAAATGGAAGAAACTATAGATATTTTTATGCTGATGGAGCAAAACCAATAAAGGGAAAGGTGACCCAAGAGAAAAAGTAACTGATAGAGATCTCTGAGCAGCAGCTGGGCATAGGTGGCAAGACTAGTTTGAGAGCAATTAGGACACAAATTCCAGTGACAGCAACATAGGAAGAAATAACAGGTGGGACGGAGATATGTAAGTTTGCTGAGACAGTGGAAAAGTAGTTCTTGTGCAATGGTTTCTATTTTCTTTATAAAATAAAACAGGTAGTGAGCATACCAGCCAAGAGGCAGGGAACAGGGATAGAGTGGTTTTCTGAGGAAGAACGTGGAAAAGCTCTAAAATAGCCATTATAGAAGAACTGACCAGGAGCAGAGAGAATGTGGAACAGCTGAGGTTGGAGACCATGAATATGCAGTGGACCAACCTGCAAGACTGTGATTTTTCCTAGCAGCACCCAGCAGTCTACAAGTACAGAGATGGCAGGAACATCGATCCAAGGCTGGATGTATCAGAAGGAAAAACAAGGCAAAAGCTCACAATAATGGCAAGAAAGTCGTTGAAATGATGGATCATGGTGTGCCTATGTTGGATAAGAAAGAGAAGGCAGGAAATGGCGAAAAGACAGGGAGAAGAAAGGTTTGGAATCAGAGCATAACATACAGAATTAAGATGACAAATAAAAGGACCAACTGGGAGCTACATGAATAGGAGGCAGGGGCAAAAGAACAGAAAGTGTGAATTAAAGATTTTAGTGGCACAGCAAATCCTGGTGATAGTAAGGCCCAGGCTAAGGCTACATGGAAGACTGGCTAAAGTGGTGTGGGCTGAAAGTCAAAAGAGAGTCAAAAGAGGTAGAGAAAACAAGAGGTTATAGTTTTTGGTGAGACATGCTCTTTAGTCCTATAGCCACTTAGGACAATAACTAGGAAAGGAAAATGTGTGAGATAAACCATATGGTTTATGAATCTACATAACTATGATATATAAAACTACACAGACTTGACCATATAGGATTGGCCCATTTATTGGCCAATACAGAATATTTTAATCTAAATTTGGCAAGTATTTTATACATGGATGCTATGCTGTTAAATATCATGCCAAGAGTTTTGATATCAAGGTAGAAGAGAGTCAAGAAGGTATTCTTACGAGACTGCATGCTTAAATGCATCATAGGCACCATATCCAGGTCTCTTGTACTTGTCATCAAAGACCCAGGCAGTCCTCTGGAATAGGCTTTCCAGCTGCTCATCCTTGGTGTATTCTAACACCTCGGCAACATGACGAAGAATGCTATAAACCTAGAAATAAAATGAAAAGCTCAACAATTCAAAGATAAGAGATCTATAAAAAATATTTTTACATTTTAGTAAATAACATAATTTGACTACAATAATTCCTTAACAATAAAAGATCTCCATGCAAGTTCTTTCTCCATAGGGAAATACTCACTTTAAGTGGGTATAAAAAGTAGAGATAGTATACAATTTAGGGTCCTAAGACCTGGGTCAAGTCTTGACAATAACACAGTATCTCTGAACTTGTTTCCTCCCCTGGGAAAAGAAGAAACTAGTATCTCTCCTTACTACAGAGAGTGCTCGCATAGATCAAATATATAGAAACCACACACTATAAATGGAAAACAGTTATACAAATACAAGTTGTTATTATTACTCCATGAGGACAGAATCACGATTTTTTTTTTTTTTTTGCTGTCATCTTACCCACCTGCCAAACTTTTTCTTACCTCCTAAAATTAACATAGGGTGTAGATAAAAAGTATTAAGGTCTTCATCATAGTTACACATAAAAATTGAGTGAGAAAAGGTACTGACACTGAATAACTCTTCCATTTCAATATCTCGATAAGCTCTATTAACACACTCATTTTAACAATATCCTAAGGAGACAAAAAAATATGGAATTTTCCCAGAAAAGTGCTTCTCAAAAGTTAGTGGGACCTGAGAGTCTGTATTTCTAAAAAACAGTCAGGTGATGTCAATGCTGCTAGTTTAGAGACTACATTCTAAGTGGTAAGGTCCTAGAGTTTATTAAGAAGATATTTTACTGACAGTGTTTTCAAATGTGTAAACCACACTGCATAACTGTAAATACATCAGTAAAACAAAGGAAATGATTTGGGTAACTGATGGCTTTTAGATCTTTATTTTCTCTCTTACTGGGATTAAGCAAGATTTTTTAAAATCTCTTCATTGAAATTTTTTTTTTTTGATATTTTATCTTGAGGACAGAAACACTCATGGCAGAAAAGGACACCAGAGAAGGGCAAAGAAAACAGAAGCAATACAAACAGTACCACTAAGAACTGAGGATAGGCTGGGCACACTGGCTCACGCCTGTAATCTCAAACATTCCAGGAGGCAGAGGCGAAGGGATCGCTTGAGCCCAGGAGGAGGTGGTTGCAGTAAGCTGAGATTGTGCCACTGCACTCCAGTCTGGGCAAGACTTTGTCACACACACACACACACACACACACACACACACACACACACACAGAACTGAGGATGTAGAGGATGAAGGATAACTTAAACAGAACCTGAGAAAAGAGAAATACTGACAGAAGAAATGTGAAGAAATTAAATGGCTATCTTTGCTTTGCTGGTGCTTACTGTGGATGACAAGTAGGAAGTAACAGCAAAAATAAGAAAGTAAAAAGAAATAATCCTAACACGCCAGTGGAGGGGGAAAAAAAACCAAAACTAGTAACAGGCCTCTGCCCTGCTTTCCTGGATTCACAGACATTTTATAAACCCCTGTTCACTCTTAACATATAACAGCTGCTTGTCTCTGTTACCCTTATCCCAGAACAGGGTTGAAAATCAAGAACTGTATTTTGGCCAAGTGCATTGGCTCACTTCTGTAATCCCAGCACTTTGGGGGGCTGAGGTTCAAGGATCACTTGAAGCTCAGGGTCTGAGACCAACCTGGACAAAATAGCAAGACCTCATTTCTATTTGAACAAACAAACAAAAAAACCCCGTATTTTAGAGGCATTCCAATTGGAAACAAGTTAAACCAGCTGAAGTCACCCACAGTTAATTTAACCTAAAATGGCTTCAAAACACTTCTAGTACTAATTTAAGAATATCAGATCATAAGCAATACTTTAAGATAGTAGCAGTATGAAATTAAGATTTCAAATTATTTATTAAACACACAGATAGTGGACTAATTTGACTCAAAGATCAACTTACAGTTTTGGATTTTGTGAATTTGTCTTCACATTTGATTGCTTCCTCTGGAGAAACTCTTCTTTTTGACAAATCAATATATCCTGTACAAAAAAATTGTGAAAAAATTATCTCTGTCCAGGTACCACTGTACTATTGTAACCAGCTTTGAAGACCAAATTAAGTGTTTGATTGGCATACTTATGATTATTTTCTACTAAAATCATATCAACAAAATACTGCGTAAGTATTACAAGGCTGAGTATCCCTCATCAGAAATGCTTGGGACCAGAAGTGTTTTGGATTTCAGATTTTGGAATATTTGCAATGTATTTACTAGTTAGAGCATCCCGAATCTGAAAATCCAAAATCTGAAATGCTCCAATGAACATTTTCTTTGAGTGTCATGCTGGTGCTCAAAAAGTTTCAGATTTTGGAGCATTTTGGATTTGGGGATAAGGGATACTCAATCTGTACAAGATGAGAGATTCTGAATTGTTTTCAGAAATAAACTTTTATTATCAGGTAATTATATATTCTCCATTACCTTACTGGAGAGAACTAATAATTTTCAATTATCCAAATGAAAGCTAGTCAAATGCCTATCTTTCCCCTATTTCTTCCTTTTCCTTCTCCAGAATAGGAATTCACTAAGATGTTCATTTAGTTTAAGAGGCTATCGTCACAGTACACACATACACACACACACACACACACACACACACACTGAACAAATTAAAACTATCTAATCTACTGTATGACTACCATATACAAGTAACTATGTTAGGTGCTTAAACATCTCCTTGAACCCTCACAACAATCCTGCATGGTAGATTATCACCCTCTTTCCCACAGCCTCCCACTATTTTTAACCTGAAGAAACTAAAACCCACGAGAGGTTAAGTAACTTGTCAACGTCAAATAGCCAAAAATGGCTGAAACCTACAAACCTGTGCCTGGCAATGACTTCCAGTACAATGCTGAGTAACAGTGGTGAGGGTGAATGTCTTGTGCTCAATACTGGAGGACAGCATGTCTGTGGCGTTTTTCTAGACACTCTTTATCAGATTAGCAAATTCCCTTTTAGTTCTTGTTTGCTGACTTATTATGAATGGGTGACAAATTTTGTCAAATGCTTTCACATCTATTAAAATGGTTATAGTTTTCCTCCTATATTCTGTTCATATACACTGATTTTATTTCAGATTCTGAGAATTCTTCTTCATTAAAAATGCTATGACTTACATATAGCAAAATTCACTTTTAGTGTTAAGTTCTTTGTGTTTTAAAAAAAACAGTCATTTAACCACCACCAAAATCAAGTTCCATCACCCCTGAAGCCACTAAAAACTGGATACAAGTTTCTTTGTGAACATAAATTTTCCTAGAAATGGCACAGCTGGGTTATATATTAAGCACATATTAATTTTAACTGCCAAACTTTCCCAAAGTGAATGTGGCACTCTGCATTCCCACAAGCAATGTGGAGCAGTTAGAACTGCTCCATGTCTCTCAATTGATTTTTAAAAAGTCAATCTATTGATTGTGCAGTGGCATCTCACCGTGGTTTTAATTTGCATTTTCCTAATGACTAATGATGTTCAACATCTTTTCATGTGCATATTTGCTATCCAATTATCTTCTCTGGCAAAGTGTCTATTCAAAACTTTCGCTCCTTTAAAAATTGATGGTTTAGATACAGGTTTTTTTTTGTTTTTTGTTTTGAGATGGAGTCTCGCTCTGTCACCAGGCTAGAGTACAGTGGCGCAATCTCCGCTCACTGCAACCTCTGCCTCCCGGGTTCAAGTGATTCTCCTGCCTCAGCCTCTTGAGTAGCTGGGACTACAGGCACGCACCACCACGTCCGCTAATTTTTTGTATTTTAGTAGAGATGGGGTTTCACCATGTTGGCCAGGATGGTCTCGATCTCCCGACCTCATGATCTGCCCACCTCGGCCTCCCAAAGTGCTGGGATAACAGGCGTGAGCCACTGCTCCCAGCCTAGATACAGGATCTTTTAGGTTGTTCAGGAGTTTTTAAAATATGCTGGTTTGTCTTTTTATTCTCTTTATAGTGTCTTTAAAGAACATAAGTTCTTAATTTTGATAAGGTCCAATTGATCAATTTTTCCTTTCATGGATAACGCTTTTAGTGTGCTATCTAAGAAATCTTTGCCTAATCCAAGGTCAGAAAGACTCCTGTTTTCTTCTAGAGGTACTTAGAAGTCTACATTTTACATTTACATCTATGATTCATTTTAAGCTAACTTTTGTATAAGGTGAGGTGTTTGAATTGAGGTTCTTTTTGGCATATGGACATCCAGTTGTCCCAGCACCATTTGTTAAAAAGATAATTTTTTCTTTGATCAGCTGCCTTTGTACTTTTGTTAATTAACTGATCATATAAAAGCACATATAAATTTAAAAAAAATTTTTTTAAATAAAAAGAAGTGAGAAACAACAAAAGAGGTGGGGTCCTGCTATGTTGCCCAGGCTGGTCTCGAACCCCTGGGCTCAAGTGATCCTCCCATCTAGGCCTCCCAAAGTGCTGAGATTATAGGCCTGAGCTACCATGCCCAGCCAACATAAAGTTATGACTGTTAAACCAAATTGGCATTCCATACACTCCACTTGGTCATGCTTTATTATCCTTTTTATACATTGTTGGATTTGAAAAACATATTTTATCAACTGTTTTATTTATGCTAATCACGTATTTGGTCAGTAATTTGCTTTTTTACAAAAACATGTCTTTGTCGGGTTTTCTTATCAGGGTTATGATGGCCTCATAAAATTAGTCATGCACTACATAACATTTCAGTAAACAATGGATTGCATATATAGCAGTAGTGCTGTAAGATTATAATACTGTATTTTTACTGTACCTTTTCTGTGTTTAGGTACACAAATATTTACCATTGTGTTACAACTACCTAATCAGTATAGTAACATGCTGTACAGGTTTGTAGCCTAGGAATAATAGACTATACTAAACAACCCATGTGTGTATGGGCTGTACTATCAAGGTCTATGTAAGCAGCATACTCTATGATATTTGCATGATGAGACATTTTTCAGAATGTATCCTTGTCATTAAGCACCACATGACTGTATTTCGGAAGTGTTCTCACCTCCTCTTTTTTTTTTTTTTTTTTTTGTGGGAGACACAGTCTTGCTCTGTTGCTCAGGCTGTAGTACAGCAGTGTGACCACAGCTCACTACAGCCTCAAACTCCTGGGCTCAAGCTGTCCTCCCACCTCAGCCTTCCAAGTAGCTGGAACTACCTTACAGGTACTCACAACCACACCCAGCTAATTTTTAAAAATTTTTATAGAGATGGGGTCTCCCTATATTGCCAGGCTGGTCTTGAACTCCTGACCTCAAGCGATCCTCCTGTCTCAGCATCCGAAATTGCTGGAATTACAAGTGTGAGCCACCGTGCCTGGCCTACCTCCTTAACTTTCTGAAATTTTATTATGACTCCTATTATTTCTGCCTTAAATGTCTGATACAACTCATCAATTTAACCATCTGGCCTAGAGTTTTCTTTTTTTTGAGACAGGGTCTTAGTCACCCAGGCTGGTGTGTAGTGGTGTGATCTTGGCTTACTGCAGACTTGTTCTCCTGGGCTCAAGCAATCCTCCAACCTCAGCTTCTCTAGTAGCTGGAACTGACTAGAGGTGCGCAACACCATGCCTGGGTAATTTTTCTATTTTCTGTAGAGACGAGGTTTCGTCATGTTTCCAGGCTGGTCTTGAACTCCTGGGCTCAAGCAATCTGCCCACCTCAACCTCCCAAAGTGCTGGAATTAGACATGAACCACTGTGCCTGGTCAGGACCGAATTTTCTTGATGAAAAGATTTTTTACAATAAATTCAATTTCTCTAACACATAGGACACTCGAAATTTCTATTTTATATTGGTCAGTTTCAGTAAGTAAAATTTTGCAAGGAATTCACTAATTTCACCTAATTTGTTGAGATGATTGGCATAAAATTGGTAATGATATTCCCTTATTAGCCTTTTAATGTCTGTAGCATCTGCAGGGATAGCCCCATTCTCATTCCAGAGATGGGTAATTTGTGTTCTTTCCTTTTCTTCATCAGCCTAACTAGGGGTTTACCAATTTTGCTCTTTTTTAAAAAAACAAAAAACAAGTTTTTAACTTTGATACTGTTCTCTGATTTTCTGGTACTCTATTTCACCGATTATCTTATCCTTATTATTTCTTTTCTTCTAGTTACTTTGTGTTGGGAGCAAGCCCCCCAAAATCTGGCCATAAACTGGCCCCAAGACTGGCCATAAACAAAATCTCTGCAGCACTGCGACATGTCCATATTGGCCCTAATGCCCAAGCTGGAAGGTTGTGGGTTTACAGGAATGAGGGCAAGGAATACCTGGCCCGCCCAGGGCAGAAAACTGCTTAAAGGCATTCTTAAGCCAAAAACAAAAGCATGAGTGATCTGTGTCTTAAGGACATGTTCCTGCTGCAATTAATTCGGCTCAGCCCTTCCTTTCCCATAAGGGATACTTTTAGTTAATTTAGTATCTATAGAAACAATGCTAATGACTGGTTTGCTGTTAATAAATATGTGGGTAAATCTCTGTTTGGGGCTTTCAGCTCTGAAGGCTGTGAGACCCCTGATTTCCCACTTCACACCTCTGTATTTCTGTGTGTGTGTCTTTAATTCCTCTAGTGCTGCTGGGTTAGGGTCTCCCCGACGGAGCTGGTCTCGGCAACTTTGAGTTTACCTTTCCCTTCTTTTATCCTCTAAAACGAAATCCTAGGTAACTGTTTTAGATATTTATTCTTTTCTAAGTAATTAAAGCTATAAATTTTCCCCTAAGGCTTTAATATATGAATTATTTGGAAGGGCTTATTTAATACTGCAAACTCTTCTCTCCCAAGATATGACACTGATTTCAAAATTAGTTCCAGTGTGATCAGAGAACATATTTGTATTCCAATCCTTTGAAATTTATTTAGAGTTGTATTAATATTATAGCTCACCTTATTGTCTATCTTGGTGAATGTCATGCACACTTGAAAATAATGTGTATTTTGCCTTTTCTGGGTGCAGTGTTCTAAGTATCAAACAAGTCAAGGTCTTCATTGATCTAATTGTTTCACCAATTGTTCAGAGCTTGTTCAAACTTCCAACTATGATTACAGATTTGTCTATTTCTCTCTTGAATTTTTTCAATTTCTGCTTTATATTTTGAACTCTATTATTAGGCACATACACAGTGATGACTATTGTTTTCCTTCTAACAAATTGACCCTTTATCATTACAAAATATCCCTGTTTAAATCTGAAAATACTGTGTCTTTAAATCTACTTTATCTAATATTAATAGACACTGTCTCCTTAAGGTATTGTTTGCATAGCATATCGTTTTATATCCATTTATTTTCAACCAAGTATATCTCTTGTAGACAGCATTATCGTTGAGTCTTGCTTTTTAATTCATCCTAACAATCTCTGTCTTTTAGCTGGAATATTTACTTGATTTATATTTAATTACTGATATAAATGAATTCAGTTATATCAATAACTGAATAATTGATTAACTGCATAACTGAATACCTACATTTTAGGTATTTGTTTTCTATTCTTTCTGGTTTTTGTTTGAGTTTTCTTTTAGGTTAATGTTTTCTAGAATTCCATTTTAATATATCTTTGGCTTGTACAATAGTGTATCTTTGTATTTTACTTATTTCTAGAGATAGTTTCACTATGTTGCCCAGGCTGGTCTTGAACTACTGACCTCAAGTGACTCTCCCACCTCAGCCTCCCTAACAGCTGTGACTACAAGCACAGACCACTGCAACTGGCTTATTTTAATAGTTGTTCTAGAATTTACAATATACATCCTTAACCATTTTACTACTGCACATAAAATGTAAGAATCGTTAAGAATCATATAGATCTATTTACCCCACACCTCCTGGCCTTTGTGATTAAGTTGTCAAGTGTACTAAGTCTGCTTTAAACAGTATTGTTTTCTTAGCTTCTATATTTAACTATTTGGCATCCATTAATCACAGACCCAACTGTATTAACTATATATTTTATTATTAATATTATTAGCAGTAACTAAATATTTTCTTATTTTCTGTATTCTTGAGGCTCTGACATTTGTGGAGAGACTGCCCCTCCGTCAGGTGGGGAGGAGTCAGCAAAGGGCTTGCTTGGGAGCATGCCTTTCTTATGCAGAGCAGCCAATCTGGAGCCCATAAACTCACACACCAAGCCAAAATTCTCCCTGCTGTAAGTCAAGAGCCAGGTATTAGACAAGCAGGGCAGTCCTTATGCCCCAAGGCCCGCCAAAAGCATTCAAACTAGCCAACTGCAAGCCGTTTACGCTGCTCTGCCTTGCTTTTCCTGCAGAAACTCCAATAAAAGCTCTGACCTACTTTTTCTCCTAGTTCCTTGTGACTCCTGACTAAAACTGGTGCTTCCCCATGTGGCCCTGCATGGCACATCAGGCCCCCTTCTCTCAGGCAATGTAAGTAGTAAAAGTTTTCTTTCAAGGGCATTGGCCTGTGTCATCACTGGGTCACCTCTGTAGATTACAATCCCACGGGCACAAATGAGACAAATAGTTAAAATATATTTTTAAAGAAACTAAGAAGGGCAAAAATAGTCTTTTACATTTACCTATGTATTTTCCATGTCAGGTCATCACATCTCTTCAGCTTAAAGAACTTCCTTTACCTCTCTTTTTTTTTTTTTTTTTTTTTTTTGAGACAAGGTCCGGTTCTATCGCCCAGGCTGGAGTGCAGTGGTGCAATCTTGGCTCACTGCAGTCTCCACCTCCTGGGCTCAAACCATCCCCCTACCTCAGCCTCCTGAGTAGCTGGGACTACAGGGCGTACCACCACGCCCAGCTAATTTTTGTATTTTTTGTAGAGATGAGGTTTTGCCATGTTGCCCCAGCTGGTCTTGAATTTGTGAGTTCAGGCAACGTGCCCACCTTGGCCTCCCAAAGTGTTGGGATTACAGGTGTCAGCCACCACGCCCAGCCATGTCTTTAGTTTCTATTTACCTAAAAATGTCTTCATTTTGTCCTCTATTGTTGAATATTACCTTTAGATACACAATTCTGGGTTTGAGTGCTTTAAAGATATCATTCAATGCTCTGGCCTCCATTATTTCTAGTATGAACACCATAGTAATTTGTATCACTGTTCTTCTGTAGGTAGTATGTTCTTTTCCTCGGGCTACTTTCAAGATTTTCTCTTTACCTTTTTTCTTTAGTGTTAATAGTCTGATGTGCCTGGATATGATCTTAATAGCATTTATCCTGCTTAAGAGCTGTGGAGCTTCTTCAATTTGTAAATTTGTGTTTTTCTCCAACAAATAAGGGAAACTTTTAGCCATTATTTCTTCAAGTCTATTTTCTGTTCTCTCTCCTCTTTCATTTCTAGAATATATATATATATATACACATGTATATTTTGAGATAAAGAGTCTCACTCTTGCCCAAGCTGGAGTGCAGTGGCACGACCTCAGCTCACTGCAACCTCTGCCTCCCTGGTTCAAGCGATTCTCCTGCCTCAGACTCCTGAGTAGCTGGGATTACAGGTGCATGCCACCACACCCGGCTAATTTTTGTATTTTTGGTAGAGATGGGTTTTTGCCATGTCGACCAGGCTGGTCTTGAACTCCTGATCTCAAGTGATCCGCCTGCCTTGGCCTCCCAAAGTACTGTGCTAGGATTACAGACATGAGCCACCGCGCCTGGCCTTAGAATTTATATTTAAGTCATGCAACTGCATAATGATATTTTGTTCAACACTGAACTGCATATACAATGGCGGTTCCATAAGACTATAATGGAGTTGCAAAATTCCTATTGCCTAGTGAAGTAGCGCATTTAGTTTTTATAAATTTAGTGTCACTTAAGTGTACAGTGTTTCTAAAGTCTACAGTAGTGTAATGTCCTAGGCCTTCACACCTACTCATCATTCACTCACTGAATCACCCAGAGCCACTTTCAGTCCTGCAAGCTCCATTCATGGTACATGCCCTACATAGGTATACTATTTTTTATCTTTTCTACTGTATTTTTACTGTACCCTTTCTGTGTTTAGATACACAAATACCATTGTGTCAACTGCCAACAGTATTCAATACAGTAACAGGCTGTACAGGTTTGTAGCTTAGAGGCAATAGGCTATACATCTAGGTTTGTGTAAGTACACTCCATGAAGCTTGCACAACAAAATTGCCTAATGATACGTTATCTCAGAATGTATTCCTGTCATTAAGCGACACTTGACTGTGGTTCTTTCTGGAAGTTTCTAATTTCTCTGAGATTTCACTTTGTTCATTCCTTACAAGCATATTTCCCTAATGTGCTTGAGTAGTTATAATGTCTGTCTTAAAATCCATGTCTGGTAGTCCCAACATCTGAATCATCTCTCGGTCAGTCTCCATTGGTTGCTTTTCTCTTCTGTATGAGTCATATTTTCCCACTTATTTGTATGGTTAGCAATTTTGCATTGTATCCTGGGCCTGTGGCAAAGACTCTGGATTCCCATATATTCCTCTTCAGAATAGATTTTGGCTGGGCGTGGTGGCTCACACCTGTAATCCCAGCACTTTGGGAGGCCCAGGCGGGTGGATCACAAGGTCAGGAGATCAAGACCATCCTGGCCAACATGGTGAAACCCCGTCTCTACCAAAAATACAAAAATTAGCTGGGCATGGTGGTGCGTGCCTGTAATCCCAGCTACTCTGGAGGCTGAGGCAGGAGAATCGCTTGAACCAGGGAGTCGGAGGTTTCAGTGAGCCAAGATCGTGCCACCGCACTCCAGCCTGGCGACAGAGCAAGACTCCATCCCAAAAAAAGAATACAGATTTTTTGTTTTAGCAGGCAGTCAGAATCTGAACTCAAAACTATAAGCTCTGTCTCCCCAGATGGTAAGCAACTGAAATCTGTTCAGATTTTTTCCCAGTTAGGCTACTTGGAGTCCACCCTGTGTTTCAGTAGTTCAGGGACAAACAAGAGATTTGGGAATTTATATACAGACTTAGGGGATCTCCCTTTGTGCCTGCCGCCTCCTTTCTCTAACCCTCACCACTATTACCACCAGTTTCCATCTACTATGGTTGTCTAGAACTCTCGCCTCCAGTTCTAAAGCCAATAAGACCATAAATTTTCTGCTAGAACCTTAGCTGCCTAGTTGAAGCTGTCTTCAGCATGTACTTAGGTCAAAAAAAAAAACAAAAAAGGTGTAAAACAGAAAACATATCCTTTCTTATAAATGCCGACTCACCTTCAAATTTTCAATTTTGGCCTGCTTTTGGCTGCTTCTCATTGTCTTTAGGTAGTTATTTTTCATACTTGTTCAGGGTTTATGGCATTTATGTTGAAAGGCTTGTCTAGGAGGACATAATTCTCTAGTATCAAAATGAATCCTCTCTACAGGCTCTTTTGCACTTTGCTCTTTTTCTCATCCTGTCCTGGAGATCTTCCATATCAGAATATTCAGATCTCATTCTGCATAAAATTGCATTGCACGCATTTGTACTGATTTATTTAACCAGTCCCCATTTTGGTCATTTCCTGGTTTTAGTTAATGCCATACAAACAAATGCTATGGAAATATCTTTATATGTATCGACTGTACGTAAGCAAGTATGCCATTCCATATTTTTTCTGATTGCAACTAAAAACATATTTGATTTCTCCTTTTGTGTATATTTTATACAATAGAAAAAGAAGGCTGAGCACAGTGGCTCACACCTGTAATCCCAGTACTTTGTGAGGCCAAGGCAGGAGAATCACTTGAGCCCAGTTCAAGACTAGCCTGGGCAACAGAGCAAGACTCCATCTCTACCAAGAAAGCTGGGCAGGGTGGCACATGCCTGTAGTTCCAGCTACTTGGGAGGACTGCTTGAGGAACACTTGAACACAGGAGTTCAAGGCTGCAGCGACCTATGATCACACCACTACACTGTAGCCTGGGTGACAGAGCAAGACCCCAACTCTTAAAAAAAAAAAAAAAAGGAAGTACAAGATTAGACACTACTTTAGGTACTACTAGGACAGTGATGTGAAGACTTACCTAAGTTTAACAAATAGTCTCAAAGTAGTTTAATAATTTTGGGCGGGGCTATAGCTAAGTCATAGCAAAACATTTAAAACGATCCATGTGCTAAGTAGCAGTCAGTACCTAAGGCATAAGACATCCTCAGAATCTATGTATCATGTAAGGCTATAAGAAAAAAAATTAAAATGTCAGTATGTATAAAATTAATCACTTGCAGAAGTGAGAAAGTATCAGTAAACTAGACGGCTGAGGAGATTCAGAAGGATAAGCTGAATCAAGGTGACTGATATGCTGCCTTTCAGACATGATGGTAACTAATGACCTAAAACTAACACCTAACAAATTATAGTAAGATGGCTGAAACTAAAACCTATGTAATGGTATTGTATACCATGTTTAAAAAAACAGTATTCACAAAGATGATGATTTACATGGGGCCCAGAAAAGGCATCCAATAAGTAAAAAATGAATGCTCATCCAAAACTGTCTGAAAGATACCACAGGATCTGGTAGATGCAAACATTCTAATTACCAGCAAGATACACAATGTTGGATTTCAGGTGTGTATATACACACATAGTATATTGCTTTTTCAAAGCTTATATAAAAGATTCCTAAAATCCATTTGCCCCATTTTCATGCTTACCCAATGATCTCATTACTATTTTAGCTTTAAATCAAGAAAAAGGCATCCAACATATTCAGGCCTACCAATATAAATGAACTAGTACTCTGGTTTACTTATCTGTCTCTAAGTTTGGTTACCATAAGTCAATTACCAAGATCCTGATAAACACTAGAAATAAAATTCAAGTTATCTGATCCATAAAATCCTAGGATGTACTAACTAAACTACTACTAACTTAAGAGATCTTGCTTAGATAGCTAATGGGCATCCTTTTCTAATAATTTTGTATGTAAAAAGTTTAAGTATAAAAGGAGCCTTTTTTTTTAAGCTGCAGCATGCATTTTACAAAAAATGTATTTTTAAATAAACCATTTTAAGTCTGAAATTTATATTATAGATATTTTTCTCACTTACCTTTTTCTTTGTCCACCCTAATGACAACCACACACTCATTCCTGCCAATTCGGATGAGTTTGTTGATAGAACGGATACGCCTTCTGGATAATTCACTAAGAAGAATCATGCCTTCAATGTTGTTGTATTCCAGCAAGCTGACATAAGCCCCCATTTCAGCAATGGATCTGACATTCACCATCACTACATCTTCCACCTCAGGAAATTTGTGTTGATAAAATCTACAACTTAGACCCGGCATTCTGCAATTTAAACAAAAGAATTAAATAAGTGTTCAGTTAAGGTGAAAATAAAATCAATTTCCACATCCTGCCACTGAAAGAAAAGATGAAGAAAAAAATAGTTATTAGTCTTAGTCTTCTCATCCTTTGAAACTTCTTAAGTGGTACCAGAAAAGTTAATGTTCAGGAACCAAGCTTTAATTTTTATTTTGCTCAATAATTTTTGTAATGCTTGGGTGATTCTCTCCCTTTAGTTTCAGAGGAATCATAAAAAATAATGACCATCTATAAAGTACTCCAAGACCTAAGGATCAAAGGAATACCTCAAGAGTAAAATACTACTTTAAGGCATATCAAATGATGGGAAGCATCACTATTATAACTAATCAGAAAACTAAAGCTACTCTTTGCTAAAGTGAGCAAACATTTTATACGCTACCACTCACTATATAAAAGAAAAAGTTTTCTACCTAAATCCTAACCAATATACCAAATGATACATTCTGTCATTTATTATAGCCAAAATTAGTGTCACATGTCAAAGTAACAAAAACTAAAAAAATTTTAATCACAAAATAAACTAAAATGCATCCTCCTCTCATAATTCTTTTTCCTTGAATTCACAATGTCTAGCTTCTCTTATTCCAAATACTCCCAAATATTCCTTTCTTTTATTGAATAGGTACACCTAATCTTGAGAATAGCTTTAATCTCCATTACTACAAAGTTCAAGTTTCTCTTAACCTCCAAGCATTAAAGATATTTACAATTATTCCCTTTGATCCACCCAACCTACTTTCAGCACTACTCCTTTTATGATCCACAAGCCTGAAATCATAACCTGGGTAGAAGCATATTTAAAAAAGGAAGCTCTCAAACTAATGGCTGATGATTTGCATGTTTTTCTGTTAACCTTAACTGTTGTCACTGCTCAAAACATGGGTAGTAACAGAACTTAAAGGCCTAAGAAAATCTTGTGAAAATTCATTTAATAACTTATTAATTGGCACCTGCCTGTATCTTCTCAGTGGCTTCCTACTGACTTACATATCTTTTCACTACCTACAGAATCCTGTATGATCTGGCCACTGCCTATCTCCTTGTAGTACAACTTTCTCCCTAGTTCTCCTCATTTTATAGATTAAAAAAGTGAAGCACAGGTTAAGTTACTTGTTCTTTTACATACTGCTAACAGGTGATGAGTCAGGATTTGAATCCATGAAGTCTGGATCCAGAGTCTGTCCTCTTATCAGTAAGACTATATTCTCTCAAAACTATTCATAAATATATTATTAGAAATATTTTACTTAAAAAGCAACATTAATATATATATTCAGTGCTAGAGTACATAACACCAATAAGCGCAAACTATTAGTACTCATCTGTTTAACAACAAAAAGCACCATATTAATGACAGTAGCAGAGATGTATTTCTTTGTAGGGAATACAAAATCCCTACAAAATAGGGATTTAGCAAATAAAGAGAAGTAGACATTCAATGGCCAGAATTACTCACCAAGAAACAGCTGACTGGTTGTTTCGTTTTTAAACAGGGCTTTTCGGGGGATGGGGGTGGGGAAACTGTTGTTGAATATGTGTATGTAAAGCTCTCAAATTTGAGAGCTAAAAAGTTTCAAATTGGGCATCAAAATAAACTATGTTACAGAAATGTGTGGAACAGTTTTAAGACATTTAACAGGTGAAAACCACATTTACTTACCAAGTTTCTCCAAATAGTAAAGGTGATGCTTTTAGGGGAAGCAAGGCTTAATTTGATGGTTAAAAAACATGGGCAATCATGTAAGAGAATCCTGGAGGGATATGACTATGAATACTATTTCTTCAGGAGGCACAAGTCTCTTTGCAACATAAAGGGTAAGTAAACGAATACTGTTGATGGTATGTTATTCATAGTAAAGACAGACAGTAGTTAAGTACAAAAAGAATCCATACCACAAAAACTGCACATTGGTTGACAAATTTTGAACATATTGCCTAATGAAATGCTAATAAATTTTTTTTAACTTAAAAAAATCATTCGGCAATATCGAAGTCACACTAGGTGACTTCACCTCTTTATCTTTTTCACAGCATTCTGACTTATTTTATTTGGTCCTCAAGAAGTGTCAAATCAGGCAATTAACATAGTAAACTCAGGGAACAACTCTAGCCTTGTGTTCCAGTCCTTGCTCTGCTACTTCCTAGAAGTGGCTGCTTGGGAAAGATAACCTCCTTTGAACTGTAGTTTCTCATCTGTGCCATGTACATCACAGGTTTACTGAGGGTATCACATGTATACGTAAAAACATTTTGAAAACCATAATGTGCTAGTCAAACATAAAATATTAAAAGAAAAAGAAAGTATTTCCATTTTGTAATATAATAATTTGTTAATTTTTTTTTTCAGTAGCTACTATGTACTAAGCACTAATGATACAACAAGAAAGACTTACCAGGCCAGGCGCGGTGGCTCACACCTGTAATCCCAGCACTTTGGGAGGCCGAAGAGGGTGGATCACTTGAGGCCAGGAGTTCGAGGCCAGCCTGGTCAACATGGTGAAACCCCATTTCTACTAAAAATACAAAAATTAGCTGAGTGTGGTGGCAGGCACCTGTAATCCCACTACTATAGTGGCTGAGGCAGGAGAATCCCTTGAACCCAGGGGAAGAGGCTACAGTGAGCTGAGATCGTGCCACTACACTCCAGCCTGGGCAACAGAGACTCCGTCTCAAAAAAAAAAAAAAAAGAAAAAAAAGACTCATATCTAAGTAATTAAGTATAGAGTGGGAAACAAACTAGCAAGCAAATAATTACAATATAAAGTACTATGAAAGGGCACAGTGAAGCAATGAATAGGAAAAGGAGGAAGAGAAATACTAAATTATAATACTTAAGAACAAATGCTTAATAAGTACTAGCGCAGGAGCTAAACTCAAGTAATCCAACATCAAATCCAGAGTGTCTTTAACCCACAGAACCTCAATATCACAACACGCTATAATACTCTTATGTGTTCTGATGTAAAAAGTAGCAGCCACCTTTCAAAATATATCAACCAAATTCCAGGATAATTTCAAATACCCTGCATAGTCAGTTATTTTGCAGGACAAATGGCAGGTAGGACTTCTTTCTCAAAACAGTGTATGGTCAAACTGCCATAATGGATACAGAAGTTCACATTCCTTTCCAAAATATATTATGTGATGGGGACAACTCTCGTGATAATTCTAATTTGGATCTAATACATATTAGGAATGCTCTCTGAATGCTAGTTCTTGGTATAGGAGTGCTACATAAGTAAAGCTTTTATTTCATCATTATAGTTGAAAAAGAAAGTTATCACCAAATCTCTACAAACATTACTGTGCATGAGACAACTACATCTTTTGGCACCAGATGAACTAAGAATAGGTAGTAAAGTTCTGTACAAGTCACCCCCAAACTATTGACACAGAGATTGTTCTTTGAATAACAACTCAATTGAGGGGAAATAAAGAATTCTCTGCTACACTTTTTCTCGAAGAAACCATGTTTTTTGCTTAATAAAAATTTAAAAAGCCTAAGTTTTGGGGATAAAGAGACCTCAGGATGACTGTGTATTTAACCCGAAAATATTTCCTTATCTTAGGTTTTAGTTATGTTTAACTAACATAGTTAACCTAACATATGCTTAACACAGTTCTATTCTCATTGTCGCCAAAATACGACAAACTGATAGTAACAGTAATAAACTCAAGTCTCATTTAGTTTTGATTCAAGGGGTGACTCATTCAATCATCAGATGAAAAACTACTTGGACCCCGCTCTTTCCAACACGGTGCCCGTCCCACAGGTTTCTCAGGTAAGAGTCCAGTTTGGTTTCCACTGAGAAGCAGGGGAAATTTTTGGTAGAACTGTTGGGGCGGAAGAAAAGATGGAATTCTCAGGCCTGGAAAAAGCAAAGTGCTCAGCGTCCTGAGCTGGGGTTAAGAGTTACGGTGTCACAGCGTTCTCCCGAGGCCGCCCCATCGTCATGGCATTCTCACTTTCGGCATATTGTAGAGACTGTACAATCCACTCGGCCCACTTTCCTTCACGAGATTCCTCTGCTCGAATAACGATGCCTCTGGAACACAGGATGACCTACACGGAGCCGGCGAGGAGGCCCACGACAGCGCGGGTGGTGGCGGTGGTGTCCAGCCACTTCCCGCGCAGGGACGGGAAAGGGAGGTGTTAGCCCGGGGCCTACCCGCTCTCGAACACCCATGTCACTGGACACAAACCAAAGTGAGTTCCTGGAGAAACCGAGCTTGGGATTAGTCACCTGAGGTATGTGTGTGATTCCCGCACCGGAGCCCAGAGCCGCCTTCTTCAATCACAGAGACCAGACTTGCTTCTCCCCCACCGGCCGCCGATACTCCTCAGCGTGCGCTTCGCTCACTCTACCGCGCATGCGGAACCTCCTCGCATTGCGCAAGCGCTGAACGAATAGAGGCCCTCTTCATCATTAACCATAGAGTCTGGGTCCTCCGAGAACAAGGACGAATGTAGATCATGGAAGGACCTGAAAAGTACTGTTTCTTGCTATCTTAGCTTTAGCTAAGTAACCTTCAAGGCGCGAGAAAGACATAGGACTCTGATTCCTTGCCTCTGAAGAATGAATCCTCTTTCAAAGTTTCAGCTAACCATGAGATGGCGCTGTGACCAAAGACGAAAGGTGGAGAAAGACAAGGCGTGCACGCTTCGCTCCTAGTCTTTGGCCTGGCGCGTGCCGCGTATTGCGCAGCCGCAGGGAAGCTGGATGGGGAGGGGTTGGGAGGCGAACCGGAATTGAGGGGTGATTCCGCGGTGCGCGCGCCTCGACATCCGGGCAACGCCTCTGTTCTGTCCTCCCCTTTCCTCGCCTGTGACAATCGGAGGCGGAAGTGAAAATGGGTGTCTCTGCTGCCTCTTAGCAACGAGAGGGGTCAAGTGACACAACCAGCTGACAACCGTAGAGGAAGACACTGTGGAGGTCAGTTCTGGAGCTGTTGTAGCCTCGGTTGCCCGGCCGGGGACCCGAGCCGAAAAGTTATCGTCAGAATGTCGGGCAAAGACCGAATTGAAATCTTCCCCTCGCGAATGTAAGTAAAGGAATGGGATAAGCCGCTTTCACAGGTTTAGGAACCCGGAGCGCGGTCCCTTCAGACCCTGGGCCACAGTGAGGTTCCTTGTTTCCTGGGCGGATCCTGAGCTTTTCCCAGGCTCTTTTCTTGAGTCTAGGGCGAGGCTTCCTGACGGCCTCTTCGCGCATTCCTCCTGAGTGAATCAGGCTGAGCGATCCCAGCTGGTAGGAAAAGGCGGTCGGCAGGCAGGCTTTTGTGGAGGTCCGCTGTCTTTATTCATTAATGGATTCATCCATTCCACATACCCTTATTGAGCCGGGCACTGGATTTATATAACTGAACCGTCGCCACCTCTGCCCTCACAGAGCTCACAGTTTACGTAGCCAGACATTCGTCTGGAAAGGCCAAGGAGGTTTTAATAAATACTCTGAGAATGGAAGTTTGCTGAGGATATAGAAGAGGTCCCTAAGCCAAAGTGGGGATGGAATCGAATCGCCCTAGCATAGCCCTCGGATTCGATCTTGGATCCCCTTACTCATTTAACAAGTTCCCGCCAAATGTCACCTGCTGTGAGAGAATATCCCTGTGTTTCTGAGGCACTGCTTTTGCTCTCTCACCGCTGCATCTTGTTCAGACCTGTGTTAATACCAGTCATCACGCTGTAAAGTAGATATTTATGTGTCTTTCTCTCCCACTAGACTGTGGGCTCTCTCCAGGATGAAAGAGTGTCTTAACAATCCGTAGAAGGTCCACAAAAAAAATTTCTTGAAAGAACTCATGCTTGGGAATACGCTCAGTTGTGGGCTGCCTTTCTTTTGGGGCCTGAATTCTTTGTCAGGAAAATGGCATATCACTGTAGGTGTTTGGCTAGTTTGTAAGGAAAATTTTGACGTTTTCTTAAATATGCCTAACAACTTGCTCCCTTTCTCCTCCTCATCCTGTTTATTTTTTATTTAGTTTGTTGTTTGCTTGTTTTAATGGGAGACAGGGTCTCCCAGGCTGGGGTGCAGTGGTGTGATCATAGCTCACAGCAGCCTCAAACTCCTGGGCTCAAGTGATCCTCCCGCCTCAGCCTGCCTGGCGGCTGGGATTATAGATGGGAGCCACCGCGCCTGGCTTTACCTTTTTCTTTTCAGTGAGGAAGCAGAAAATCAGTTTTGACCCTGACATTTAGACCCTTTTATTGTGGTCCTATCTCTGTGGGGGTGTTTTGTTGTTTTTCCTCATTCTGTCCTTTGAGAGAATCTGAGGATGCTTAAAATAAAAGTTATATTCAAACCTGAAGCCCAGGTTTGTTTCTCCCCGGTGACTAAATAGCTTAATGAAATGAACTTTTTAAATTTTTTACCTTCACCTATTGACTTTCTAATAGCTGTTTGCACTAAGTAGGCAGCAAGCTAGTTGTGGGGAAATAAAGATGAGGACTATCCCGGGGTAGTGACAACTGCAGAACTCCTAGGACTGATGACTTAGTCAAAACTTCTGTACTGAAAGACATCGACGCTAGTTTATCTTCTAGCAGTGTAAGGCCTGCCCCTAGGGTGACCCCAGCCCCCCGCCCCCATTAAAATGCCTGCCTGAAAAAGCTCAAAGCTAGGAGGAGAATGTACTGTTTGTTCTAGTCAACACCTAATTGATAGACCCCTCTCGTTCCTTTTTTAGAGCATTTACGAAACAGGCTTACAATTGTGAATATGTATCTCTTCCAACTCTGGACTGTCCCTTCAAGTATCTTTGAGAGCCATTTCTTTGAAACGTAATCATCGGGAGGGATAGGGCCTTTGTCTCCCAGTCTGTGTGGCAGGATAGAATAGTAACTTACTAATTGCCAGGTAGTATTGCGTTTACACTGACCAACACTTTAAGGTTTCTCTTCTGTGACTCTTCTTGTGGCTGTCTCCCTGCCACTCCCTAACTCTCTTTTTAAAATGGCCGGTCACTTCTGCACAAATGAGAATTGAGCTCAGCCCTTTCCCCTACTATCAGTGGTTTACTAAATAAAATCTGTTTTCACTACTTTAACAAATGTCTGGCTGGGTTTATCTTTGACAGCAGTCAGAATAACTTTTTTGTTTTTACTTTGGAACTTTTACTTTGAGACTAAGAGGCAAAAATAGACATCTTTGGGCTTAGGTAAGAAAATGATAGGCTCATGAAGGTGAAAACTACTATTTGAAAGCTCTCAGCTTGCTGATTGAGAGGAAAATCAGGTGCAGGAAATCTCTTCTCTAAATATTTTCCCCATGGCTGGCAGCAGGCTTTTTGTCATGTAGTCAGATGTCTTTGATTCAGCTGGAAGAAAAGTCATCATCCTAGCTAAAGGTCAAACTTTTTGAGTAGGACTGAGCAGCTCTGAAACATGTAAAGGAGCAAGTTTTAAAAGCCATAGGCTAGAAAATATACTGGCAGCTTGTTTCTCAGACAGTTCCATTCAACAGTATTATTCTGTGATGTTACTTTTACCCACTTTTGTACCAGAGAAAGCCAGTTACAAGTTCTGGGGAAAGAGTATTTCAGGCAGGAAAAAGAGCTAATGAAAAGTACCTGGAGGACCTTAGGAAGAATGCTCTAAATAAGGTAAGTGGTACAGTGGCTTATGCCTGTAATTAGCACTTTGGGAGGCTGAGGTGGGTAGATTGCTTGAGTTCAAGACCAGCCTGGGCAACATGGTGAAACCCTGTCTCTACAAAAAAAAAAAAAATACTTTAGAGTTGAAAAGATGCATGAAAAATTTGGAGTCAACAGAAGTCCATTAAATCCAGGTTCTGCTACATATTAGCTGTAAGTGTGCAAGCTGCTCTTAGAGTTTCAGGAATTAAAATTGCCCATTTCACAGAGATGCCATTCCCTAGGAGGAAAATAAAATTAACATGGTAAATTCGATTTTACCAACCAGTTTACCTTTTACTATAAACTGGCTGGAATATGCAGTACTACAATTTATCTTAAATTTGATCCAGCTCTTTGAACCCAAGTTCTAGTATTTACTGTCAGCAATACATTATGTTAAATGCACACATTGAGCTGGATAGCTCCTTCTCAGGCTGGAAACTAAACGACCTTCACTTGATAAGACCTCTTGTGAGACCAGTCAGTGCAGAGTCAGCCAGTGATAATTGTCTTTAAGGAGAGGCACGTGGTTGGGGTACAGTGAACCTAGGTTGGAGCCTTAGTTTGAGCACTGGGAAAGTCAGTGGAATCAAAAGTCTGGTTCAAGTTCCTGCCCCGCCTTTTCTTCACTGAGTAACTCTGAGAAAGTTGTTTTACTTTTCTAAGCCTCATTTTTCTAATCTTTAAGTTAATGTCTAAAGTCTCTTTCAGCTATGGAATTGTCTTAGTGATCTTAGCCCTATGGTAAAAAAAAATTCAAGTATAATTTAAGAATTTGACCAAATGGTGTTTGTTTGTTTTGTTTTTTTAAGACAGGATTTCACTCTGTTGCCCAGGCTGGAGTGCAGTGACCCAATCTTGGCTCACTGCAACCTCTGCCTGCCGGGTTCAAGTGATTTTTGTGCCTCAGACTCCCGAGTAGCCGGGACCACAGGGATGCAGCACTATACCCAGCTAATTTTTGTATTTTTTGGTAGAGATGGGGTTTCACTATGTTGGCCAGGGTGGTCTCGAACTCCTGACCTCAAGTTATCCACCTGCCTCAGCCTCCCAAAGTGTTGGTATTACAGGTGTGAGCCACTGCACCTGGCTAAAAAAGGTTTATTAGTACATGTGATTTTAAAACACCAGTCATATGAAATTATATCCCCTTAAATCACTGTGTCTAGGTTATACTGTGTCTAGGTTATACAATCTTATTGTTGAATTTTATTACCCAAACACTTGTTTTTTTGAGACCGAGTCTTGCTCTGTTGTCCAGGCTGCAGTGCAGTGGCATGATCACAGCACACTGCACCCTCAACCCCCTGGGCTCAATCAGTCCTCTCACCTCAGCCTTCTTTGTATATGGGACTACAGGTGTGCCCTACCATGTCCAGGTAATTTTGGTATTTTTTTTTTTTTTTGGTAGAGACAGGGTTTCACCATGTTGCCCAGGCTGGTCTTGAACTCAAGCAGTCTACCCACCTCAGTCTCCCAAAGTGCTGATTACAGGCATAAGCCACTGTACCACTTACCTTATTTAGAGCATTCTTCCTAAGGTCCTCCAGGTACTTTTCATTAGCTCTTTTTCCTGCCTGAAATACTCTTTCCCCAGAACTTATAACTGGCTCCTTTGGCTGTTCTAGTCTCTTAAGAGAGGCTGTTCCTGATCACCCAATCTAAAGTGAACACCATGTTTGCTTCTCTCACAATTCCTTATTTTAATTTTATTGTAGTATGTACTATGCATGGTATGACATTTTATTTCTAGTCTTTTTCTTTTTTTTTTTTTTGAGACAGGGTCTTACTCTACAGCCTCAAACTGGGCTCCACTTTTTTTCATTATTAAATTTTATCTGGCATATGGCAGCAAGAACAGAAATGTCAGTTTCTGCTCGACTTTGGTATTGGGGCTTCTGATAGGGAAAAAAATTGAAACAAGGAAGTGAGGAGACTTCAGTGTAAATTTACTTGTCACTTCTCAGGAATCTTATGTATGTCATTTGTTACCTAGTCTTTTACAAATTAATAAAATGATTGGTGTTAGGATCTTGATTGATGATATCAAAACATGTTAATACCACACTTTTAATAGAAAATGTGGTAAATTATTATGGTATAAAAAATGCAGGCCAGGTGCAGTGGCTCACACCTGTAATCCTAGCACTTTGTGAGGCCGAGGTGGGTGGATCACCTGAGGTCAGGAGTTTGAGACCAGCCTGACCAACATGGAGAAACCCCCATCTCTACTAAAAATAAAAAATTAGCCAGGCATGGTGACGCATGCCTGTAATCCCAGCTACTCGGGATGCTGAGGCAGGAGAATCGCTTGAACCTGGGAGGCAGAGGTTGCAGTGAGCCGAGATCGCGCCATTGCACTCTAGCCTGGGCAACAAGAATGAAACTCCACCTCAAAAAATAAAATAAAATGCAAAAGGTACAAAAGAATATAGTAGTAAAAAGTAAATCCATATTTTTCATCCAGTCCCATTTATCAAAGGTAACTCTTGCCGGTTTTTGTGAATCCTTTCTAGAACTATTCTCTGCATCTATATAAGCACATTTTTTCCTTACTTTGCATAAGTAAGACTGTTATATAGACAGCACGTGCCTATACACCTTCGTCTTTTTTAATGACTGTGTATCATTCCATCATAGGTGAACTCTGATGTATTTAGCATTTAGCTTGTTTCTCCCTTTTGCTATTACCATAAGGCTGGAGTACCCATCTTTTCAACCTTGCACGTGTTTTTGTACACATGTGGGAATAAATTTGTAGGATAAATTCCTCAAAGTGGAATTGTTGGTCTTGAAAATAATTGCATTTAAAATTTTGACATATATTAGTGGATAGATTTTTAAATCCTTAATATACCTCCAGTGGAAACTAAAACAAAGATATTATTTTAACTTACAAATCAAATAAGTATTTATGTTGGCATCATAAAATAATGCTCCTGATAACATTTATTATGATTATATTGATTATAAAATTGTTTCTGTTGTAAATTAATAAACTTTTCATTTATGGAACACTGATGGTAGAAATCTGCATTATTGAAAAACCAGTTGTCTTAGTCCATTTTTTGCTGCCATAACAATACTTGAGACTGGGTAATTTATAAAGAAAAAAATTTATTTGGTTCATGGTTCTGGAGGCTGAGAAGGGTGAGGGCCTTCTTGCTGTGTCATCCCATGGCAGAAGGCGAGGGTGAGAGAGAGAGCAAGAAAGGGTCAAACATGCCTTTTTTTTTTTCCTAAAGGGACAGGGTCAGGTGCAGTGGTTCATGCCCATAATCCCAGCACTTTGGGAAGCTGAGGCTGGAGGATTGCATGAGACCAGGAGTTAGAGGCTGCAGCAAGCTACGATCATACCACTGCAATCCAGCCTGGGTTACAGAGCAAGACCCCATCTCAAAAAATAAGGAGTTGGGCCGGGCGCGGTGGCTCATCCCTGTAATCCCAGTACTTTGGGAGGTTGAGGCGGGCAGATCACTTAAAGTCAGGAGTCCGAGATCAGCCTGGTCAATATGGTGAAACCCTGTCTCTACTAAAAATACAAAAAAAAATAGCTGGGCTTGGTGGCACACGCCAGTAGTTCTAGCTACTTGGGAGGCTGGGGTGGGAGAATTGCCTGAACCTGGGAGGTGGAGGTTGCAATGAGTTGAGATTGCGCCATTGCACTCCAGCCTGGGCCTCACAGTGAGAATCCATCTCAAAAAAAAAAAAAAAAAAAAAAGAGTCTTGCTACTATCTTACCCATGCTGGACTTGAACTCCCAGGCTCAAGGGATCCTCCCACTTACACCTGTAGCTGGGATTACAGGTGTGCCCAGATGAACTCACATTTAAAACCAACCCACTCCTGCAATAAGGAACCCAGTCTTACCATAATGACGTTAATCCATTCACGGAGGGCAGATCCCATATGACCCAGTCATCTCTTGATGGTCCCACCTCCCAACATTGTTGCATTGGAGATTGTTTCCAACACATGAAGACTGGGGACATATTCAAACCATAGCATCAGTTAAACCTGTCAGCTACAAATTCTCTATATAGTCTCACTTTCATCACATCAAAGGATAAAGGATAACTTTAACACTGGTGGGGAGGGTTTTTTTGTCTTTTAAACAATGAGAATGGATGTCTTTAACTTTGTTTATGTTTATATAGGGCACAGACCATCATGAAGGCTCGTTTAAAGGGAGCACAGACAGGTCGAAACCTCCTGAAGAAAAAATCTGATGCCTTAACTCTTCGATTTCGACAGATCCTAAAGAAGATAATAGAGGTAGAATGAACTTTTCTTAGAATAGTATTTATTTTAGGAAAATCCAGCTTGGCCCTTGGCATTTTTTTGTTGTCGTTATTTTAATTAATTTTTTTCTTTCAAAAGTAAAAATACCATTATAAGTTTAACAAGTGTCAAATATCAAACAGTTCATTTAATAAAATCCAAACTCTTTAATCTTGCCTGCAAAGCTCCACTTGATCTGATTGGCCCCCCGCCTGCCTCTCTTACCTTATTTAGAGCATTCTTCCTAAGGTCCTCCAGGTACTTTTCATTAGCTCTTTTTCCTGCCTGAAATACTCTTTCCCCAGAACTTATAACTGGCTTCTTTGGCTGTTCTAGTCTCTTAAGAGAGGCTGTTCCTGATCACCCAATCTAAAGTGAACACCATGTTTGCTTCTCTCACAATTCCTTATTTTAATTTTATTGTAGCATGTACTACTGCATGGTATGACATTTTATTTCTAGTCTTTTTCTTTCTTTTATTTTTTGAGACAAGGTCTTACTCTACAGCCTCAGACTGGGCTCCAGTGATCCTCCCACCTCAGCCTCTCGAGTAGCCGGGACTACAGGTGCATGCTACCATCTCAGCTCATTTTTTTTTATTTTTAGTAGAGACGAGGTCTCACTATGTTGCCCAGGCTAGTCTTTTTGACTCCCGGGCTCAAACAGTCTTTCCATCTTGGCCTCCCAAAGTGCTAAGTTTACAATTTTTTGTGTTTTATTTTTAAACCTGTATGTACTTAGCAAAAGCATTTTCTATGAGTGCTGTTTTTATTTTTATTTTTTATTTTTTGTGGAGATGGGGTCTTGCTTTATTACCCAGGGTGGTCTCAAACACCTGGGCTCAAGTGATCATTCCACCTCAGCCTTCCAAAGCACTGGGATTACAGGCGTTAGCCACCATGCCTGGCCCTGTACTACTTTTGATTATTTGTGAAGTTGAGGAGCTTTTCATGCATATTTGCAATTTGATTTTCTTGGTAAATGCCTTTTTTTTTTTTTTTTGGTAGAGGTTCTATGTGTATTCTGCCTAATGTGTAAAATGTTAAAAATATTTTCTCCACGCCTTTTCTTATCTTTTAACTTAAAAAAATAAAAAAGTTAGTACTAGGTGTGGTGACTCATGCCTGTAATCCCAGCACTTTGGGAGGCTGAGGTGGGAGGATGATTTGAGCCCAGGAATTTGAGACCAGCCTGGGTAACACAGTGAGACCTT
This sequence comes from Hylobates moloch, assembly GCF_009828535.3. Classification (NCBI taxonomy): domain Eukaryota; kingdom Metazoa; phylum Chordata; class Mammalia; order Primates; family Hylobatidae; genus Hylobates; species Hylobates moloch. The sequence continues at coordinate 38,092,344 of NW_026652291.1, forward strand.
GTCTCTACAAAAAAAAAATAAGAAGAAAATTAGCAGAGTGTGGTGGCATGCACCTGTAGTCCCAGCTACTTGGGAGCCTGAGGCAGGAGGATTGCCTGAGCCTATGAGTTTGAAGCTGCAGTGAGCTATGATTACACCACTATACTCTAGCCCAGGCAACAAAGTAAGACCTTGTCTCAAAAAATAAAAATTTAAAAAAGTTAAAAATGTTTTTCCTTTGGTCAGATCTGTTGGTCTTTTTCTTTATATAGCTTCTGAGTTACATATAAGGCTTAGAAAAGACCTAAAGTGATTAGGAAAATATTATGCCACATTTCCTTTTGTTACTTTACAGTTTTTTTTTCTTTAAACCTTTATCTTAATTATGTCTGAATTTTGGGGGCAGTGTGATGTGAGGTAGGTAGCTTTATCATTTTGTACTGTATAGACAGTTGAGTGGTCTCTTTACTAAATTTCCATATAGACCTGGGCTTGTTTCTGAATCCTCTAGTCTATTTCATTGACTTAACTGTCCCAAACCAGATATATTAATATTTCCTTATTGTAGCTGTACCTTTTTAATACTTGGGAAGGCAACTCCCTACCCAGCTGACCCAGTTTTTCTTCTCTTTCTGAAACATTATTGAATATTCTCAAACATTAAATATTCCAGATGTACTTTAAAATTAATACACCATTAGGGTTTTGACTGCAACTGCAGTGAATTTAAGAGATTAGTTTGAGTAAATCAGCATGCACCCATTCAGGAATAATATAGGTCCTTCAGTAAAGATTCAGTTTTCTGTTTCTCAATGCATTTATTCTGTTTTAATTATAAAACTCATAGTTTGTAATATTGTTAGTGATCATAACCAAAACTGTTAAAAATTGGAAATTTCTGTTTATCATTATCAAACCAATATTTACATGCACAGCCAGCATAAAATACTGATGGTTATTAAAGGAACATAATTATGATGGAATTTTTCCTTGTAAAAGGCTTGGTTGAATCTGTTGTTGGTTTATGCTTTTCCAGACTAAAATGTTGATGGGCGAAGTGATGAGAGAAGCTGCCTTTTCACTAGCTGAAGCCAAGTTCACAGCAGGTGACTTCAGGTAAGGGGACTAAACGGGGTGTTTTGAAACAAAACAAAGTGATATCAGGCTCATAATTTCATTTAAAAAGCATTTTTTAATTTAGAAATAAGCATTAAGGACAAATGATATAGTAATAATAAGGAAGAATTCTTTTAACCCCATCACCTTAACTCCACTGTCATCCTCCACATGCATTCTTACATAGTTGCAGGCACAGGATACTTAATATTTTAGAGTCCATTTTCATTTAACGTTGTATCATAAACATTTTTCCTTATTTTCAACATGGCTGTATGATCTTTCTCAAGATGTATTTTTTTTTCTCCTAATGCTGGGTATTTGGGTTAATTCTCAGTTTTTTGGAATATTAGGGAAAGTGCAGTGAACATTTTTACACATATGTATTTTTGTTTCTACTGAATTATTACCTTAGGATAAATTTTTGAGAATTGGATTATTTAAAAGGCATGAACTTCATGGCTTTGGTGACATCAGTAAATCGTTTACAAAGCATACAAAATGGCTTGCAAATGTGTTATGCTAATTTACATATGTTATGTAATTCTCCAAATAACACTGTAAGACAAGTAAGGCAAGCATTGTTATTCTCAGTTTTAATTAAATGCCTTCCTGAGGTCACTTGGCTAATTAGGGGCAGAGGCAGAAGTTGTTTTCAAGGTTTCTGATTTTAGTCTTTTCCTAATGACATGATGCCTATTATCTAGGAGCTTTCACTGCTCTTAAGCCTTAATAAGGCCCTTTGAAGTGGTAGGCTTTCATTTTTGCCAGTGCTGGTAAGATCACAGCTTGCATTGAATTTTCTAGCAGAGGGTGGAGATCAATAGTGTATAAGTGGTATGTGAGTGTTTTAGGGTGGTTATGGGGAAGATACTTTCTATAATATTTATTTTTGTTTTGTTTTGAGATTGGGTTATGAGACTGGCTAATTTTTGTATTTTTGGGTTTCGCCACATTGCCCAGGCAGGTTTTGTACTCCTGGCCTCAAATAATCCTCCTGCCTCGGCCTCCCAAAGTGCCGGGATTACAGGCGTGAGCTATCGCACCCTGCCAGGAAGGCACTTTCTGGTAACATTTGAGAAATCACACAAAGCCAGATGGAAGATAGTTTCCAGGGTAAAAGGGGTAAAGGAATTGAACACCAGCTTAACCAATTCAACAGCAAACCTAGAAAGAAGGAGTTTTCTCCATCTTACACTAGCGGAAGAACCCTTAAAGTTATATCCATGTAGCACACCTCTGACTGAAAACATAAGCAATCCACGAACTTTAAAATCATTCTTTGTTGTTTTCTTACTAATGTTTTGAATATTGTTCATTCTCTGCTTTCAGAGGCCCTCCTCTAGCAGTAATGACTTTTCTCCCTTTTGAAAAAAAGGACAGTTATCAAAACATACTTAATTGTGACATCTCACTCTTGGTCTCATTTAATGTTAAAACTATCCAGTGGGTCCCTGTAGGTTTATTTCTGAAGAGTCTGCTAAATAAAGGCTTTCTCTTTTTCTGCAGCACTACAGTTATCCAAAATGTAAATAAAGCGCAAGTGAAGATTCGAGCGAAGAAAGATAATGTAGCAGGTAACGTTTCAACCTTTTAGAAACCCTTTGGGGAGAAAAGAGGTGACATTTTAAAATTAACCTGTTTATACAGCAAGATCTTAATGTCCTAGTTTCTTCCTTCTACTTAGAACAAGTTGATTGGCTTTACATGTTAAAATCATTAACAACCAGATTTCTAATTACTCAGGATAATTTGACTTTTGTATAGAAGTGAACACTTAAGAAGGCAGGTTCCAGCTGTGCACGGTGGCTCACACCTGTAATTCCAGCACTTTGGGAGGCTGAGGTGGGCGGATCACAAAGTCAGGAGTTCGAGACCAGCCTGGCCAACATGGTAAAACCCCATCTCTACTAATAATACAAAAATTAGCCGGGTTTGGTGGCACGCAACTGTAGCTCCAGCTACTTGGGAGGCTGAGGCAGGAGAATCACTTGAACCTGGGAAGCGGAGGTTGCAGTGAGCCGAGATTGCACCACTGCACTCCAGCCTGGGTGACAGAGCGAGACTCCGTCTAAAAATAAAAAATAAAAAAATTAAGAAGGCATGTTCCGCTGGATGTGGTGGCTCACACCTGTAATCCCAGCACTTTGGGAGGGTGAGACAGGTGGATCACCTGAGGTCAGGAGTTTGAGACCAGCCTGGCCAACATGGTGAAACCCCATCTTTACCAAAGAATACAAAAATTAGGTCGGGTTTGATGGCTCACACGTGTAATCCCAGCACTTTGGGAAGCCGAGGTGGGCAGATCACCTGAGGTCGGGAGTTCGGGACCAGCCTAATATGGAGAAATCCTGTCTCTACTAAAAATACAAAATAAACCAGATGTGGTAGCGCATGCCTGTAATCCCAGCTACTCGAGAGGCTGGGGCAGGAGACTCACTTGGACCCAGGAGGCAGAGGTTGTGGTGAGCCAAGATTGTGCCATTGCACTCCAGTTCAGGCAACAAGAGCGAAACTCGTCTTAAAAAAAAAAAAAAAAATTTAGCTGGGCATGGCGTGTGCCTGTTGTCCCAGCTACTCGGGAAGCTGAGGTGGGAGAATCACTTGACCCCAGGAGGTGTGGTTGCAGTGAGCTGAAGACCACACCACTGCACTGCAGCCTGGGCGACAGAGTGAGACTCTGTCTCAAAAAAAAAAAAAAAAAAAGAAGACAAGTTCCTAAATTCATTAATTGAAACCAATTACAATTCCAGACTTAAGCTCTTGATTTTTGAGTTTGATGAAAAAGAAACACAGAAAACAGTGATTGAGAAACAGAACTCAGGCCAGCACAGTGGCTCATACGTGTAATCCCAGCACTTTGGGAGGTTGAGGCGGGTGGATCACCTGAGGTCGGGAGTTCGAGACCAACCTTACCAACATGGAGAAACCCCGTCTCTACTAAAAATACAAAATTAGCCGGGTGTGGTGGCACATGCCTGTATTCCCACCTATTCAGGAGGCTGACCAGGAGAATTGCTTGAACCTGGGAGGCAGAGGTTGCGGTGAGGTGAGATCACGCCATTGCACTCCAGCCTTGGCGACAAGAGCAAAACTCCACTCAAAAAAAAAAACAAAAAACAAAAAAAACCACAAAAAATTAAAGGTTTGTGAATCCGTATATGCTTCTTTGTTTAACAGGTGTTACTTTGCCAGTATTTGAACACTACCATGAAGGAACTGACAGTAAGTGTGAAACTTTTTGTATTACTTTGTGTCTCTGGGATTTCCTGTTTCCTCTTTAAATGAACTAAGTTCTGGAAAATGGCGCTAGATGTTGAGAGGTTCCTGAGTTAGAAATCCTCTTATTTGATATAGTCAGGACAATAGTTGATCAGTTAATCAAAAGGTCTTAAGGCCGGGCACAATGGCCCATGCCTGTAATACTGGCACTTTGGGAGGCTGAGGCAGGCAAATCTCCATCTCTACAAAAAATATAAAAAATCAGCCGGGTGTGGTGGCACATGCCTGTAGTTTCAGCTACTTCCAGGGCTGAGGAGGGAGGATTGCTTGAGCTGGGGAGGTAGTTGCAGCAAGTTCTGATCACACCACTGCACTCCAGCCTGGGCTACAGAGCAAAACCTTGTCTCAAAAAAGAAAAAGGTCTTATGCTAGGAAGTCATAAAACATTATACATATCTTAAAATATTTCAATATTTTATCAGAAATATATCAATGTAGAATCATTTGCTATTTAAAAAATATAAGGCCTTTTGAATATGAATTCACCGATTAGACCTCTGTGTTGTTTTTCTGCATATCCTACACCCACAATGCACTGCTTATAATTCCCAGTTTGGGTCTCTTTAAAGTCAAATAAGATCTTAGACACTGTGATGCAACCTGAATGCTGATTCTTTCTAGATTTGTATAGCCCACTTCCACTTTTTAAATAACTGTCGTATTCATTCCATTCCTAGTTTGACAGCATATTTTCTTTCCAAAGTAAAGTGTTAACTTTTTTCGTAGAAACAATATTCTTGGCCAGGCACAGTGGCTCACACCTGCAATCTCAGCACTTTGGGAGGCTGAGGCAGGTGGATCACCTTAGCCCAGGCGTTTGAGACCAGCCTGGGCAACATGGTGAAACCCCGTCTCTACCCAAAAAGTTACAAAAATTAGCTGGGCCTGGTGGTGTGCGCCTGTGGTCCCAGCTACTCGGGAGGCCGAGGTGGGAGGATTGCTTGAGCCTGAGAAGTGGAGCTTACAGTGAGCTGAGATCGCACCACTGCACTCCAGCCTGGGTGGCAGAGTGAGACCCCATCTCAATAAATAAATAAACAATATTCTTTCTTTTGGCACTTGTATTTCCTTGTTTCATGTGATATTTAATTAAATCATATAGAATATTAAGTACATTTCATATGAAGAAGTAGAGCATTCTAGAGAGTCACCTGTTCACAGAGTGTCATTGTACTCTGGGCATCAGGCAGTATGATTTTCAAAGGGAATAAGGGGCATCAAGCTAGTGAAGGGAAGGTTGGTTAAAAGCTTCTCTTGTAATTACATTTAGAATAGTATTCTTGTGGAAAACTGTATTTAGTAGCATGCTCCTATAGTGTTTGGGGAGTGAGATAGGCACTTCATGTTTACATTCAATGAAGATTAGTGAATTCATCTTTCCATATTTGTTATTATTCTGAATTATCTCCTTTTGGGGAATTTTATAGGGAAGATATTTTACTCTAATTAAAAATGTTGTCTGACTGGTTCTTTCAGGTTATGAACTGACTGGTTTAGCCAGAGGTGGGGAACAGTTGGCTAAATTAAAGAGGAATTATGCCAAAGCAGTGGAACTACTGGTGGAACTAGCTTCTCTGCAGGTAAGTAGCAAAAGACCTGGAGAACTCCTGTAGTTTGATTTCTAACAGTCAAGTGGAGGAGAGTCAGGTCTTGAGTCAGCATATACTGTGCTTTGTACTTTTAACTGTTTCCATGATCCTACGTAAAGCAAACATAATATTTTGATTTCTGAAGTGATGGCTTTTGTACCATTGTCCCTACTTTTTAAAATTTATGTATTTATTTTTTATTTTTTTGAGACGGAGTTTTACTCTTGTTGCCCAGGCTGGAGTGCAATGGTGTGACCTCGGCTCACTGCAACCTCTGCCTCCTGGGTTCAAGTGATTCTCCTGCCTCAGCCTCCCAAGTAGCTGGGATTACAGGCATGTGCCACCATGCCTGGCTAACTTTTGTATTTTTAGTAGAGACGGGGTTTCGCCATGTTGGTCAGGCTGGTCTCGAACTCCTGACCTCAGGTGATCCACCCACCTTGGCCTCCCAAAGTGCTGGGATTACAGGCATGAGCCACTGCACCTGGCCCCTACTTTTTTTAATTTAAAAAATTATTTATTTATTTTTCGAGATGGGGTCTCTGTCACCCAGGCTGGAGTGCAGTGGCATAATCCCAGCTCACTGCAACCTCAGCCTCCTGGGCTTAAGTGATGCCCACCTCAGCCTCCTGAGTAGCTGGGACTATAGGCATGCCCCATCACACCTAGCTAATTTTTGTTTTTTTGTAGAGATGGGGTTTCACCATGTCGTCCAGGCTGGTCTCGAACTCCTGGGCTCAAGTAATTAGCCCACCTCGTCCTTCCAAAGTGCTGGGATTATAGGTATGAGCCACCACACCCGGCCCCTGCTTCTTCTTATTAACAAAATGTATGTGTATGGTACGCTCTTGTTTTTTTGTTTTTGTTTTTTTCTTTGAGACAGAATCTTGCTCTGTTGCCCAGGCTGGAGTGCAGTGTTGCAATCTTGGCTAAATGCAGCCTGGATCTCCTGGGCTCAAGCAGTCTCCCGCCTCAGCCTCCCAAGTAGCTGGGACTACAAGTTTGTGCCACCTCGCCTGGAAATTTTTTTGAATTTTTTAGTTGAGATGAGGTCTTGCTACGTTGCCCAGGCTGGTCTCAAACTCCTGGCCTCAAGAAATCCTGCCATCTCAGCCTCCCAAAGTGCTGGAATTGTAAGTGTGAGCCACCTCACCCAGCCCAGTTTCACTCTTTGCTAAGTGAGAACAGCAAGTTGATACTAGATTTAAATGTAAATGTAAATAAACATCGTTTGTGCATGGAAGACCATTTTTTCCTCTATATGGCCGGTTAGTATATATCTAGGTTATTAATGCTTCTTTCTTGTCATTTTTATGTTGTTATTTAGGTGAGACTGTAGTAAACAAATTATAATAGTGTCAACTCAAGTAAAGCCTGTTGAAGCAGAAATGATTTGATAAAGGTTTATTGAAAGCCAAATGTGAGGATTGACCCGGGAAGACACCAAGAAAGTTGGGTGTGTTCTAGAGTCTGCTACAAGTTGGAAGGCTTTTATGGGAAAGTTTAGGAGAAGGGAGGACTCCTTATACCCAAGTTGTCCTTTTCATTGGCGAGTACAATACAGAGGTCACAATCATTGGCTACAGATTACAAATACAAGCTAAAATGTTCTACATGCAAGTAAATCATGAAGTAAAACTTCATGATTCAGAAACAAATCAGTGTCATTTTCAGCGTCAATAGGTTGCATATTAATCAGTATGTCAACAGTCTGAGAAACTTAAGATTTCCTTACTACGGGACAGGATGTAAACCATGAATCATAAGATCCCTCAATCTGCCCAGGCAGGTTAATTTGGAAACCTACCAAATGTGACATGTAGGTTATCAATAGCATGGAAGTAGTGTTAGCCCTATGGAAATCTCACAAGAATTTTGTTTTTGTTTTGTTGTGAAGAGACAGGGTCTTACTCTGTCACCCAAGCTGGAGTACAGTGGCACAGTCATAGCTCACTGCAGCCTCATGATCCTCCCACCGCAGATTGCCAAGCAGCTGGGACTACAGGTGCATGCTACTACACCCAGCTAATTTTTAAAATTTATTTCTTGTAGAGGCAAGGTCTCATTGTGTTGCCCAGGCTGGTCTTGAGCTCCCAGCTTCAAGTGATTCTCCCACCTCAGCCTCCCGAAGTGTTGGGGTAATAGGCATGAGCCATGCGCCCAGCCCAAGAATTTTGTTTTTTAAGCATGCTGAAAAGTTATCTTGGTTCTCAAATGTTTTCTACAAGTGCAGTCTTAGTGGAGTCAAGTGATCAGGGAATGATTAGGAAGACTTTGTGCTTACATTATTAATTTGTTCTTATTTTAGACTTCTTTTGTTACTTTGGATGAAGCTATTAAGATAACCAACAGGCGTGTAAATGCCATTGAACATGGTGAGTATTACGTACTGTGAGGTGCTTTGTCACTTGTGCATACCCCCCACTTGTCATGAAACTGCTAGAATTCAGGGACTGTACTGAAGACTGAAAGATGAATAAGATGCTGCCCCTGCCCACAGTGCAAAGAGAGAAGTGTGTCCATAGTACAAAGAAGTGTTATGAAGTGTTCTGATAGAAGTACTTGTATGATCTGGGGGAGTTACACACATAGGAAAGGGGTGACTTAAAAATTATGGAATGTTTTCTTCATTTCCAGTTATTCATGCAGTTATTTAAGGGTAGGAATATTTCTCAAGATCCTTAGTGTATTCTTTAGTTCTTTCTAATGGTTGAGTGATGTAACTTTTTGAGTACATTAAATATTTAACTTTAAATCAGTATAAGCCATTCTCCTTGATTTCTAAAAAATTTTCCCATTTGATGCACTTATTTTCCATCTCTTTTATTTCACTATTTAAAAAATATGACTTATTATTGATGGTGCTTTTTGCTCAATAAACTTAGTTTTTATTAAAGAAACACTCAATTTTAGGTAAGAAAGCAAAATTTGAAGTAAAGAAATTCCTTTGCTTGGGAGTTTCTATATTAATGTTAGTGAGAAAATATATTAACTATATATTATATTAACTATATATTAACTATATTGTTAGTGATAAATATATTAACTATTATATTAACTATAATATATTAACTATATTATATTAACTATATATAATATGATAACTATATTAATGTTAGTGAGAAAGTTATCTCATTTTTTAAAAAACTTTTTTGACTGCTTGCTAGTGCCAGGCCTTGTACATGAAAGTGGAAGCAAAGAAAAAAAAAAAAAGGATAGTTCGTAGTTCTTACCCTCAGAGTTCACATTCTAGAAGCTGAACAGGTAAACTATGTAAAGTCGAGCCTAATGACATAAACTCAATCGAGCATTCTCTCTGCTCAATTTTTTAACAGTTGATTGCTACTATATTTAAAATAACATCTGTGCTTCAATGTTATATATTCACAGAATTCAGCACATTCAGTGTTGTATTTGTTATGGTCCAATAGGTTATCTATGCATAGAAAAGACACTAGAAGGGTATACATGTTTACAGTAGTTACTCTTTTGGGTGGTTGGATTATACTCCATTTTACTTTTTTTCTTTGTGTTTTTATTTTCTAAGTTCTCTGCATTAAATGCACATTAATTTTACAATTAGGAAAAAATAACTGTTATACAAATGAGCACTGACAGTTTGAAGAAAGGGGTTTGAAGTTCTCACACATATTATTTTTTTTGATTCTAGTCATCATTCCCCGGATTGAACGTACTCTTGCTTATATCATCACAGAGCTGGATGAGAGAGAGCGAGAAGAGTTCTATAGGTTTGTTGAAATTGGCAGTTATTGATCGTTTTTTGTTTTCCATGTTCCAAAGGCTGTATTTGCTGAATGACTTGTTGGTTTATGTTCTTTAGAATTAGCACAGTTTGTGTTTTATTCTGATAAATAAGAAGCAAGAAATATTATTACCAAAAGTTGTGGAAACAAATCTGTCAAATTTTACATGTACGTATAACATGGCATTTCCAAAAACTTAGGCCTTTCAGAGAGACTATTTAGATTTGATTTTTAAAAAAATATATGTTTTAAGATAGTCAAATGCAGTAGTGAAAAGTGGGGAAAGAGTAGAACAAGGAGTTTGATCTGTAACTGATTGTGTGTAGTAGAGAGAACTCACTACCTTCGGACCAGCCAAGACTGAATTATTTTTTTTTTTTTTCGTGAGACAGAGTCTTGCTCTGTCACCCAGGCTGGAGTGCAGTGGTGCAATCTTGGCTCATGTGCCACCATGCCTGGATAATTTTTTTGTACTTTTAGTAGAGATGGTGTTTCACCATGTTGGCCAGGCTGGTCTCAAAACTCCTGGCCTCAAGCAATCCACCCACCTTGGCCTCCCAAAGTGCTGGGATTACAGGCATGAGCCACCGCACCTGGCCCTTGATTATTCTTTAAAATGAAATGATGATTTAGATTGGGTGTCTCCTACATAAAAACTGAGAGAAGAAACTAGAATTCAGCTGTTATTCAACAAATATGTATTTCATGTTCAGGAGAAGGTATAAAGCACCCGGAGGCATTACCAAATAGTATATAAATCACGCCATTAGAGAATTAGCACAGCACTTGGAGAGAAATTATGCATGTCCATGAATTGGTTATGAACATTTAGAGTCAACAGGGATAAATACTAAACTGGTGGTGTACAGGGATCTCTATATTCAGTTTCAGAGAAATGGGAGGTAGGTGAAGGCAGGAGTATTTAGGAAAGGCATGGGGGTCTTATACCTGGAGTTAGCATCTAATTATGGTCTATAATCTTAATCATCAAAGGTTAGTTTCTGTCCTTCCATGATACTCAGGGTTGTGTTGAGCCAAAATTAAAAAAAAATGCCTGAATGCTCAAAATCTGTTCCATTAGAGAATGGATTTCAAAATTTAACCTAATAAAGGCTTCTAGGCCAGGCTCGGTGGCTCATGCCCGTAATCCCAGCACTTTGGGAGGCCGAGGCGGGTGGATCACAAGGTCAGGAGTTCAAGACCAGCCTGGCCAAGATGGTGAAACCCTCCGTCTCTACTAAAAATAAAAAAAATTAGCCAGGCGTGGCGGCATGCGCCTGTAATCCCAGCTACTTGGGAGGCTGAGGCAAGGAATTGCTTGAACCCAGAGGTGGAGGTTGCAGTGAGCCAAGATTGTGCCACTGCACTCCACTGCACTCGCGACAGAGAGAGACTCCATCTCAAAAAAAAAAGCTGCTATTTCAGGTTAAGTCAGTTATTAGCTTAAAATCATGTATTTTTAGCTTATGTATTTTTTAAAAAGGATAATAAATAAATTACCGAAAATGAAATTAATAAAAGTACCAAGTTTTTTTCTAGGTATAGGTGTTTATTATCCTTGTTACAAAACTAAAAGAAATCAAATCTACTTAATATTGAAAGTGTTTTAAAAATCCACCCCCACCTGTATTTTATAGGTTAAAGAAAATACAAGAGAAGAAAAAGATTCTAAAGGAAAAATCTGAGAAGGACTTGGAACAAAGGAGAGCAGCTGGAGAGGTGTTGGAGCCTGCTAATCTTCTGGCTGAAGAGAAGGACGAGGATCTTCTATTTGAATAATCTTTCCTGTTCTGGTTCTTTTAGAAACCCTAACACTGGCTTCATTTTAATTCACAGTGCGTAGGTTTGATTTGTGTGGCTATTTATTTTTTGGCCTAAGAATTTCACTGGTTGTAAAATTTACCTGGATGTCTATTTATGGGATTACTTTTGCAGAATCATAATTTAGCAACCATTTATCATAGATAAAAGAGATCTGTAAAACCTGCCCAGGAACTTACAGAATTTACTTTGCAGAAGCGTTATCCTACTCCATTTACATCTGTGTTACATGTGATCTGCTTACCAAGCATATTAGGAAATAACTCTTAGGAAGCATTAGTGGTCTCAGGCCAATTACTGTGGAGCAGCTTTCATTCCTACCCACTTGCAAACCTTGGCGCTGTTGTCTGAGATTGCTGCAGCCATTCTTGTTACCATGGTACTTCTCAAACTTTGTGAAAACCTGCACTTTTCCTTGCATGACAGGTTCCTGTCTTGTCTGTCATGGGAGCAGTTCTGCCAATTTAAATGCGACTGTGGTATAAACAGAGTAAAATGATTTAAAAATAAGTCATTCTGTTTTTATTAATTTACTGTTAAGTCATGTTCTCATGCTCAGATCAGTAGTGTCAGCCAGAGCTTTCTCTGCAGACATGTAGGAAGTGGGTAGCTATTTTTCCCCCTCCATGTATTAGAGTTTTACAAAAAGGCTTGCTTTTGAGACAACTGTTGCATTTTGGGGTACTAATAAATGATTGCTGATGAGTTATGAGGGCATTATAATACTTCCTTATTTGCTAATTAAGAAAAATAACTAGTTCCTATTTTAGAGTAAGAAATGAGGTAACTTTTTACTATTTATAAGTGATAAAAACTTGCTTTCATATATGAAGATGAAGCATTTGAATGGCCACATCAGGTGTCTGAGGTTTTTAGTACTGTTCGATTTGGCATGAGCCATCCATGATTACTCAGTCTTTCTTGCAACCATTTCCAGGCATTTTTGACATGATTAGCCATGGAATAATGCTTAGTTCTGAAATTGTGACACTGTCTTTATTAATATTGTATTTTAATCAAGTGACATCACAGTCCAGGTAGTTTTTCTTTGTTTTTTTGAAACAGAGTCTCACTCATTCTGTAGCCCAGGCTAGAGTGCAGTGGCAGCAACCATCAGTTCACTGCAACGTCCGCCTCCTCAATTCAAGAGAGTCTCCTGCTTCAGTCTTCCCGAGTAGCTGGGATTACAGGTATGCGCCACCATGCCCGGCTAATTTTTATATTTTTAGTGGAGATGGGGTTTCACCATGTTGGCCAGGCTGGTCTTGAACTCCTGACCTCAAGTAATCTGCCCGCCTCGGCCCCCCAAAGTGCTGGGATTACAGGCATAAGCCACCGTGCCCAGCCAGTCTAGGCAGTTTTAAAGTACTAAATGATTTTGCAAGCATTTAACATCTCCTATAAAATAGCAGGTCTTAGTTATGTGCCAGGCACTGGTATTAAGTATTTTGTTTATATTACTTCATTACAACAACCATAAGAGGCACATATTATTTTAACCCCCTATTTTACAGAGGAAAAATGGGAGACACAGGAAACTTGAGTAGTCTTAAGTTAAAAAGCTAGAAAGTAGCAAATCCAGAATTTAAGTCTAAGCAGTCTACCTTCAGAGTTTTTACACCCTAACTTTTCCTTTCTGTTTCATCTATATTTCAAACTTTGGGTATTTAAAGACATTGGGACTGTTCTGGAGAAGCTGATACTTAGGAAATCTGGTTGCTGCTCACAGGATAAAATCTTAGGTACAGTGTAAATTCAGTAATGACTGGAAAACCAACAGCAAGTACTTTAAAAATAGGTAACTTTAACATTTCGTCTTCCCAACATCCTGCTGAACTGTTAACTTCTACCATCTCCACTTTGCAGATGAGGAAATTGAGACTTTGACAAGTCAAAGCGCACAGCTGGAATGCAAGTCAAGTATGATTTGATTTAATTTGATCTTTATATTTTAAGAATTACGTACTGCCTTTCTAGGAGGCAAAAATTAGTTTGAAGTGGGGATCCAGATTAGTGGTTTTCCACATCGAGGTAAATTAAATATAAAGCAACAAGCCGAAGGACCCTAGATTTCTCCTATGGCTTCTTAAAGTCCTGGAATGTACTGGCCTTGGTTAAAATACTTACAAAAGTGCAGATGATTTTATAGTTTAGCATTTGTTAAAAAGAAATCAAGAAAACGACACATAATTTGTTATGTGGAGTCAGAGTTATCTGAAACATAGGAGAAGAATATAGATCAGGAATAGGAATGTAAAGCTGAACTGCGATGGCAGGTGTATATATGTAAGAAACTTTTTGTTGGTGTATGATTTATGACCTTTGGGAGATGTACAGCAGAAAAAAAGGAATGGAGAAACAAAGTATGTTATATATTTGCCAACAATTCACATGCTGCCTCAGTGTCCTCAAATCCCAGGCTGCACATAAGGTCCATTTGCCTGAGTATTACATACCTCCTTCTCCAGAAAACTTTCAAGTTCACAGCCTGGAGTTGTGCATCTTTAATACACTTAGTTGTTGGTTTTAATAATTAAGGAAACAGGACCTACCTATACCTGCACCAACAGGGGGCACTACCCCTCTCTAAAGAACAAATCAAAAGGTATTTTGTGTTGTACCTGGAGGATCCAATGGTCTTGCTTTTGGCAAAAACTTGAAGAGGAGGGTGGTTTTTGCATGTGTGGAAACCTTGAGTGGCCGAGCAAATAGCAAGAGAAATTGCTCAGTGGCTTTTAAAATTTGAAATATAATTTTACTTTTTATTTTTACAATACAGTGTACAGTATGACATCTCAAAATAACAGAGTGCAGACACAGGATAAGAGTACAAAGGGGGATTAACAACAGATGTCAGAAGGTTACCTTTATTAAGGCTAAATCCCTGCTTTATATTTTCCACACATTCACAAAATTACATTCAAATCATTCCTTATCGATACTTATTTCTTAGGCCATGAGAAAAGGAAGATAATCCAGACATTAGATTTTCATAGAAAGCAAATCTGGATTAGTCTAAATAATAATCTCCTTCCATTTGTTCTGACAACGAAAATTTGAGAAAGATACGCACCAACCTAACACTTCCTTATTTGGATTTTCCAAGTACATAGCATTAGTTATTGATATCATTTCTATATTAAATGGGTAAGACCTCCCCCACACTGGGGTCTCCAGCCAGAACCACAGAGGGACAGGAAACGGAATTGGCCAGATTGGCTATACAACTAGGTGTACAGCAAGGCTTTTTTCCATATTCTTTTGTGGAGGTCAGCAACAACTCAGTTTTAACTTTAAGGACTATGTTGAATATCAGCACATCCTCATCACTAGGATTTAGAAAAGTTTGGGACATTTCTATCTACCATTGCTGATGAGGAAGGGGAGAGTGATAGGACTTCACTGACCTTGAAATATTTATCATCTCAGACTTCCTAAAAGTATGGCATGGCATGGCCTCTGCCTTGATACAAGATCTGCTTGTTAAAGCCATGTTCCTGAATCTTGACAGCACATGGCCCTAGTGCAGGCCTAATGTCTACATCGGGCACAAGAGCCACTCACTGACACTACCTACACCCTCACTCTAACTTAACATGAACTGCCAATAGTTTAGTTTAACTCTTGGAGTTGAAAACAGTTGTCAGTTACAATAAGCAGATCACAAAACTCCGTTGTTAACCACAGACTACACTTCATTCCTGAGAAGTAAACTGGAAAACTGAAGAGATTAAGTGCTAAGTATATTCCTTATTTTTTAATGCTAAAAATTGTTGTGACCTGTGAATTTTCCTGGCTCTAAACTGGAGTATTTCAGATCTGAAGAGACAGTATGTATGGCATTCCTTCCCTCTTTCTTCCTAAGGAACATTATCTTGAAAATATTTCCATATAAAACACTCTCCAGCCAACTTAATAGGCCATGCAAATTTGAACAGAAAAAGGCGACATATAAACTGTCTACATTTGTTCAAATAAAATTATGTAGAAGAGGAAAAAAATCAAATATATACATGACACAAATTACTCCTTAAACATAATTGCTTATGTTAAATTAAATGATGTCAGTATTACTCCAGTGTTTAGCTCTGGGAATAGGAAATGCTGTAGCTAAAGTCACCATAAAAATAAAATCAAGGCATTCACATTTGAGGTTGTTTGTTACACATCACGCTATCCTAAAGGCTTGAAAAGACCGCAAATTAAGTTTCCATGTCAGTTATACACGTTGAATTTTAAAGCTACAGCTATAGAGACAGTACGAAAATGCTATTAGCTTAAATGTTTCTTTTATGATTTCCCAAGCTGTTGCATTCTGGTCATAAGAGGCAGACCTTGTTAGGTTAAAAACCTATTTTTATATATTTAATACCTTTTTCTCTCCAATATTCTTTTCCTAAAATGTTCAAATGACTTTCAGGTCTTCCTTTCCTTTTGATCTTAAAGTCAATTGTCATAATATTTCCCAAGGACATATATAATTTTATTCTAATGCTAAACAAGTATTTTCAATGACCATTTGTTGATCTATTAAATAGTAATATATAGTACAGCAGCTATATTCATCAACAGAATTCCAGTTTATTACCTATATATATGTAGCACAGTCATAGGATACTGTGCTCATAAAAATGCAAAAACTGTCAAATGTGCTATCCTCCCATGTATACAAAAAACTATTAGCATCATGAGGAAGAAACTTTTTAACAGTCAATACAGATTATAATGAACACCTGCCATTCATAAAAATGTAACATACATTCTATTATACTATGCAGATGAGGGAAGGGAAGCTAAGTTAGTAAATCAGTTGAGACGACTTAAGAAAAAAATTCAGGAAATCGTAATTTTAAAAAGATCAGCATATTCTGTATACCTTTAAGTAGATTAGAGTATGTTGAGTGTAGAGTCTGATCCACAAAGTTTGAGCAAAAAAACTGGTGCTTCTAATGGAATGTTTTTTGTTTTTTTAAGAATCAAAAGACATATAAATGAATTCAAGCCTAACAAAGTAGCTTCAACCCAAAGTGGCACCATTTTGTTTTTTATTTTTCCTTTTTAGGAAAGTATCTCTGATGACTAAATTAGTCTCCTAAGCAAATACTGCCTTTCCCAGTGCAAAAAAGCACAGTCCCTCTGCTCGATATTCCCAATGAAGTCATTTAAGTGTTAATGATTTAACACTTAAGTGTAATCACATTCATATTTGTGCGAGACATAGACACTTGTGTATACAAGTTTTTCACAGAGATACAACTAAGCAGAAAGGGTTTAGGTGAAAACAAAAGGTTTTAACAGGATAAAATGGAATGCTCTGTTGAAAGCTTCCATTTAGAATCCCAAAATGAGGCAAGAACCACTAAAGCCATGTATAGAGAATAAAGGATGCTGTGCACAAACTGCCTAAGGGAACCGTCCTCTCACTAATTCAAGAGATCTAAGAACAGATCTACGGTTTATACTGCTGCCTTCCATCTTATCCTCAATCTTGCTGCAATGTCGGGCAATCTTCCTATTGGCAGTTTTTGCCAGATCAAGTCCAACATGCCCCAGAATGGGTTTCTTTCACCTCAGCCAAGTGGATGGTACCCACTGAGGTTCAGTGTCAAGTTTGTTAATTAACCTAAGCAATTCCTGATAGGCTTTATCAAGATCGGAATTCACAATTGCCGTATCAAAGTAGTGGCCATTGTTCTGCTCCATCTCTCTTGTCTTCTCAATGATTTCTCTCAACTCTTCAGGCTGCAAACAGAAGATAAAAACTGTGAGACAATTCCTTTCCTAACCAAATAATATAGGATGAGTCAGAGATGGCCAAAGAACAAGGAGTGACCTTCAAAGCTTTCCTTCTGTCTCTCCCAACCTCAGGAGCTCCTTTCCAACCCTGTCACGGCCACAATGGTTTCCTTTGCTTTGGCATCTTCAGGACTCACATTATGAACCATCTGGGACTCAATATATCCTGTTTTATACCACTATTTAGGTTTTCACATATTTTGTCTTATCTCACCAACAAAACTACAAGCTTCAAGAACACAACAACACTGTTCCCTACAAACATTTGTTTTCAAACATTCTAGGACACTATAACCTCTTCCTAATAGTAACATCTTCTGTAATATGGAGTGAACCTTTCTGGTTGGAGCAAGGACCTAAAATGCCATTTACTTTTGGCTCTAGTAAAGAGCCCTTGCCCTATACTATCTGCTGCAGAGAGTTAAAAGTATCCTACCAGAGTTTGGGAAACTATATAGAGCAGCCTGCTTTAAAATACTGACTGAAGGAAAGGGCCATTTTACAAAGATAAGCAGGCAGCAAGGCTATGTGCAAAACTTATCCTGAACCCTCTAATTATCAGGCACATGTGTTCAAGAAAGTGAAACTCACCTCAAATCACCCCTGCCAATGAAGACAACTAACTCAAACTCAAGACAAAATGTCTCAGATATAAAAGTCACACATCAATACTATATTGGACCCATAGTACAAAACAGTTTATATCATTCATGTTTGAACTTCTGTAACAGTAAGAAAACATATTAAAAATATGACAACTCTGGCTTGTCCTGAGGCAGTTTCTTGCATGACTCTCTAATTCTCATTCTGGAATGTTGTACATCTGAATATGGCACACAGAATCCTTTGTTCCCATCAGGGAATCTACTTCACCGCTGTAACTGAACACACATTTTTGCTAAAACTTATGTCTATCATAAGCTCCAGATTATTGGAAGAACATTCTAGGACTCCACAGAGAACTGAAACTTTGTGGTATTGTAGTTGAAATGAAAATGCTAAAGCCCCAATCCACCTAGTTTTTATCAAATTTAAGGCATTGTTATTTCATTTTGTGCCAAAATGGCTTATATCACTTATTTAGTACTTCACGTCTGAAGTTCTCTTTCAAATTACAATCCACAACTAAGATGAAACAAAATGTTTTAGCTCAAAATTTTTAGCTGAACTCGGCAAAACTGACAATAAGTTCATACTGCTAGATAGCCACTCTCAAGCCTCCATACTAGCAGAACAGATTCAGAGATTCAGAACGCAATTAGATAACTGGTTGGTTACATTTTGTAAAACCATCATTTTCTTAGCTAGCACAGTTTTACAGAGTTAAAATTGAAAATTTGTTTTTACTTCAGCACTTCTATCATTGAGTAATAAAGCACTATTAGAAATACCAATACCAGCGCAGGGGCTCCCACCTGTAATCTCAGCACTTTGGGAGGCCGAGGTAGGCGGATCACATGAGGCCAGGAGCTTGAGACCAGCCTGGCCAACAGGGCAAAACCCCATCTCTATTAAAAATACAAAAATTAGCCGGGCGTGATGGTGCACATCTGTAATCCCAGCTACTCAGGAGGCCGAGGCATGAGAATCACTTGAACCCAGGAAGCGGAAGTTGCAGTGAACCAAGATTGCGCCACTGCACTCCAGCCTGGGCGACAGAGCGAGACTCTGTCTCAAAAAAAAGAAAAAGAAGTATCAAAGGAGAAAAAAACGTAAGTGGAATAAATACAATCACATACACCATCCTCTACACCAAAAACTGTGGAATACACATCCTAACCGGTGTGCACAGAACATTTACCAAGAAAGAACAGATGTTGGGCCATAAAATAAGGCTCAACAAATTTGAAAAGACTGACATCTTTCAGGGTCTGACCACCTGGAATTATAAATCAGTTAAAATTTTTTTTCCATCTCCAAATAGGTGGAAATTATGTAACATACTTCTAAATAACTCGTGTTAAAGAAAAAAACAAGGGAGCTGGGTGCAGGGGCTCATGCTTGTAATCCCAGCACTTTGGAAGGCTGAGGCAGGCGGATCACCTGAGGTCGGGAGTTCGAGACCAGCCAGACCAACATGGAGAAACCCTGTCTCTACTAAAAATACAAAATTAGCTGGGCGTGGTGGTGCATGCCTATAATCCCAGGTACTAGGGAGGCTGAGGCAAGAGAATTGCTTGAACCCGGGAGGCGGAGGTTGCAGTGAGCAGAGATAGTTCCACTGCACGCCAGCCTGGGCAATAAGAGCGAAACTCCGTCTCAAAAAAAATGAAGGGAAATTAGAAAATATTTCTAACAAAACGGTAACAAAAATACAATCTCAAAACTTATGGGATGCAACTAAAGAACTGTTTCGAGGGAAATTTATAATTTCAAATGCCTATATTTGAAAAGAAGAAGAGTTTAAAAATTAAGCATTCATCTTCAGAAACTACAGCAAGTGCAAATTATAGTCAAAGAAAGCATAAAAAGAAATGAATTAAATAGAAAAGAGACAAAGACAAATGCCCTCTGACTTATTTCTTTTGCTAAAGTGTTTGATTATTCCTTTTGATAATAATAATAATTATTATTATTTTCTTTCCTGGTTCCAGATTGTGTCTTTATTTCTCTTTCTGACAGACAGCAGAGCATTTGTCTGGCATATATTCTCTCTTACCACAATATAGATGATTTTCTGTGACTTTAACAATACATACAAGAAAAAAAATCACATCTTTATGCCAATACCCATTCTTTCACAATACTAGAAGAACAGATTCAGAGTACAATTACATTAACTGGTTGGTTACATTTTGCATCCAGTGAGTAACACCATCACCTTCTTAGTTTCTATATCTATCTATCTATCTATCTATCTATCTATCTATCTATCTATCTATCTATTTATTTTTTGAGACCAAGTCTTGCTGTGTTGCCCAGGCTGGAGTGCAGTGGCATGAACTCAGCCTCTTGAGTAGCCAGTACCACAGGCGTACACCACCATGCCCGGCTAATTTTTTTTATATTTTTAGTAGAGACAGGAGTTCACTATGTTGCCCAGGCTGGTCTCAAACTCCTGGCCTCCAGTGATCCGTCCGCCATATCTCAAAATAATAAGAGCTATTGATGACAAACCCACAGCCAATATCATACTGAATGGGCAAAAACTGGAAGCATTCCCTTTGAAAACTGGCACAAGACAGGGATGCCCTCTCTCACCACTCCTATTCAACATAGTGTTGGAAGTTCTGGCCAGGGCAATCAGGCAGGAGAAAGAAATAAAGGGTATTCAATTAGGAAAAGAGGAAGTCAAATTGTCCCTGTTTGCAGATGACATGATTGTGCATTTAGAAAACTCCATCGTCTCAGCCCAAAATCTCCTTAAGTTGATAAGCAACTTCAGCAAAGTCTCAGGATACAAAATCAATGTGCAAAAATCACAAGCATTCCTATACACCAATAACAAACAGAGAGCCAAACATGAGTGAACTCCCATTCACAATTGCTACAAAGAGAATAAAATACCTAGGAATCCAACTTACAAGGGATGTGAAGGACCTCTTCAAGGAGAACTACAAACCACTGCTCAACCAAATAAAGGAGGACACAAACAAATGGAAGAACATTCCATGCTCATGGATGTGAAGAATCAATATTGTGAAAATGGCCATACTGCCCAAGGTAATTTATAGATTCAATGCCATCCCCATCAAGCTACCAATGACTTTCTTCACAGAATTGGAAAAAACTACTTTAAAATTCATATGGAACCAAAAAAGAGCCTGCATTGCCAAGACAATCCTAAGCCAAAAGAACAAAGCTGGAGGCATCATGCTACCTGACTTCAAACTATACTACAAGGCTACAGTAACCAAAACAGAGATACAGACCAATGGAACAGAACAGAGCCCTCAGAAATAATACCACACATCTACAACCATCTGATCTTTGACAAGCCAGACAAAAACAAGAAATGGGGAAAGGATGCCCTATTTAATAAACGGTGCTGGGAAAACTGGCTAGCCATATGTAGAAAGCTGAAACTGGATCCCTTCCTTACACCTTATACAAAAATTAATTCAAGATGGATTAAAGACTTAAATGTTAGACCTAAAACCATAAAAACCCTAGAAGAAAACCTAGGCAATACCATTCAGGACATAGGCATGGGCAAGGACTTCATGACTAAAACACCAAAAGCAATGGTAAAAAAACCCAAAATTGACAAATGGGATCTAATTAAAGAGCTTCTGCACAGCAAAAGAAACTACCATCAGAGTGAACAGGCAATCTACAGAATGGGAGAAAATTTTTACCATCTACCCATCTGACAAAGGGCTAATATCCAGAATCTACAAAGAACTTAAACAAATCTACAAGAAAAAATCAAACAACCCCATCAAAAAGTGGGCAAAGGATAAGAACAGACACTTCTCAAAAGAAGACATTCATGCAGCCAACAGACACATGAAAAAATGCTCATCATCACTGGCCATCAAAGAAATGCAAATCAAAACCACAATGAGATACCATCTCACACCAGTTAGAATGGCAATCATTAAAAAGTCGGAAACAACAGGTGCTGGAAAGGATGTGGAGAAATAGGAACACTTTTACACTGTTGGTGGGACTGTAAACTAGTTCAACCATTATGGAAGACAGTGTGGTGATTCCTCAAGGATCTAGAACTAGAAATACCATTTGACCCAGCCATCCCATTACTGGGTATATACCCAAAGGATTATAAATCATGCTGCTATAAAGGCACATGCACACGTATGTTGATTGCAGCACTATTCACAATAGCAAAGACTTGGAACCAACCCAAAATAATGATAGACTGGATTAAGAAAATGTGGCACATAAACACCATGGAATACTATGCAACCATAAAAAAGGATGAGTTCATGTCTTTTGTAGGGACATGGATGAAGCTGGAAACCATCATTCTGAGCAAACTATCACAAGGACAGAAAACCAAACACTGCATGTTCTCACTCATAGGTGGGAATTGAACAATGAGAACACCAGGACACAGGCTGGGGAACATCACACACTGGGGCCTGTTGTGGGGTATGGGGAGGGGGGAGGGGAGAGGGATAGCATTAGGAGATATACCTAATGTAAATGACAAGTTAACGGGTGCAGCACACCAACATGGCACATGTATACATACGTAACCAACCTGCATGTTGTGCACATGTACCCTAGAACTTAAAGTATAATAAAAAAATAAGAAAAAAATAAAATAAAAATACATTTAAAACCTCCCCCCACCCAACCCCAGAAAAAAAAAAATATGATCCGTCCTCCTTGGCCTCTCAAAATGCTGGGATTACAGGTGTGAGCCACTGCACCCCTCCTTTTGTATCAATTTAGTAAACTAAAAACAGTTTAGCAGTTTTTTATACAGTTAAAGCATACATTTATCTCACTTGATCCAGCAATTCTACTCCTAGGTGTTCATCCAAAAGAAATGAAAACATATGTCCACAAAAAGGCTATATGAATGTTTAGAGCAGCTTTAGTCATACTAGCTCAAAAAATTTTTTTTCTTTTTTTTTGAGAGTCTTACTCTGTTGCCCAGGCAGGAGTGCAGTGGCACAATCCCGGCTCACTGCAACCTCCACCTCCTGGGTTCAAGTTATTCTCCGGCCTCAGCCTCCCAAGTAGCTGGGATTACAGGTGCATGCCACCACACCCGGCTAATTTTTGTATTTTTAGTAGAGACGGGGTTTCACTATGTTAGCCAGGCTGGTCTTGAACTCCTGACCTCAAGTGATCTGCCCACCTCGGCCTCCCAAAGTGCTGGGATTACAGGCATGAGCCACTGTGCCCGGCCCTCAAAATTTTATCCAAATATTTTTTAACTGAAGAATGGATAAATTGTGGTATATTAATATCACGGTATATTACTCAGCATTAAGAGGGAATGAACTGCTGTTAGACGCAACACAGATGAATCTCAAAAACATGTTGATCAAAAGCCAGACACAAACTTTAACAAACGGTATGCTTCTATTTATATGAACTTCTAGAACAGATCAAACAAATCTATAGTGACAGAAAGCAGATTAGTGGTTGCCAGAAAGAAAGAATGGAGGGGTATTAACTTCAAAGGGGCATAAGAAAACTATCTAGAGTGATAGAAATGTTCTAAATCTTGATTGGCATGGTGGTTACACAGGTATACATTTCCAAAACTTGCTGAATTATACAACTAAAATGCATGTATTTATTGTATGTAAAATATACTTCAGCAAAGTAAAAGAATCATAAAGTTCTAATTAGAAAATCAAATATATTGCATATTGTTAAAACATTTTGGTACTGATCAACTTCCTGCTTTAAAAATATGTATAAGCTAGGACCTGTGGCACATGCCTAAAGTCCCAGCTTATAGGACTGAGATGGGAGGGTCACTTGAGTCCAGGAGTTCAAGGCTTGCAGTGACTATGATCATGCCACAGCACTCTAGTCTGGGTGACATATAGAATCTCCTCTCAAAAAAAAAAAAATCAGACCTAAATTGAAAATTTAGGATGGCCAATTCAAAGTGAAGTAGATAAAAATTCCATTAGAACACTGCCAGAGACCAACCAAAAGAAAGATGCTGGCCAGGCATGGTGGCTCATGCCTGTAATCCCAGTACTTTGGGAGGCCGAGGAGGCCGGATCACGAGGTCACGAGATCGAGACCATCCTGGCTAACACGGTGAAACCCGGTCTCTACTAAAAATATAAAAAAAAAAAGAAAAAAAAAAGTGCCGGGCGTGGTGGCAGGCGCCTGTAATCCCAGCTACTCGGGAGGCTGAGCCAGGAGAATAGCTCGAACCCAGGAGGCAGAGGTTGCAGTGAGCCAAGATTGCGCCACTGCATTCCAGCCTGGGTGACAGAGTGAGACTCCGTCTCAAAAAAAAAAAAAAAGATGCTTAACATGTTTTGGAATGGTCTATGGCCCTTCATGTGATAGCAAATCCTTGTTGGAAAAAAAGATAGCCTAAAAAGAAATAAGTGTGCATGTTAGGAAGTAGAAAATTAGGCTGAACAGGAAGAATGGAGTACACTGTGGTCCTTAGTGTTCATCCTTTTCCTTGAACAACCATGGAATTTCTGTTCTACCAAAGTAGTTATTGGACACTAAATTTTACACAGTATTAATCTCGTTTCTTTTGTTATATTGTGATCCTCCTCAAGAACAGCCAGTGACCATGCTGCCTATTTCCTTTGTATCATTCTAAGTGCTATGGACAACAAATACTCTGACCCCAGTTACTTATGAATTTGTAGGTATATGGCGGAAATGAAAAAGCAGTGCAGCTCTACTTTAACCAGCTAGCCTACTTAGCCTAGACAAAGCAACCAGAATTATGCTCATCATGTAGGATGTGAAAGCCCCTGATGTCTGTAGCCTAAGACATTAAAAATTACTACCTCACATGTAGATTAAGAAATGTTAAGTAGACACGAGTGAAAAAACATATTTTGGAGGGTGAAGAGGAAGAGGAAGGGTTAAGGTGTTGTGGTGGACAGTCAAGAATGAAAGGAGGCTGGGCCCGGTGGCTCACGCCTGTAATCCCAGCACTTTTGGGAGGCCAAGGCGGGCGGATCACAAGGTCAGGAGATCAAGACCATCCTGGCTAACATGGTGAAATCCTGTCTCTACTAAAAATACAAAAAAATTAGCCAGGCATGATGGTGGGTGCCTGTAGTCCCAGCTGCTCGAGAGGCTGAGGCAAGAGAATGGCATGAACCTGGGAGGCGAAGTTTGCAGTCAGCCGAGATTGCGCTACTGCACTCCAGCCTGGGCGACAGATCAAGACTCAGTCTCAAAAAAAAAAAAAAAAAAAAAAAAAAAAGAAAGGAAGGCTGGGCGTGGTAGCTTACACCTGCAATCCAAGCATTTTGGGAGGCCGAGGCAGAAAGGAGGGTTTCTTGAGGCCAGGAGTTCAATACCAACCTGGCAACATAACAAGACCCTGTCTCTACAAAATACATAAAAAATTAGCCAGGCATGATGGTGCATGGCTATAGTCCCAGCCACTTGGACAGGCTGGGGTGAGAGGATCGCGTGGGCCCAGAGTCTGCACCTGCAGTGAGCCATGAACATGCCACTACACTCCAGCCTGGGCAATAGAGTAAGACCCTATCTCAAAACAACAACGACCAAAACAAACAAAAAAAAAACAACAAAAAACAGAATCAAAAGAAAGGAGTGTAAATATGCTTTTAATGACTATCTTTAAGGAGACTTAAATGAAATGAGGCAATCTGAGTGAGTCCTCTCAAAAGTAGATCTATTTAATAAATAAGCAAAAAAACAAGGAAGAACATGTTACTCTGATATAGTAACTCACTTGACAGTTATCATCTTACATATTTAAATAAAAAGTCAATGCTTTCTTATTAATAACATATGTTACCAGTCAATTATTAATGTTTAATATGACATGGACTACCTCAATCATATCTAGCATAGATCTAAAATAATTTTAAAAAATTTTTCTGTTCCAAACCATGTGAGAAGACAAAAGGGAGAAAAAAAGCAGAACATAAAGTTTCAGTGGGATAAAAAGAAGAGAAAAGCAAGAGCACTCAAATTTGGCTCCCTGAAAATGTGGAGTATCTACAGAGAAAAGTCAGTAATCCTGAAGAGTTGGCTGATAACTTTGGTGGCAGTCACATCTCCCTAGAAATGTCACAGACCCATGTGAAGACGCTCAAAGGTTACCATATGTAGACGCCCCAACTTTGGAAAGCTGCCATAGTCCAACCCAGTGGCAACCATGGCAATTTTCGGGCAAGTAGTATTACAGAAAGAATAATCAGTTTGAAAGCTCAAGCTAATGTAGCTTTTAAGCACCAGGACAAATTAGACCAGGACTGTTTCATGTTTACCTTCAATGGAATAGTACAATAGTGTGAAAACTTTACCTTTGGATTCTTGCCTTCTTTGGCCAACAATGCCCGAAGTCTTTCTTGTGAAGGGGGTGCAATGAAAATAATATATGGTTTCAAATCTGAATTCCGGAGAGTCTTCAATGACTGTAAAGACATTTTGATTTTTAAAATAATTTGCATCATTTAATTACTTCCTAATAATACTGATTGGATATATATATATTAGATTAAGGGACTTGCTCTGTTGCCTAGGCTGGAGTGCAGTGGTGTGATCACAGCTCTCTGCAACCTCAATCTGCTGCACTCAAGTGACCCTCTCACCTCAGCATCTCCAATAGCTAGGACTATAGGCATGCACCACCATGTCCGGCTAAGTTTTTACTTTTTTGCCCAGGCTGGTCTTGAACTCCTGGCCTCAAGCAATGCTCCTGCCTTGGTCTCCCAAAGTGCTGGGATTACAGGCATGAGCCACTGCACCTGGCCCAATCCACAATATTTTTAAGATCCTACCATTCACTGTAAGAATATACTGTGAAGATATATATATATATGTATATATACACATATAATATATATTATATACATATATGATTTTAGCTTGCTCTTTTATGTAATGAAATATAAGTGAATGATACTGAAGGATGACAACTGTGATATTAAAACACCTTGCTAATAAGATCACATACAGATTACAATAACCATATTAAAAATCAATTTTGGAGCAATTAGAATCATACAAGTTGCCTTACTATGTGCCAGACACTAAATATAAGCAAAATCAGAGAACATAACTTCACTGTGCAAGACAATTCAAGAAAAGCACATCTAAGAAAAAGTAGACTATGTTTGAATCTGGAGATTGCAGTTTTCATTTGGTTACCAATGCATGACTGTGTATGCTCAAACTGAAGCACTCTATCAAAATGGAGATTATAGGAATATGCCATTGCTATCTAAAAACATTAAGATGATTAAAACAATATGCCGAGTTCTTTGTTAAAATCTGTTAGCCCTTTTTTTTGGAGAAATAAGAATTTTAGAAACCTGTTTGCCCAAATAATATAAAGAATTCTAAAGAAATTTAGTAAAAACATATATACTTCTCCTAAATCAAAAATTTACAATTGAAATAGTAGAGCATAAGTGCATTTGTCCACTAAAACACAAACAAAAATCCCTAATTGCTATTTTAGAATAGCCATTTTAGATTCAATTCTCCTTTATGTACATCTCTTTAATGACCACGGACTATGTTGCCTGATTTGACATGAGCAGCAGATTCTACCACATTAAGGAAAGTCGTATGCTAAAGCTGTATGGTCTACAAAAATTAAACAATTTTCCATAACATTTGGAGTTTCTTAAAAACTCCAAGTTTCTAAAATTAGGTTTTGTTTTTTTGTTTTTGTTTTTCAGACAGAGTCTCACTCTACTCACTCTGTCACCCAGGTTGGAGTGCAGTGCAGCTCACTGCAATCTCCACCTCCCTGGCTCAGGCGATTCTCCCACCCCAGCCTCCCAAGTAGCTGGGACCACAGGTGCATGCCACCACACCTGGCCAATTTTTTTTTAATTTTTGGTAAAGATGGGGCTTTGCCATGTTGCCCAGGCTGGCCTGGAACTCCTGAACGCAAGTGATCCACCCACATTGGCGTCCTAAAATTATCATTTTAAATAGAAAGCTAAGTGGCACTAGTTAGTAATTTTACGCTTTTGCTTAGTCTGCCAAATAAGTGAAACTGAGGTTTCATTATTTTCCTACAACCAAGCATTCACTGTGATACTTGATAATATTTGAACAATGGCATCTAAACCATAAAAATAATCTTGAGGCCAGGCGCAGTGGCTCACACCTGTAATCCCAGCACTTTGGGAGGCTGAGGCGGGTGGATCACGAGGTCAGGAGATCGAGACCACGGTGAAACCCCGTCTGTACTAAAAATACAAAAAAAAAAATTAGCTGGGCGCAGTGGCGGGCGCCTGTAGTCCCAGCTACTCTGGAGGCTGAGGCAGGAGAATGGCGTGAACCCGGGAGGCGGAGCTTGCAGTGAGCCGAGATTGCGCCACTGCACTCCAGCCTGGGCGACAGAGCGAGACTCTGTCTCAAAAAAAATAAAAAATAAAAAATAAAAAAAAATCTTGAAATTTTCTAATTTTTCTCATATCAGAATCAGAAAAGGGAAATTCTTTTATAGACTCAAATTAAAGTACTACCAATACTATATTTGCTGTATTTTAAGTTTCAGAACATACATACAAGTATATATACAAGCTGAACATCTTTCATCCAAAAATCTGAAATGCAAAATCTGAAACTTTCTGAGCAGTGACATGATGGCACAAGTGGAAAATGTCACCCCTGGCCTCATGTGACGGGTCACAGTCAAAACACAGGAGCCGACAGTTTATTCAATATCCCCAGGAAAAATAAAATTACCTTCAGGCTAAGTAAATAAGGTGTATATAAAAGATAAATGAATTTCATTTCAGACTTGGGTCTATCCTCAAGATAGCTCATTATATATATGCAAATATTCTAAAATCTGAGAAATTCTGAAATTCAAAACACTCTGGTCTCAAGCATTTTGAGTAAGAGATAGTCAACCTGTATATGTAAGTATGTATATGTTTTCCCTCTGAGGAAACTGAAAGAGATTTAGCAACCTGTGTGATTTCAGATAGCAAATCAGTGGGAAAAACCGTATGAGAGCTTAGGTCACGCTGTTCTTGGACCAAAATACAGCTTCCACTAGGTTACTCTATATGACATTCCTTCTAAGTTCAAACCCTAAAACAAAATTCTAGCTTTACCTGTGTACGAAGACTTAAAAGACATATTTTGCCAGAGTTGATCACTTGCCGTACAGAATCTATGCTAGTTCCATACAAATTCTTCTCAAATTCACCATGCTCAATGAACTTTCCAGCTGCTATGTCTGCCTCGAATGCTTGCCGCGAAACAAAGTGGTAATCTCTACCGGCTACTTCTTGGTCTCGCCTACTCCGGGTTGTATCTAGGCAAACAAAATCAGATAAAAATAATGGGCATGGCTTAGAGTGAGGACAGGGGATAATTCTGCTAGTCAGAAAGAATTTTTATTTTGTAACACAGATTATAAAATAATAAACTGAGAAAATGCTAAGCGCCTACATGTTTAACATTGTTTTTATTTTTTGTAGATTGAAAAATGAACAAAAATGAGTTTGTAGTATCTCAGTAATAGTTATATTTAATTATCTTAATACATTTTATGCTTACACTTCAAGTTACTTCATCCTGCATTTAAAACACTACTACTCATCTTCTCCTAAAGTTTATTTCCATAAGATTAGGTACTATATAATCTTGTAACTTCTGTTTTCAGATTATGCCTAAGTTTCTATCTTCCGTATCACTTTAAAGCAGCAGGAACTGATTCTCTATGGAACAGGAAATTATAAGGGGCCCAAACTGAAATTTGTTTAGAAAATAATTAGCACATACTCGAAGGACAAATTTAAATTTCTTAATAATGACTATTTTTAATTTAAAAATTGTCAAAATATTTGGTTAAACAAAGTTCCTCTTTCACTGACAACACTGTTTTAATGAAATGAATAAAAAATTTCCCTACATGATATAGTTAGGTTCTGAGCTGGTAAATTGAAAAGCACAGGAAAATGGGAATGCATTCAAACTTACGAGGAACTGCAGATGCAAAGCGGTCCTTTTCTTTGTTCATGAGCCTCTGACGCAATTCATTCTGGCCACAGTTCTGTGGACCAATCAAGATGATAGGTCTCTTCCTATTTGCTGGCTGATGATAAAGTGACATTTCCTCATAGGTTAAGATCTCCTCGTTGTCATAATCTTTGGGAAAAAAAAGTTAAGCCCTTCAGACAAAATTATGGCCATGTATTAAATATATAAATACTCATAGATCTTTACCCAAAATCAGAAAAAAGCACAATTTATTGTCATTACATCCCTGCTAGGGTATCATGAAAATGAATCAGACAACAATATAATACTCCTTCTATTAATTTTTATCTTATTTCATATTTGAAATAAAAAATTCATGCTTGAATGTCTAATACAAGATAATTATACTGATCCTTACATTAAACAGCTAATTTGCAGTCCATACTTTGCATAAGGATGGGGTACCAGGGAATGAACTAGTAAGAGTAATATCCATCATTTTTGTAAAATGCAGATATTAATATTCTACTTAAGAAGGTTGTTTTAAGAATCAGACATAATGTATACGCTGAATACAACGGCTAGCATAGACCGACATTTACATATAGTGGCTACAACCAGTGTTTTCAGAGAAAGCTGGAATACTTTCCTATAGTTCAAGCTTGTCCAACCCGTGGCCCATGAGCCGCATGCAGCCCAGGACAGCTTTGAATGTGGCCCAATGCAAATTTGTAAACTTTCTTAAAACACTGTGAGATTGTTTTGCAATTTTTCTTTTTTTTTTTTTTTTTAGCTCAGCTATCTCTAGTGTTAAGTGTATTTTATGTGTGGCCCCAGTCTATTCTTCTAATGTGGCCCAGGGAAACCACAAGATTGGATACCCCTGCTGTAGTTGTATAACTTGAAAACAGGCATGCTATCTCCACTTTCTGCATTTATGTTTACTTTACTCTGGAATGCTAAACCAGAGTCATGAATCAAAATGAGGTATAAATTATGACAGGTGGGGTAACATTCCTAAAGCCCATAATCCAGATGAAACCAGAGCTGTCAAGTGGTAAGAACAAAAGCAGATAACTAGTAGCCTGCCAAGTCCTCACTCATATTACTTCTCCTGACTGTGAAGGAGCATCAGATGTGGAGTCAGACTCCCTCAGCTCTATTTCCATGAGGTTAGGGGATCATCTTAGGCTTGTCAATACTCAGCACAGAGCCTGGCACAGAGCAGGAGCTCAAACTACATTTGTTTAAATTGCAGCTCAACCAATCATGTATTAGTTGTTAAGAATTTCAGCAAATCACTTTAATATCTAAACTTTTTTTTTTTTTTTTGAGACAGTCTCACTCTGTCGCCCAGGTGGGAGGGCAGTGGCGCGATCTCGACTCACTGCAAGCTCTGCCTCCTGGGTTCACGTCATTCTCCTGCCTCAGCCTCCCGAGTAGCTGGGACTACAGGCACCCGCCACCACGCCTGGCTAATTTTTTGTATTTTTTAGTAGAGATGGGGTTTCACCATGTTAGCCAGGATGGTCTCGATCTCCTGACCTCGTGATCTGCCCGCCTCGGCCTCCCAAAGTGCTGGGATTACAGGCATGAGCCACCACGCCTGGCCTAATATCTAAACTTGAATCTATTACTCTGTAACCTCAAGGAGTTTGTGAGAACAACATCATATAGTTACTGCCCCGGAATACAGCAGTTATTATGAATTGTAGTTATTTATTTAAAAATATTCATGATGATGACATCATCATAAACAGCAAATGTAATTCCTTCTCCTCTCAAAATGATTTTCTCTGAATGAGTTCATTCTAACATGTATAATCAAGACTGTGGTAGCATTTTCATTTATAGTCTTAGTGTGTATATCCATAAGGTTCAGATGTGCCACGTTTTCTACAGTACAGTAGCTCTTAGAGCTGGACTCGTTAACTTTAGTCTGTTTCAAAACATAAAAGAGATATTAATCACAAATATAGAGGATAAAATTTAAAACTCATTAACTCTTTTTAGTTACATAATCTGTCAATTAGCACTAAAGGATATTTATTTTAGAAAAAAATTTATTAAAGTTGATCAAATCTCATTTAGCTTTTATGGAATATTATAATGATCTATATTATCTTTATTAGTTTAATGTATGCTGCTCCCAAATATTTCAAATTCTTGACAGAATAGCCTTATAAATTACATAAGAAGGAATGCCTTTGCTTTATTATTTGGCTTGCTTCTAATGTGAACCAAACAGAAGTAGCAAACTCAAATGCCCATAAAAACAAACTAAGGAGGTAATAAAATCAGTATATCAGGTTGGGTTAATAAAACACTGGGAGTGGTAGAAACTGTTAAACCAGACACCAGGTGCTTGATATAAGTGCAACAGTCATCACTCAGGTCCAGCAGACTGTTGTCACTTGGGAATACTAGCCCAACATTATTAGAGCTTTTGATTTTACGAGAAGCTACAACTTTCGAGCTTTTTAATCTTAGCAATCAATCGAAATAAAACTAAAATTCTCTCGTGTGTCTGACTTAGCCAGCAGGTAGTGGGTTCTCAGGAATGAGTTGCTTCTGTGACATGAGCTATTGTAGAGGACATATTTTTTACTTCAAGTATGTTCTGTAAGAATTTGTTAGAAGTATAATTTTTGCAAAGAGTTTAAGTAGAAAAAAACTACAGGAAACTATCAATTTAATACTACATACGCTAAATAGTACTTGAATTTTTATATCAGTTTTCCCCAGAATTCAAAACACTGCCTTACTCACAGGATTCCAAAAGAAAATATTTTCTACTAAATGATTTTCTCAAGCACATATTTAACATTAAGGTGCAAAACAAGACTAGATTTGGACTCCTTTCAGATATAATCCCACCTATCCCTGAGAGTAGAACTTACCATCATTTTTATTGGCATTATATAAGACCTTTTTCCTCTTCTTTTTATTCTTCTTTGCACACCACAGTTTTCCTGTTGAGCAATCATAGACATAACTATAAATGTGTTCCCTTGAACAAAGCCACATAACTCAAATTGAAGACCTCTACTTATTCATTCATTCATTCTTTAAATTTTTTTGCAGAAATGAGGTCTCCATATGTTGGCCATGCTTGTCTTGAACTCCTGGCCTCAAGCGATCCTCCCGCCTTAGCCTCCCAAAATGCGGGGATTACAGGTGCGAACCACCATACTCAACTTGTTTTTAACTTACTT
Source organism: Hylobates moloch (assembly GCF_009828535.3). NCBI lineage: Eukaryota > Metazoa > Chordata > Mammalia > Primates > Hylobatidae > Hylobates > Hylobates moloch. The sequence continues at coordinate 38,125,470 of NW_026652291.1, forward strand.
TTATAAATACTTATTACACTGTTTGTATAAAGACTGTTTTTCAGGAAAGCATTTACAATTTTCAATTAACTACACAGTATAGACAGATAATCTTTAATACTTAAATCTTATCCTTTCTTTACAGTTCTGAGATAATCAGTTTTGCCTCTTGTATCACTCTTTCCATGAGTACTTCTTTCTTCACAGTTCTAATATGCAGATTTACACACGGCTCCAGATGAAGACCCAAGAAACCTCTTACTAATGTCAAATACAAGTGTCTAACCTGATTTTTCTGGCTCCTTATCTTCTTCTATAGTTTGCTTCATGGCTTCCCTTTGCTGCTGAAAGCTTTTCCCTTAATAGCAGAAAGAAAAAGAAGGGTAAAATATTTAAGATAAAAGGATAAGAATTTTTTTTTTAATCAAGAAGAGAAAACACTAGACGTATCTCTTCATTTATATTCCCTTCCAAATCCTTTTGCCAACACAGGAGTAATGTCAGCTATGATGTGTAAGCCTCCAAATTTTTAAAATATTAACTCTGCTCAATCAATCCTATATGTATTATTGAAATATGTATCATCTACTAGAATATTTAAAAATTTAATAGTTCAACTTTTTAAAAGGTTTCATTGAGCATTTACTTTGTGGAAAAGTACTATCCTGGATCTTACAATGGTCCTAGGTCCTTTAGAATTATCTCAAATTAAGCATATCAATTCTAGGAGTTAACTTTTCCAAAACAACATGTGGGCATTCATCACATATTCAATTCCATATTCAATTCCAAGAAACCATTCAGTATATTCCCTTGCATGCATCACTCTCAATCCCTCTTCTTTTGCGTATGTATATGTGTTAGCCATTTTTTATTTCCACCCTTAAGATACCAATTATATAAATGGAAAACGTGCTTTTCCTTACAAAATTAATATTTTAATATAGGAGGCTTTCAAGGTTCCTGACCTTGAAAGAGGTTTTCTTTTCAGACCTCTACCTTAAAATCAAATACGTCTTTTCCTATAGGATACAAGTGGCTTCACTTAGAAGATTCTGAATTACGTTGAGGTTCCACTTTTATATTTTATTTTTAAATCTATTTTTTTCAGTGTAAAACCAGAGATTCTTAAAAGTCAATAAGCAAATTCTACATAGGTGGGGATAATCTGTAGAACTTAGTGCATTTCGTAAGTGTACTAACAAAAAGATTAATACTGAGTTTGATACACAGAAGAAGCATTAAAGGAAGCCTGGTTATCTTTTGAGACGAAGTCTCGCTCTGTCACCCAGGCTGGAGTGCAGTGGCGCAATCTCGGCTCACTGCAACCTCCGCCTTCCAGGTTCAAGGGATTCTCATGCCTCAGCCTCCCGAGCAGCTGGTATTACAGGGGCCTGCCACCACGCCCAGCTAATTTTTGTATTTTTAGTAGAGGTGCGGTTTCACCATGTTGGCCAGGCTGCTCTTGAGCTCCTGATCTCAGGTGATCCTCCCTGCTTGGCCTCCCAAAGTGCCAGGATTAGGGGCATGAGCCACTGTGCATGGCCAAGACTGTATTCTTAGTACAAGTAACTATTACTAGAAGGAAAATTTTAAGAGTATTAAAATTTAAAGGGGTCGGGTGCAGTGGCTCATGCCTGTAATCCCAACACTTTGAGAGGCCAAGGCGGGCGGATCATGAGTTCAGGAGATCAAGACCATCCTGGCTAACACGGTGAAGCCCTGTCTCTACTAAAAATACAAAACATTAGCTGGGCGTGGTGGCGGGCACCTGTAGTCCCAGCTGCTCAGGAGACTGAGGCAGAAGAAGGGCATGAGCCCGGGAGGCATAGCTTGCAGTGAGCTGAGATCGTGGCACTGCACTCCAGCCTGGGAGACAGAGCGAGATTTTGTCTCAAAAAAAAAAAAAAAAAAAAAATTAAAAATAAGTAACCAATTTTTAAAAATCAAGAACAAAGTAATTTTAATCATTTACATATTAAAAATTTTAAACATTACAATGATGTACTTCTGTGGCACTTTTTATAGTATGAACTATAGGCTATTCTGAAATAGAGGCAGAAATTAATGAGAGATGGAAACGATTTTCTTTCTTTTTCTGAAACTGCTCTATCACACTGGTGTGATCAAAGCTCACTGCAGCCTCAAACTTCCAGGCTCATGCGATCCTTTCACCTCAGCCTCCTGAGTAGCTGGGACTACAGGTATGTGCCACCATGCCCACCTAATTTTTAAATTTTTTGTAGAGACAAAGTCTCATTATGTCAGCTATGCCACTATGTGGCCCAGGCTAGTCTCAAACTCCTGGGCTCAAGCAGTCCTCCCACCTCAGCCTCCCGAAGTGCTGAGATTACAGGTGTGAGCCACCGGGGCCAGCCTCATAATGACCTCTTAAAAAATCCGTCTAATTCTGATGGAAAGCCATCGTCAAACTCTAAGGCAGATCTTTAGTCTTATAAAAAGACTTAGAAATGTCATCACTGGAATCTATATACTTTCAGAAAATCAATCTATCAACAAACACTAGTTCTAAACATTTATGGGCTAAAGTTTGGCATGGTAATAAGACACCATACTGATATTTGGCACAAGCCTGAGGCATAACCACAATGGCTACCCAACACTCCAAGATTCTAGAGAAATGTCCTGTAACTGTTACTCTGAAGAATCAAGGGTTTTAGCATCATCCTCTAAAATAAATGTAAGAAGTCCATTCCTCCTTCCTTAAAATGACTGATATAGACAAAATCTGTTTCTAGCTTTTGAGTTTTAAAGTGAGAATTTGAAGCTTTCTGTGACCTTATACTCAAGAAGAATAAATGTAAATATTATGTTGAAATCTCTTGTTACCCAGAAAAGTCTCTTTGGCTTAGTTACAGAGATGTAAGAGATTCCTTATAACTTATTCTAAAATCTTTGGACAACTTCCTCTGTTCCTACTATGTATCTGATAGTCAATATTTCTCAGTCTTTTTTTTCATGCCTTCCTTTTCTTCTTTTCCCCTAAACTATTGCTTGTTGTCAAATCCAGTGTAAGGCTAAGTTTATAGCCAAATCTGTTATGCTTAAAATCTTCAGGTGTGAGTAGGAGGGATGATCGCTAAAAAATGTTGTAGGTAAAAGATAAGGCCAGAAAAACATTACAGCAAAGCATTGAAAGGTCTAATTCAGAAACAGCAGTTCTGGCAGAACTTTTTTTTTTTAATTTTTGTTTGTTTGTTTTCTGAGAACTTTTAAAATCACCTTTTATTCATTAATTTAACATACATTATCTGGATTTAAAACAAATAAGACTTGGCTTCTGACCTCAAGAAGTTTATAAACTGAGAATATACAGTAGAAAGAATTATAACAGAGACAGTATCATGAAAATATTATAAAGTAGGGGACACAGAAGAAAAAAATATACATAAGTGTTAACGGATATGCTTTCAAGTAAAGTATGGAAGCGAAGTTTATCTCAGCACCAGGCAAACTGCTTTACATGGTGCAGACATAACAGCATTTATTAACAAATAAATTGATGAATTAATATCCCTTTACCCTATATCCCTATTTTTATCATCCTGTATGTATTCCTTTGCCTTCTCCAATAGCTTATTATGCTTCCCTTAGTTCTGCTCTCCTTTCTCCATTCCACTGCCATCCTGGGAACTCCAAGAGCCATTTGTTAGAAAATAATTATATCTACATACAGTCATGCACTGCATAACAACATTTCAGTCAACAACAAACCATATATATGATGGTGGTTGGAGGAATAGGCTATACCACATAGCCTAGGTGTACAGCAGGCTATATCATCTAGATTTGTGTAAATACACTCAAAGACGTTTGCACAACAATGAAATCACCTAACGGCACATTTCTCAGAACTTATCCCTGTCGTTAAGTGATGCGTGACTGTACTTTGTTCTATTTTGTATCATCTTAACTCTCAGAAACATGTCCCCTTAATAATCTTAATCTATAATGTAAGCTAAAGTTTTAGTTTAGTCTAAATTAGGGATAGTTTCATCAACAAAAAATTTGGAGCATCCTATTTCTGCCCTAACATCACATTTGGTATAATAAATTCTATGATGTTACTTTTCCTGATTCCTTATAAAGTTATGCATCTTTTCTTCTCAAAAATCATGTTGATGCTCCAATTAATGTCACAGTATATAGTATATAGTATAATACAAGTTGTATCGCCTCGATAATACGGTCACCTTAATATGTATACAGGAAATGTACTACAATATGGGATTGGCTGAAGTTATACATAATTTCATTCTAAAGGCCAAAGAATTAGCCACATTCTCTTTAAGATACTTATGCTGCAGGTACAACATAAAAACCCAACTACACGAAAAAGTAACTGGAATGCTTTATTAAACGGAGTCATGAAAAAGTGAGTTTTTTTTTTTGTGAAGGCTTGCATTTTCAATGTTCTTTTAATATTACGTACTTTCTACCATATCGTGTCTTACCTGGAACAAGCCCGGCTAGAGGCTGATTATCTTCGTCCCCTTCCCTGTAGGCCTGCCACCAGTTTGGATCTTCTTGACTGATCACATGAAGTATATCACCTTTTTGAAAAGACAGACCTAACTCTCGACATGGAACATAAGGGTCATCTGAGGGGTCATAGTCAAAATGAGCTTTTACATGGATCTAAAAGATAAAAAGGGCAAAAATAAAAACAACAATAAATGGCAATACAAAATGTTTCATATGAATACAATTTAAATGCTACAAATTTTTTATTATTACTTAATTTTTAAAAAATTTAAGAGAGACAGCATCTCAGTATATTGTCCAGGATAATCTCAAATTTCTAGCCTCAAGCGATCCTCCTCCCTCAGCCTCCCAAAGTGGCAGGATTATAGGTGTGAGCCACTGCACTTGGCCACAATAATTGTAGTTGGAAGAACGGTGTTAAGTAACAGTGTTTTTGGGCAATATTTTTTCAGGCTGATCTGTTGTCTTCTCTGTTGACTTGCAAATATGTACAAGGATATCCACAACACTGTTCACAGCTACAAGCTGAGGTACAAAGTGCCTCAAAAGCTTGAGAGAAGCAGAAATATAATAGAATCCTGACCTGTGAAAACAATGACTCTGCAATAAGGTATGCAATTTCCAAACCACAGCTACTAGAAAAGGTACACTTTACCTTACCACATCTCTTCATCTAAGCAGGTAAATATGAGCTTCCCTGGGGCTGTCATTGTCTCTTGACCCCACTGTCAGTCCAACTATGCCTTAAACTCTCTTGGCGTTTCTTTTAAAGGATATGTTCATGAAACAAGCACACTACAAACGACTAAAATTAACTAAATCAAGTTTATAATCAATTCTTATTTGTATGCTGTGTAGGCTTTGACATTAATGGTACAAGTTATAATTTTTGCTAATGTGTTTTTGGAAATCAGAATAAATCAAAGAATTGTGCTATTCTACTTGGCATTAAGGGCAGGTAGTAACTCTCATGAACTTTATAAGCTATTTCATATGCCATTTCTTCCAATATGCCTCTGTAAGATATGACAGACTATTCTTACTTCTAAGAAGTCATAAAGGAATTAATATTCTCTTTAACTTCTCCATGTCTAATTTTTACCTAACCTGGGCAAGTTGCATGTGACACTTCCAAAATCTATAAGAAACCTACTTCATCTAATGAGATCTCACACAAATTTGTAATGAGCATTTCTGCCCACATATTTGCAGTGAGCATTTCTGTCACACGTAGGTTAAATTCCAAGTTCAGGCTCAATGAACCAAGCAAAAGACGAACAGCCTAAGAATTCAAGGTCCATTTCTATCCAAATGTTATTTGGCTTTGGCTTTTTTTTTTTTTTTTTTGAGATGGGGTCTTGCTCTTTTGCCCAGGCTGGAGTTCAGTGGCACAATCTTGGCGCACTGCAAACTCCATCTCCCGGATTCAAGTGATTATCCTGTCGCAGCCTCCCAAGTAGCTGGGATTACAGGCACTCACCACAACGCCCAGCTAATTTTTAGTAGAAACAGGATTTCGCCAGTTGGCCACACTGGTCTTGAACTCCTGACCTCAGGTGATCCACCTGCCGTGGCCTCCCAAAGTGCTGGGATTACAGACGCGAGCCACCACGCCCAGCCTTAGCTTTAAGTGTTTTACTCTCACCATAATTGAGGTTATATGTAATAAAGATAATACCAGTCTGCCCCAAAAGGGGCACTCTTCAAGCGCTCTTTAAGCACTTGAGACACTGACTAAAATGAGTACTGTCGATGACAGACTATATGAAATTGGATAAAATGCTAAGTGATAAAGATAGACATAGATAGATACATAGATAGACAGACAGATAAATGGCTTTTTAAAAACAATTTGGCTTGTCATTAAAGAATATTTTTTAATTTCAAAGAAATATTTTATTAACTTCTGTAAATAGGAAATAAAGCTGAGTCCTAATATACGAACTGAAACTAAGGTTAAAAAATGATCTAGTTAAAAACACAAAGATATAAAAGTTAAACAGCTACCAGTAAAACTTAAATGTTATTATGCCTTTTGGGAGTAACTTTTGATATACAAAAAATACACATTATCATAAGTGTATAGCATAGTGAATTTTCACTAACTAAACAGACCTGTGTAACTAGCATCCAAATCAACAACCATCATATCACCAACACCTCAGAGGCCCCACCTGGTCTCTCAGTCACTACCCATCCCATCCCCTCCAAGGATAAACATCATCCTGATTTCTAGAAACATTGATTATTTTCCCCTGTATCTTAATTCATATACATGGAATAGCATAGTACATAATCTTGTACCAAATATAGTTAAGATACCACACCAAATTTGAAAGTGTTGTGCCTCATCCTAAATGCAAAGTGCCCTAAAGAGCCTTGTTCTAGATGTGAAAAAATAGTTTTTATTAAAATCTTGAAATCTTTGTCAGTCAGCACTAAAAATGAATTTTAGAAAGTTGTGTGGGATAGCAGTGAATCGAAACACAGTTAAGAGATTGAGCAAAAAGATTACACAAATTTATAATCTTGGCATGAGGAAAAATCTCATATGTAGTATTATCTAGAAATTTTTTAAAAAATATGTGCTTGAGCACCATCCTATCAATTAATAATACTTCTAGAATCTGTTTGTTACTTTTTTGCCAAAAAAAAAACCTTGAGAATCTAAAAATGGAATTTTAGGAATCACTTGGAGTAGTGGGAGAGATCAATTTTACCAGATTTTTCAAAGATCAAATCAAAGTGCTTGTCAATTTTGATTGACAATTTTATCAAATCACTTTCTGAAAGCCTACCCAGCATGTTGTTTTTCAAAGTGTTTTTGCTTAGATCACCTGCCTAGGATGTTTATTAAAATGCTGAATTCTCATGCCACACCTCAGACTCTCAGACTCTGAATTTTAATTAGGTTCCTTGGGTAATTATTAGGTACAGCAATCTTAGGGAACTACCACCCTGAGAGAAATTAAGACCCGTGAGGAGGGAATATCTACATTTATGACCATTGCCATAGGCTAACAAAATCACCCGGAGATGCTTTTCCATGTACTCTTGCCTATGCAGTTCTCATCCCTTAAGTATTCTGATTTTTTTTTTTTTTTTTGAGACGGAGTCTTGCTCTGTCGCCCAGGCTGGAGTGCAGTGGCGCGATCTCGGCTCACTGCAAGCTCTGCCTCCCGGGTTCACGCCATTCTCCTGCCTCAGCCTCTCCAAGTAGCTGGGACTACAGGCGCCCGCCACCACGCCCGGCTAATTTTTTGTATTTTTAGTAGAGATGGGGTTTCACCGTGGTCTCGATCTCCTGACCTCGTGATCCGCCTGCGTCGGCCTCCCAAAGTGCTGGGATTACAAGCGTGAGCCACCGTGCCCGGCCCAACTATTCTGATTTAACTGGCTTTGAATAGGGCCCCTCTTTGTGTAGGCTGGGAAGAGAACACGCTTTACTTATGTGACAAGTTTATCTAGTCCCATCTAAAATATACCCTAAAATTAAGAGAAAAAGCTCTTACTTTCCTAAAATTAAGAGGAAAAAGCTTTTATTAATTTTTCCTAAGGAAAATTTATTTCACATCAGAAAAATAAATGATTTGAATGAGTTAAAGTCTGGGTATTGCCTTAAAAGATACTATATGACTTCTATCCATATATTCCACTGATTAATTCTTACCAGTTCTAGAAGTTATCTCCACCAATCTTTCCTGTTAGTGGCGAAATTATTTTGTTTCTCATACAGCAACAAAAAAAGCCCCTTTAAAATGAAGGAGATAAGCTGACCCTCATAGGAAAGGTCCAGGGCCTCATAATGCTATAATAATGTTAGAACAGTATATCTGATCAAAACAGTATTTGGCTTCTGAACAAAATCTTCTGTTTACATTTCAAATTGTAGAACTGTTTGGACACAATTATCTTCCAGCCCAACATTTTCTTGTTCTTTTTTTTTTTTTTTGAGACGGAGTCTCGCTCTGTCACCCAGGCTGGAGTGCAGTGGCGCAATCTTGGCTCACTGCAAGCTCCGCCTCCCGGGTTCGCGCCATTCTCCTGCCTCAGCCTCTCCGAGTAGCTGGGACTACAGGCACCCGCCACCACGCCCGGCTAATTTTTTGTATTTTTAGTAGAGACAGGGTTTCACCGTGGTCTCAATCTCCTGACCTCGTGATCCGCCCGCCTCGGCCTCCCAAAGTGCTGGGATTACAAGCGTGAGCCACCGCGCCCGGCAACCCTTTTTTTAATATCTATAAGCTATTTGCATTTGAAGTCCTAATGATGAAATGGGGATAGGGTACAGGGATGACTCATCAGTTTATTTACATGTTTTTTAGGAATCCAGTGTTCCAAAATATTGTTTTTCAACCAATCAAGAAGGCTATTAGAATTACTTATTAATAAAACTTGTCCTATATTGTAATTTGGGATAGTAAGTAGAGTAGTACATATATAAAATATGGGAGGGGGCATGTTCAATGTTTTTTAATTGATAAAGGTACAAAACAAAATTAGCTGGTGGCACAGTAGATGGTACTTGTACACGGTACAGGGTAGCTATAATCCCAGCTACTTGGGAGGCTGAGGCAGGAGAATCACTTGAACCCGGGAGGCAGAGGTTGCAGTGAGCCAAGATGGCACCATTGCACTCCAGCCTGGACAACAGAGTGAAACTCCGTCTCCAAAAAAAAAAAAGAAAAAAAGAAAAAAATATTTGGAGAGTACTGATCTAAAACTCAGGATCTATATTCCACTTGCTCAATGGACACTCCTTTGGAAAAGTATAAATTTGCCACAACCACCTGGACAGTGTACTTGGGAGACAACTTTGGGATTAGCTTAATGGACAAGTTAGTACCCGTGAAGGTAAGGCTATCACATTGGTGACGCCCTCAAAATCAGAGAAGAAAAAGACAAAAAAAAAGAGAAGTTTGGTTTTTCCCTTTTCTATTATGTCTAAGTATTGGGTTGGCTTTTATACTTTTTATACTGACTTTTTTTTTTTTAACTGTTAAGTTCAGGGATACAACTGCAGGTTTGTTACGCAGGTAAACTTGTGTGTTGGAGGTTTGTTGTACAGATTACTTCATCACCCAGGTATTAAGCCTAGTACCCATTGGTTACATTTCCTGATCCTCTCCCTACCCCTACCCTCTACCCTCCGAAAGACCCTAGTGTGTGTTGTTCCCCTTTATGTGTCCATGTGTTCTCATTATTTAGCTCCCACATATAAGAGAACATGTGGTATTTGGTTTTCTGTTCCTGTGTTAGTTTGCTAAGAACAATGGCCTCCAACTCCATCCATGTCCCTGGCAAAGGATATGATCTCATTTTTTTATAGCTGCATTCATATTCCATGGTGTACATACACCACATTTTCTTTATCGAATCTATCGTCGATGGGCATTTAGGTTGATTCCACATCTCTGCTACCAAAATATTTTTTCTTTGTAATTTTTATTTCTGTATCTCTTACTATCGCAGATTTATCTTTAACTCTTAAAGTTCATTGTAGAAGAGAAAATAGTGAAAGTGAGTCAAGGAAAGCCTTTACAGCACCAAGCAAGTTTTTAAGTATCTCCACACAACACCAGAATTCCTCCTTTCCCCACATCCACCAAGAAATAAATGTCTTTGTTAATACATTTTTATACCTATAATGGGAAAGCAATGTATTTGATAGCAGTGGTTCTCAACTTTTCTTTACAACACAGTTATCTCTGTAGTGCCTGGCACAGAGTACATAATCGTAATAATAGCTTATATGTATTAAACAATCAATAATCTGTTAATTTTCTGGTACATATTCTGTACCATGACTAATAAGCAATGTGATCCTTCTTCATTTAAATACATTCCTTGTTAGACTATGGCATTAGACTAAATGAAAAAATCCCATTCAGATAAAAGTCTATTATGTCCTCCCTACATATTATTATAGTATAGAATAATCTAAAGTTTTACAAACTAGTCTGGGAAATCCAATCCTTCCTTTTTTTAAAAAGGCCAAGAGAAGGAAACTGCACAGTTTGAATAATGTATCCGTTTCCTAGATCAAATGTGCCAGTTACTCAGGAAGTGAAATACAAAGGTGCCAAGACTCTTGCCCTCTGCTACTGAAAGAGCAGCCACTGATTGCTATGTGTGATACAAAAGAAATTTAAGAACTCAAGAGAGCACTTCTCCTGACACAGCTTATTATTGCCATACATGACATTACAATTCAACAAGTGATTATATAGGGGTTTCAGATAACACTTATTTTGTATATCTGTCTTAAACACATTTCTAACATCACAAAACATAAATCAGAAAGATATCTGCTGCTGCTCTCAACAGACGCTGACCTGCACCATAATGATACTCAATAAATTGGTTCTAATTTCTTTAGATTATTAATTCCATAAATAATTATTCTGCATATGTCAACCAAGATTATGATTTCCTATTACTGTTTCCTTTCTGGACAGCCTCAATGAGCTTTAATAACAGCAGTTCATTTTAAGCCAGTTAGGTTTGATAAAACTTGGCAAGATATATTGCAATTGAAAGTTATTCATAATAAAAAGAGAAAAGAAGGGGCTGGGCATGGTGGCTCACACCTGTAATCCCAGCACTTTGGGAGGCCAAGGTGGGCGGATCATCAGAGGTCAGGAGTTCATGACCAGCCTGGCCAACATGGTGAAACTCTGTGTCTACTAAAAATACACACACACACACACACACACACAATTCAGCCAGGCGTGGTGGCAGGTGCCCGTAATCCCAGCTACTTGGGAGGCTGAGTCAGGAGAATGCTTGAACCCAGGAGGCGGAGGTTACAAGTGAGCCAAGATCGCACCACTGTACTCCAGCCTGGGCGACAGAGCAAGACTCCGTCTCAAAAAAAAACCCAAAAAATAAAAGAGAAAAGAAGGAAAAGAAAAATACTGCACATCACTCTATTCTGAAAAGATCCCTACTTTAAATACGAAAATAGGCCGGGTTCGGTGGCTCACGCCTGTAATCCCAGCACTTTGGGAGGCCAAGGCGGGCAGATCACCGGAGGTCAGGATTTCGAGACCAGCGTGGCCAACATAGTGAAACCCCATCTCTGCTAAAAATACAAAAATCAGCTGGATGTGGTGGCATGCACTTGTAGTCTGTTACTAGGGAGGCTGAAGCAGGAGAACTGCTTGAATCTGGGGGGCGGAGGTTGCAGTGAGCCCAGATGGTGCCACTGCTTGCCTCGGTGACAGAGTGAGACTCCAAGTAAAAACAAAAGAAAAAGCTGCATTTTAAAAGGGATAGACGTGGCATTTTGCTCTTTCTCCCATTTTCTTCCTTTTTAAGCTACTTCATTTTCCAGTTAAGTAGTTCCTGAGATTGTTCACCATGAACCTACATTCCTTTGGTCTTCAGATTAAACCAGCCTTTTATTCTTAATCAATAATGAAAGGTGGTGGTTAAATAACCACTAAAGGGTAAGTTATTTCATTCTTAGGTTGAAACAATCTGTGTAAGTTAATTGCTTTGATATTCTGTTTTGTATACAACGACAATCAACAAGTTTCAATGTAACACTTCGATTAATTCTATCCATGAAAAAAATGGCTTTTCTTTTACCGAATTCCAGATTCTGCATGAATAGCAGGAAAAAAAATGTTGAGAAAACATGTCTTGGCTGGGCATTGTGGCTCACGTCTGTAATCCCAACACTTTGGGAGGCCGAGGCAGGTGGACCACTTGAGCTCAGGAGTTCGAGACCAGCCTGGGCAACACAGTGAAACCCATCTCTACCAAAAGTACAAAAAATTAGCCAGATGTGGTAGTGTGCTTCTATGTTTCCAGCTACTAGGGAGGCTGAGGTAGGAGGACTGCTTGAGCCCAGGCAGTCAAGGCTGCAGTGAGTTGTGATCACACCACTGCACTCCAGCCTGGGCAATAGAGCCAGATCCCACCTCAAAAAAAAAATGCCTTAACTTCTGACATTTATTCTCGAAAGACAAGTCATTTACTCAAGAGGGATGGATTATTGTAGATAAGTAAGTAGGAGTATATTCCAACCCTCCTCTGTTGTTTCCTCAGTTTGCAGAGCTACTTTTGAAGTTCAGGGCTTATACACAGAAGAGATACAGGGAACAGCACAATGCACAGAGAATCAGGCTGTTTAAATTCAAAGACAAACTATATTTCCTCATTTCTCTTCCTGCAAAAAATTGTAAACATAAAGTAGGTTGCAGACACAGTATCAACGTATGTTCTGTAAAAAATGAAGGGAAAACATGGAATGATAGCCAAACTATAAAGCATACCTGTGATGAAATATTGAGAGAAAAATGAAACTGTGTTCTTTCTCAAACTGCTATAAGAATTACAGATGCAATACATCAAGCTTCCATGTTAATTCAACACTTTAAAGTCTACCATTTTTAAATAGCTTTATTGATATATAATTCATATACAATTCACTCGTGTACACAATTGGATGGTTTTAGTATATTCACAGATTTGTACAATTATCACCACAAACAATTTTAAAACATATTTATCCCCTCAAAAAGAAACTTGGTACTGATTAGCAATCACCATTCCCTCATAACTCCTCATCTCCACATCTAAGAAATTACTAATCTGCTTTCTCTCCTATGGATTTACCTATTCTGGACATTTTATATAAATGAACCAATACATGGCCTTTTGTGACTGGCTTCCTTCGCTCAGCATAATTTCTTCAAGGTTCATCCATGTTGTAGCATATATCAGTATTTTAGTCTTTTAAAATTATCAAATAATATCCCATCATACATACATATATTGTCTTTCATTCATCACCTGACAGATATTTGGGTTGTTACTATTTCCTAGCTACTATGAATGCTGCTATGAACATTCATGTAGACGTTCTTACGTGAATATATGTTTTCAGTCCTCTTGGATATATACTTTGGAATGCGATTGCTTGACTGTATGGTGATGGAGCCTAACTTTTAATAGATCTAGCTGAGTAAATGTCTAACAGAACGATATACTCTAAAATAAGGGTTGCACATATTTTTTAAAAGCACTTGCCCTACTCCATACTAAGTATAAGTTAAGTAAACCCACCTATAACTATAAAAAAAAATTCTGAAACTGAAATTATTTTCTACTTTTTATTTTAAAAAGGTGCAGAGTTGGCTGGATGTGATGGCTCACACCTGTAATCCCAGCACTTTGGGAGGCCGAGGCAGGCAGATCACATGAAGCCAGGAGTTCAGGATCAGCCTGGCCAACATGGCAAAACCCCGTCTCTACCAAAAATACAAAAATTAGCTGGGTGTGGTGGCATGCGCCTGGAATCCCAGCTACTCAAGAGGCTGAGGCAGGAGAATCATTTGAACCTGGAAGGCATAGGTTGCAGTGAGCCAAAATCACACCACTGCACTCTACCATGTGCAATAGATGGAAACTCCATCTTCCACCTTCCAAAAAAAAGGGTGCAGAGTTAACTAATTTAAAACATTGATATTTCATATTTATTTAAATAAAAATGATTGAATTTATCTCTATTTGAGTACAGGAAACACTTAGTGACATTTCTGTAACAGTAAACAGTAACAGAAGTAAACAGCAGCCATGGAACACATAAAATAATGAACATTTAAAAATCACTTACTACTGTTTCCTTGGCAGGAGGCGGCTTGATCTGTTGACTGGGAATCAGAACAAAAGTCAAAGTACCATGCATATCAGACTGTAATAGAAAGATCAGGTTATTTTTTAAATTTGCATTTATGAAAATCATTCCATGATTTTATGATCTATATTCCCTAAACTGGACTATTTCAGAACCCCTCCACAGACTTAAATGACCAGCAGCACTTTGCTCTACCAAAGCAATGAATGGGGCTGGATGAAAATAAGTGTGTGAAGATGTCTCTAGATTTTACAACAGAATCAGTAGATAGTAGAGATTCCACTGTAATAACAGATGCTGAATAACTAGGACCATAAATCTAGTCTGCGGGTGTGTACAAAGTGATCATAAATTGCCCTCAAAAGATGTCTAGAAATGATTTTCTGATTATACTAGCACTATCCAACAGAACTTTCTCCAGTGATGGAAATGTGCTATTTCTGTATCTTAATAATGGTAGCCATTAGCTACATAATGCTTCTCAGCACTTGAAATGCAGCTAGTGTGAATAAGGAACTGAATTTTAAATTTTACTTAATTCAAACAGAAACAGCTACATGCAGCTAGTGATTATTATACCGGACACTGCAGATCTATAGTGCTGTTATTATCTAATATTATTAGGAAAACAACAATCAATTACAGATAATAAAAGAACACAAAAAATCATGAGGACACAGACTTTGTTTTGTTACTGTTTCCCAAGTGGCTAGTGCATATTAGGCACTCAATAAATACGTACCGAGTGAATTAATGAGTTATATTACTGATTCCAGAAAAATAAAATATATGTGATAGTGATACATCAGAAAGTAAAAAAGTATCAGTGGTACCACCCAAAAATAAAACTGCTAACAAATACTGTGGAACAGTACATCATGGAAAAATCAGGCTAGAAATCATCTAGTGCTCTTAACAGTTATTTTAAAAATATTTTATTCTAAAGTCTAATAAGAGCTTTCTAAAAGCTATCAATTATTCTTCTAGCTGTGTCAACTTACCAACAAGTCAAAAACTTCATTGACATCTTTCCCCCGAATTTCAATGCCATTAATCTCTAGAACTTCATCTCCTTCATGCAACAGACCACTTTTCTCTGCAGCACCCCCTTTTACTATCCGGCTAATGATGACAGAGTCCATTTCATTACGAACTGTAGCACCCTAAAATATATATATATGTATGTATAATTTAAAAATAAAAATAATACAGTTTTTGTTAAACATTTATTTTTAAATTCTATTTTTTCTATTCGACAATACTAACCTTCAGTTATCTTAAGAAAAAATTTGTTTACACAACTAGAGTAATCATAATTAGATTTAAAAGTTGACCATTTCCCCCACATTTTCTGCTTCAGAAATACTCTACTCATTAGAAATTAACCAGACTTTTCAAGCACACAACAGCAGAAAAATGCACTTGTTTAAAAACAGTATGTGGGACACTTACCAAGGGAATATCACGAGCCTTTTCTATACGAACTATTTTTACAGTTTCTCCTCCATACTGGCCAATACTTTCATAAACTCTCTCATCCGTAATGGGCTCTAGCTGCATTTCCTGCTCAGCAACCTTATCGTGGGCCAGTAAAAGTGCCTGTTTCAAAGAAATCCATGGCATTTTAAGTAACAGCATGATTTATTTCTGCAGAGTGATTTTTAACCTATGTACATAGTATTCTGACCATTAAATCTTTAAAAGTGCTATAATTAATTAGAGCTAATAATAAAGATGCATTAAGTATACTAAGGGCATACTCTGGAATGGGTTATGAAAGTCTAAAATGCTTATTAAACTTCGTAAGATAACATCAATGTAAAGGTCTAAACACCCTAGATAATTAAAACTTACAGAAAATACAACCAAAGGGGGGAAGAATTTTTGCCTAATTTTTAAAGAAAAAGTTGTTTCAAAAATAATTTGGTTCATTTTAAATCTGAAAATATATAATCCAACAATAACTACTATGTTATAGATGGGGTTGTAATCATCAAAATAGGCTAGAGAATGTCTGACATCTCTTCCAGCCCTGGAGTCTTTGATTTAAAAAAAAAAATAAAAGAAGAATGCTGGAAAAACCACACATATAGTGTTTTGTCCATTTTCTACCTGAATATGTGGAGTATTCAGCAAAGCAGTTAGTTCTTGTCCTTCCTTATGATGAACTGGCTTCAAAACAGTTTGTACCTAAGAAACAAAAATAAAGATTATTCTTCCTAGATTATAGGAAGTATCAGTAGCACCTGTATGCAGCGTCATATTTTTTTAAATACAAATTAAAATAATAAAAATACTTGTAAGAAAGAAAATCACTAAAAAGAATTATGAGAGTTTTCTATCTTGTTATTATGGATAAAACAACAGTATTTCTTATTAAAAAACACTAAATAAGATTTTGGTACTTATGCCTATAGACAAAATACTTCCATCTTGAAAGTTTCTCCCAACATACCATAAAATTCATTAATAATAATTACATAAGAAAAACTGTCCTAACAGTTACCTTGCTATTTCATAGTTTTTAAATCATTTATGTGACTATTTAAAATCAGAGATGACAACTTAAAGAGTTATAATCAGGCTGGGCGCAGTGGCTCACACCTGTAATCCCAGCACTTTGAGAGGCTGAGGCAAGCGGATTGCTTAAGCCCAGGGGTTTGAGACCAGCCTGGGCAACACAGTGAGACCCTGTCTCTATTTTATAAATTTTTTTATATAATTAAAAAAAAGAGTGACAGTCTAACAAGATGAATTTATATGAGTGTAATGGAACAATCACCATAATATAATGGATTACATTAAATTTCCCACAGTCGAGAAATCTTTGTCTTCCTAGGATAAACTCCCCTCGGTTATAAATTTTTTTAGCCTGTTTCCTTATCTTTGGAATGGCACCTACTATTTATGGTGCTTCAAAGACTGATTAAGAAAATCTTAAAACAGGCCAGATGCAATGGCTCACACCAGTAATCCCAGCACTTTGGGAAGCCAAAGCAGGCAGATCACTTGAGGTCAGGAGTTCGAGACCAGCCTGGCCAACATGGCAAAATACTGTCTCTACTAAAAATACAAAAATTAGCCAGGCGTGGTGGCATGTGCCTGTAATTCCAGCTACTCAAGAGACTGAGGCATGAGAATGGCTTGAACCCAGGAGGTAGAGATTGCAGTGAGCCGAGATGGCGCCACTGCATTCCAGCCTGGATGATGGAATGAGACTTTCTCAAAAAAAAAAAGGTAATTCATAATTAATACAGGAACCCAGTAATTCTATACCTTTTATGGCTATTTTAAATCATTTTATCAGTAATTTCCCTATGAAACCCAAGAGATGATAATTTTGGGATTAATTAATTTTACCACAGTAAGTGGATCAAAGCAATGACAGTACCAAAACCAGTCTGTCCTCAGGTTTTGGTACTTAGAAAATTATATTTCTAATTGTAGAGTTCTATATGTATAAACAGGATGGCAGAGTAAATATTATCTTCTTCAAGAACGTAACTAAAATCTTACAATGGACAAGCCTTTAAGGCTTTAAGACCCAGGATTTAAGAATGTGGGTAACTAAAAGTTGTTTTTAAAAGAGGGTATTTTCCCTTTTAAAGTTTATCAAGTCTACATTAATTTTAAATGAAATTTGTAGTGTTGATCATACACCTTTTGATAGCTGAAGAAACTCTGAGGATGGAAAGATAATTCTGGACTAAAATGTACCAAGGGTGTACAAAATACACTGAGTCAGCTCAATAATAATTTTCTGTATTAGAGATTTTTTCCCTATTCCCACTTTTAAGTCAGTTCCTAAACATCTCTGAGATCTTCCCTTCTAAAGAAATTTAGAACTCCCGTGTTTACCCACTGCCCTACTAACCTATATGTTGCTTATTCTAGTGTCAACACATATCATCAGCTACTTCTACAACGGTGTTAAGGAATTAAAAGGCTACTCTTTTATTCTACTGCTCCTTTCCATTGGCCTATAAAAATGCTCTAATCCTTTATCTTTAAAAATACCCTTTCCTGACCTTGTACTCTTCTTTGGCTATACCACTTTTCCTTGTTTTCCTTCAGAGGCAAGATCCTTTTGTATTTTAAAACTAATTATTTTTTTAATTATAAAAATAATGTATGTTAAATGTGAAAAATCAGAAAATTGATAACCAAAAGGAAGGAAGTAAAAGAATGGACTTTTATTATACTTAGGGATAATCACTTTGGTATATATCCTTCCTACATTTTTCTACTTGTTTTTACCAAAATATTCACCTTGATATATGCATCTGACAAAGAACTTGTAGCCAGAATATATTAAGAACTCTTACAACTCAAGACAATTAAAATGGAAATAAGATCTGACCAGATATTTCACAAAAGATAGAAAAATAGCCAATACACATATAGAATAATGCTCAATATCATTAGTCACTATGTAAATACAAATCAAAACAAGATGCCATTACCTACCTACTAGAATCATAAACAGGAAACAACCCAAATATCCATCAATAGGTAAGTGGTCAAATTGTGGGATATTCAAAGAATGAAATGATACTCAGCAATTTACAAACTACTGATACAAGAACAACATGGATGAATCTCAAAAACATTATACTAAGCAAAAGAAGTCTGACAGAAAAGACTACCTATTGTCTTATTACATTTATATGAAATGTCCACAAATGACAAATTTGTAAAACAGAAAGCAAATCAGTGGATATTCATAGGGCCTGAGGATTGAAAGAGGTGATTGTCGTCTCAAAGGGCCATGGGAGAGAAGCTCTGTGGTGTGATAGATGCTTCTACAACTTGATGGCAGTTGTATGTTTTACAGATGTACATATATGTCAAAATACACTGAACTATACAATAAAACACACTCATTTTAAGTGCATGTAAATTATATCTCAATAAAGTCAGTTACTCCAGAAATGTACCCATAGCATCTAAACTTTGAGAAAATTTCTATGTATATATCCCTTCTTTATTCTTGACATTTGTTTTTACCAAAATGAGATCATGCTACTCATAGTTTTTATAATAGTATTTTTTTTTTTGAGACGGAGTTTCACTCTTGTCGCCTAGGCTGGAGTGCAATGGCATGATCTTGGCTCACTGCAACCTCTGCCTCCCGGGTTCAAGTGATTCTCCTGCCTCAGCCTCCCGAGTAGCTGGGATTACAGGCGCCCGTCACCACACCCAGCTAGTTTTTTTTTTATTTTTAGTAGAGACAGGGTTTCACCATGTTGGCCAGACTGGTCTCGAATTCCTGACCTCAGGCGGTCCACCCACCTTGGCCTCCCAAAGTGCTAGGATGACAGGCATGAGCCACCACGCCCAGCCTCTAATAACAGTATTTTATAACTATTTTGACTTGATACTAATAAATTACTAAAATATTTTATTTTTCTATGTCACTAAATGTCCTTTTTAAAACAGAAATATGATCATTCTAGTTCTGAGTGGCTCTCTGTCACAAGATTAAGTCTAAGCTCCTTAGTAGTAAATCTAAGGACCATCACCATCTGATTCTTTCATCTTTTCCAGCCCTATCTCCTGGCATTCCTTATGCCTTAACCTTTTTGATTCAGCATTAAACTACTTGTTCCCTGCACAAACCATGCTGTCTCCCCACAACGACTGTGATTATACTAGCTGTCTCAGCTACCTGAATTGCCTTATTCTACTTGCCTAGATAACATGTACTCATAAGACTGAACACATTCGATTTAAAATTATCAATAGGGCTATTTCCCCACTAGACTGAGCTCAATGAAGATAAAATTGTATCTTATTCAGCTTCATATCTG
Organism: Hylobates moloch; assembly: GCF_009828535.3. NCBI lineage: Eukaryota > Metazoa > Chordata > Mammalia > Primates > Hylobatidae > Hylobates > Hylobates moloch. Next base: position 38,145,411 of record NW_026652291.1, read on the forward strand.
GCTATTGGCAGAATGTCTGACAAACAGCACTGAAATATTTAATGAATTCAATGAAAGGAAGAGAGGGTAGGAAGTCATCCTTGATGTCTCCTTTACCTTTATTACCCACGTAGAGACACTATGTCCTATTAATTTTCTATTTAAATATTTCTATAATCCACGTGCAACTGCTATTCAAAATTTTACATCTGGACAATTACAATAGCCTCCACATTACTCTATGTTTCCACCGACTTTCCACAATGTTATCAAAGTAATACTTTAAATTAGAAGCCTGTTTATATAGATATGTTTAAAATTCTTCAGTAGATTCGCAATCATGTATAGAATAAATTTCTTGTTTTAAATGTTTTATGAAGTGACCTTTTCCTGTTAAATTTGAGAAACACAAAAAAACTAGTAAAATTACCTATTTATCTAACACCCAGAGATAGCCTTAATAGTTTATTAATTCTTCCATTACCTCTTACATGCAGTTTAAATGAGATATGTGTGTGCATCTGTATAAATTAATTCATATTTTCCCTGTTCCTATACAACTTCATAATTCATTACTTCTTCCTGTTTTATTGCACTGACTGGTACTGCCAAAAAATGTTGAATACTAGTGGTGGGCATCTAGAGTTTCTTTATCTTATTCAAGACTTAAATGGCAATGTGTGGGTGTTTCACCATTAAGGAAGATGCTATTGGTTTCTGGTATTATTCTTTTTCTTTTTTTTCCCCGTTTTTTCCCCCAAAGTGCTTTGTCACACATCTGGTATTATTTTTGACTATTATCAAGTTAAAATAATGTGCCTGGCTTTCTAAGAATTTCTATCAACAAAGAAAAAATACTGAATTTTTTTCAGATGCCTTCTCTGCATCAAAATGATCATAGGAGGCCAGGTGCTGTGGCTCACGCCTGTAATCCCAGTACTCTGGGAGGCTGAGATGGAAGGATTGTTTGAGCCCAGGAGTTTGAGTTCCAGCTACTCAGGAGGCTGAGGTGGGAGGACTGCTTGAGCCCAGGAGGTTGAGGTTGCAGTGAGCCGTAATTATGCCACTGCACAGCAGCCTGGGTGACAGAGTGAGACTCTCTCAAAACAAAGATCATATGGTTTTCTCCTTTAACCTATTAATTCTTTTAAAATATTTTAAATATTTACCGAAGTAATCCATCATAAGATAAATTTAAATTTATTAATGGCCTGCAGGATCTAGACACCTTTTTTTTTTTTTTTTTTTGAGACAGAGTCTCACTCCGTTGCCCAGGCTGGAGAGTAGCAGTGGCACAATCTCGGCTCACTGCAAGCTCCGCCTCCCCGGGTTCATGCCATTCTCCTGCCTCAGCCTCCTGAGTACCACCACACCCAGCTAATTTTTTTGTATTTTTAGTAGAGACAGGGTTTCACCGTGTTAGCCAGGATGGTCTCAATCTCCTGACCTCGTGATCTGCCCGCCTTGGCCTCCCAAAATGCTGGGATTACAGGCGTGAGCCACTGCGCCTGGCCTCTGGACACCATCTTTTAACATTAAGTCCTATACTTACTTAGCATTCAAGAAATATGCCAGGCTTTCTCTCTCACTACCGCTTCTGTACCCTTTGAGCATGGAATGCCTTTTCCTCTTTCTTACGCTTGCTGGTATATTCCCGGTCACCCCTCAAGACTCAGCAAATTAAATTTCCTTCTGTTTTTTCCTTCTTCCCATCATTCCCCTCATCCTTCCTATCCTCCCAAAACAGAATGAGGCATATCTCGGTGCTGTTGGCACTCTTCTCATACTGCCATCATAGCACTTCTCATTAGACTGTAATTGTTTACTCATTGTTCCTCCACAGCAAAAGCCTAATTCAACTTTCACAGGTTGATAAACATCTAGGTTTTTTTCAGTTTCTATTATCTGGTTGCTATGAACATCTGTTTTTAAGCTTTTCTGTGGATACATTTTCATTTCTCTTGGCTATATACCTACAAGTGAAATTGCTGGGTCACAGTATATAGGTACATTAGCTTTAGCAGATACTGCCAAACATTTTTCCAAAGTGGTAGTACCAATTTATACTCCACCAGTGATGGATGAGAGTTTCAGTTGTTCCGTAAGTTCACAAACCATACTGACAGTCTTTTAAATTGTAATCATTGTCATTCTGGTGTCAGTGTAACAGTATCACATTATGTTTTAATTTGCATTTCTCTGTTGGCCAATGATGCCTAGTATCTTTTCATTGCTATTGGCCATTTGGATTTCCTCTTTTTTGTGAAGTGAGTGTTCTTTGTCAATTTTTTTTAACTGAGTAGTCTTTTTTCTTATTAATTTCCAAGAGTCTTTTTTTTTTTTTTTTTTTTTTTTTAAAGACAGGGTCTTACTCTGTCGCCCAGACTGGAATGCAGTGGTGCAATCTCAGCTCACTGCAACCTTCGCCTCCCGGGTTCAAGTGATTCTCCTGCCTCAGCCTCCCAAGCAGCTAGAATTACAGGTGCACACCACTACAGCCAGCTAATTTTTGTTTTTGTTTTTGTTTTTTTTTTTTTCAGTAGAGACCGGGTTTCACCATGCTGGCCAGGCTGGTCTTGAACTCCTGACCTCAAATGATCCACCCGCCTTGGCCTCCCAAAATGCTGGGATTACAGGCGTGAGCCTCCCAAAGTGCTGGGATTACAGACCACACCCGGCCAACAAGAGTTCTTTATATATTTCATAGACAAGTTTTTGTCATATATTTACACACACACACACACACACACACACACACTTCAATATCTCAAAATCAAATACCATTTCTCAGTGTGTTGGCTTTCATTTTTACTCTTAAAGGTGTTTATAAGTTCATCTAATGAAGTCCAAGTTCTAAATTTTCTTTATAAAAGAACTATAATATCCTAGGGCCAGGCGCAGTGGCTCACGCCTGTAATTCCAGCACTTTGGGAGGCCGAGTTGGGTGGATCACGAGGTCAGGAGATCGAGACCATCCTGGCTAACACGGTGAAACCCCATCTCTACTAAAAGCACAAAAAATTAGCTGGGTGTGGTGGCGGGCACCTGTAGCCCCAGCTACTCCAGAGGCTGAGGCAGGAGAATGGCGTGAACCCAGGAGGCGGAGCTTGCAGTGAGCTGAGATCGTGCCACTGCACTCCAGCCTGGGCAACAGTGCAAGACTCCATCTCAAAAAAAATAAAAAGCACTATAATATCTAAGAAATTTGGTTTGTATTTATTAGTAAATATGCTAGATCATCAAAGATTTAATCTAGACCTTAAAATTTGAGGTTTTCATAGGCCTTATTATTATATGATACCTAATGTTTAACTGATATTTTAAGCCATGTAAACAAAGAATACTTCTGAGTGTTTCACTAAATTTCTTGAGATTTTTTTTTTAAACTTAACCTCACTAGGCCTCAATATTCAGAATGTGAAACAGGGGAGTTGGACTGGTGATTGCTGATATTTTTTTCCAGCTGTAAAATAAAGGCAATGGGTCCATTTAACCTTTACGATTTTGTTATCAGATTTAACACTCCTCTCCTTGTTGAGTTCTATGTGCTTTTTTCACAAGTATAATGTACTGAAAGGGCAACTTCACAGTCATGCACACTCCAGGGGAAACCATTCACGTTCTATCACTGAAGACACTATAGTTACTGTAAGGATGTGAAAGCAAACTTTCAGAAAATCTCCTTTATACGGTACTTTTACAATAGTGAACTATCCTAAAACTAATATTCAAAATTGATTTTTTTAAAAGTCCTTTTTAACAACTTCTTTCTTCCCAAGGCATTTACTCTTTAAGCCACTTCTAGTTCTTTGCTTTTCTCAACTCCTAAAACCCTTTAAGCTAAGTTGTTTCTTTTCTCCCTTCTTTCCACCTTTCCATTGTGTGTGTCAGCTTTTTTCAATTGGAGCAATTGTGATCTGTCTTGCTTCTCTCACTCTCTTCTTCACCCATTGTTGTATTTAGCAAAACAAGGACCCAGTAGCCAGCTGGACAAACCTTCCTCCTAACAGGGACAGGAATGATTATAATGATTTATTTTGTATTCTTTCCAACTGGATTTGAAACCAGCTTCACTTGCCTGTGTGCTCTCAAATATGTCATATTTTTACCAAATATATTGGTACTCGTCTTTTCCTTCTATCCTGGAAGTGAGTCCAGAATTGCCTATGTGTGTGAATAGTGTAAGATCAAGGTACCGCTATTTCAATCTCTGTAAGAAAAGTAATTTTAAGAAATTTCAGAAAACCATTTAAACCATAAGTAAATATGACAAGTGAGAAAAAATATCTCCCTTGGGGACAATTATGTGCTAATCAACAAAGTACCTTCTAACCTATTTTATAGGTTCTGTAGCTCTAGATGTCCTCCCTCCCCCATAGCCCATTTTCTGCTCATGTTGGCATTCAATGAAATACATTCACTTCATGGGATTCCAGAATTATTCATTCTAATAATACCAAAATAACTTAAAACGCTAGCATAATGAGAGACTGTCTACTCCCCAAAACAGAAGAGTTTATTTATACCCTTTTTAAATCTTAAATTTAAACGATGTTTGCATAACAGATCAAACACTGAACACTGGTTAGCATCAGAAACAAGAATTTAAGTCATCATGTTAACAATAAAAACTCCCACAGTATATTAAGATTTAATAATTTGAAATGTCTACAGTTTTTATAGGAGGAAAACTTCAAAATACCTAGACATAATAAATCTTAGGAGTTATATAATACCTGATTATCAGTTATAATTATATCTCATCAGTATTCACTATCTCAGTTTATAAGGTATAATGCTTAAAATTCATAAAACTATAAACATTAAAAAATTGCTCTCTAGTAATTCAAATATTTGTTACTATCCAAATTTATGATTTTATATAAAAAATTAACTTCATGAAACAATGTTCTGACTCGGAAGTAAACTTTTTTTAGGATAAAATGCATGTAGTAATCTGTCACAATACATTATTAACATGTAATTAACAGTAATTAATTCAAACAAATCTTATAGTCACATTAGTATTTTCCAATAATCCTGCCTTCCTGCCACTGCTAATTACCTTGTAGACATCAACAAGATGTTTAGAATACATACCTCTTGAGCAAGATCTTGTGCGTTGGAGATAAGAGGAAATGGAGGACTGGCCTTGTTCATGTGTACTGTGATGGCATTGTGTATCTTAAATGCATTCTGGAAATCCTTATTTTGAACAAGTTGTAAAAGCAGTGAAATATCCTGCTGGCTCTGAGAATCTACCAAAGTATGTTGGATATGTTTAAGTGAAGAAAACAAGTCTTCTATTTCTAGTAGAAGAAGAAAAGGTATCCAAAAGTTAACTGTTTCAGTATTAATTCAACATGCATTTTCAGAGAACATTTCTTTGAACCAGTTAACAATTTAAGTTTTCAGAAAAATACCAAATTCTGCATATATTATTGTCAATCATGGTCATTTCATAGGTTTTTAAGTAAACTTTGTAAAAAATTACACAACAGAATAACTTGCATTTTTACAATGGTGTTTTAATTATAAAACTAATACACATTCAATATAAAAACAAGTGGGGGGAGGAATGCAAAAATAAAGAAATTTAAAACCACCAATAATCCCATCACCTAAAAATATTTTTTTCTTAACATCCTATTTCCTTTTTAACAGTACATTGTAAATGTTTTCCCATATCACTAGTCTTTTTAAATATTTAATGATTCCATGATATTCTATTACATGGCTAAACCATAATTTATAGTAACCATTAAACTAAAGTTGAACATTTAGATTGCTTCCAATTTTTTGCTACCATAAAAACAAGCATTTCAGTACATAATAATCAGTGCTACATACAAATTTGTCTGAGATTCTGATGTCTTCATAAGGTAAGTCCCAGAAATAGAACTTTTAGATAAGATTCTGACATTTTTTAAAAAGTCAAACAGCTTTTCTAGGGAGGCTTTACTAATTTGCATTCCATTAGCAATATTTTCAGCAATATTTGATATTATTATTTTTAAAAATCTTCCATTTATTTGACTAGTAAGGAAGTTAAGGTTTATTCACATTTACCAGGCACTTCTTTTGTGGTCTATAAAACTCTAATGAATATGTGAGTCTCCTAAGTTGTACTGAAAGTTGTGGGCATATGTATGTGCATTGTGTCTGCCTGTTAGTGTGCATAAATAGCACAAGCATTTTTTTGGAAAATGTTATTCCAAAATGGTTAAGAAGCACTGGTAGGCTGGACACAGTGGCTCACGCCTTGTAATCCCAGCACTCTGGGAGGCCCAGACGGGTAGATCATGAGGTCAGGAGTTCGAGACCAGCCTGGCCAAGATGGTGAAACCCTGTCTCTATTAAAAATACAAAAATTAGCTGGGTGCAGTGGCGGGCACCTGTAATCCTAGCTACTTGGGAGGTGAGGCAGGAGCCTGTAACCACTACCGGAGGCAGAGAGAACACTTGAACCAGGAGGTGGAGGTTGCATGACCGAGATCACACCATTGCACTCTCTGGTAGTCTCTTCCCTGCTCCCAAATAGGCTGTGTGAGTGTACGTACGCATGCACATATACTCTGTCATATTTGTTGGGAATCGTTTTCCAATATTTCCATTTACCTCTTAATTATATTTGTGGTTGCTCTTATTATAGAATTTGTCAACTCTGATCCCCCCACTTTTCCTGTGTGATTTCTTTCACTGTTTGTATGCTTGTAAACTTCTTGTAGGTCATTAAAAAATATTTATCTACATTTCTTCTAGCTTCTTATAATTTCTACTTTATTTAACTTCTATTTAATTTTAATTCATCTAGAATTTATTTTGGCATAGATCTGAAAAAATTTAACTTTTTCTTCCAAATAACCAATGATTCTAGTACCATTTATTAAATAATCATTCCTGGCCAGGCGCAGTGGCTCAGGTCTGTAACCCCAGCACTTTGGGAAGCTGAAGTGGGTGGATTGCTTGAGTCCAGGAGGTCGAGACCAGCCTGGGCAATATGGTGAAGCCCTGTCTCTACTAAAGAAATAATAAAAAATGTCTAGGCACAGTGGCTCACGCCTGTGTTCCCAGCACTTTGGGAGGCTGAGGTGGATAGACTGCTTGAGCTCAGGCGTTCGAGACCAGCCTGGGCAACATGGTGAGATCCTGTCTCTTTTTAAAATAACAATAATTTTTAAAAATACAAAATATTAGCCAGGCATTGTGGCATGCGCCTTAGTCCCAGCTACTCATGAGGCTGAGGTGGGAGAATCCACTGGGGCCATGATCACGCTACTGCACTCTAGCCTGGGCAACTGAGTGAGACCTCATCAAATAATAATTCCTTTTCCACTGATTAACAATGCCACCAAATTCTTACACATATCAGAGTCTGTCTTTATTTCACTGATCTATCAGAACTATACTGTTTTATTAGAGTAGCATTATAATGTTTGTTCATATTAATATGACAAGTACCTGATCTTTAAAAGTTTCTTGACTATTGTAAATTAGTTATAAGTCACTTTTTCGTTACCTCCCATTCCCTCTTTCCTAGTCTTCCAAAAAGAAAAGTCCTATTGAGATTTTGACTAAAATTAAACCTGTAAATGAGTCTAGGAAAAACTTAGAGCACATACTAGGACTTACACAGTCAAAGACAGTATAAAAAAGACAGGGAGGCCGGGCACGGTGGCTCACGCCTGTAATCCCAGCACTTTGGGAGACCGAGGTGGGCGGATCATGAGGTCAGGAGATGGAGACCATCCTGGCGAACATGGTGAAACCCCGTCTCTACTAAAAATACAAAAAAAATTAGCCGGGCGTGGTGGCGGGCGCCTGTAGTCCCAGATACTTGGGAGGCTGAGCCAGGAGAATGGCATGAACCTGGGAGGCAGAGCTTGCAGTGAGCCGAGATAGTGCCACTGCACTCCAGCTTGGGCGACAGAGACAGACTCTGTCTCAAAAAAAAAAAAAAAAAAAAAAGGAAAAAAATCTTCCCAATGTATGTTTTTGTCAGCTCTCTTCTTATAAGGTCTGCAGAAACACCACTGACTCTTATTTATTTTGTATCCCACAATTTGAACAGCAGTTAAATTTTTAAATAGATTTTAACAGTTCTTCGGTTGATTCTTGAGGTTCACTATCTTTCCTGCCCCAAATCAAAACAACTTTAGTCTTCCTTTTAAACATATATATGTTTAGTCTTCCTTATTTTATATATATAGTTGTCCCTTGGTATCAGTGGGAGATTGGTTCCAAGACGTCCCACAGACAGAAAAATGTGCAGATGCTCAAGTCCCTTACATAAAATGGTGGAGTATTTGCATATAAGGTATACACATCCTCCAGTTACCTAAAATCAGCTCTAGATTACTTATAATACTTAATACAATGTAAATAGCTGTTGTATTATTCAGAGAATGACGACAGGGAAAAAAGTCTTTTTTATAAAGACTTATAAAAAGTCAGCCACGTGCGATGGTGGCTCATGCCTGTGATCCCAGCACTTTGGGAGGCTGAGGCAGGTGGATCACATGAAGTCAGGAGTTTGAGACCAGCCTGGCCAACATGGCGAAACTCCATCTCTACTAAAAAAATACAAAAATTAACCAGGTGTGGCGGCATGCTCCTGTAGTCCCAGCTACTTGGGAGGCTGAGGCAGGAGAATCACTTGAACCTGGGTGGTGGAGGTTGCAGTGACCCAGTATCACACCACTGCACTCTAGCCTGGATGATAGAGTGAGACCCTGTCTCCAAAAAAAAAAAAAAAATTACCTAAGGAATCTCCATCTGGATTGGCATCATTTATTTTTATATATTATTCTCATTTGCCCCATATGAAAACAGATAGCTTCTAGGGACCTATACTCAGCATTAAGCTTCTCCATTTCATTGTGTAAATAATTCTGATTCTTTTAACCTGTCCTCAGAAATTTCAAGTCCAACCAACTTCATGACTTTTTTTCTGAAACTTTTAAGATTTCTTTTCCTCTAAACTGTAGGGTCACATATGATACTCAGATGGGGAACTTAATATTACTAAGTAGGAGGAAATTACATCTGTTTCCAGTATATCTACCTATGGAATTAAAATTGTGGTGGCTCATGCCTCTAATCCTAACACTTTGGAAGGCCAAGGTGGGAGGATCACTTGAGACCGGGAGGTCAAGACCAGCCTGGGCAACATAGTAAGACCCCATCTCTACAAAAAAATAAAAATAAAAATAAAAATTTTTTAACCTAGATGAATGGAAAAACAAGATGTGGTATATTTGTACAGTGGAATATTAATTCATCCATAAAAAAGAAATGAAGTACTGATTCATGCTACAATATGGATGAACCCTGAAAACATAATGGTACGTGAAAAGAGGCCAGTCACAAAAGAGCCTATGTTATGTAATTTCATTCATATAAAATGTCTAGAATAAGCAAATCCAAAAAGACAGAAAGTATATTCGTGGCTGTCAGGGGCCAGGTGGTGGAGAGAATAGGGAGTGACCATTAATGGGTACATACTTTGGAATTATATAGTAGAGATGGTTGCACAACCTTGGTTTTTTTTTTTTGCACTGCAGCCTTGATCTCCTGGGCTCAAAAAATCCTCCTGCCTCAGCCTCCCTAGTATGCTGGGACTACAGAAGCATGCCACCATGCCCAGCTTTTTTTTTTTTGTTTTTTTTTGTTTGTTTGTTTTTAAGACATAGGGTCTATGTTGCCCAAGCTGGTCTCAAACTCCTAGGCTCAAGAGATCCTCCTGCCTCGGCCTCCAAAGGTGCTACTAATACGGGCGTGAACCACCATGCCTGCCTGCACAACCTTGTGAGTATATTAAAAACTAATGAATTCTACAGTTTAAAAGACAAAATTTTATGGTATGTGAATTATACCTTAATAAAGCTGTTATTTTAAAAATGAAATAAGAAATTAGTGGTTAAGATCCACAAATTAATTTTATGGACTACAGGGTTAGATGATCTCTCTGTAGCTTCTGGTTCTCACAAAAATTAAATTTCATTCAAACCTGTAGTGTGCCATTTACTCAAATGCTTTTTTCATTTGGTCCTCAAGAAAATCCTGAAACCGAGGCTCAGAAAAATTAAGTAACATGCCCAAAGTCAATAGTGCAATTTAGTGACATTAAAAAGTATTTAAACTCAGTTTTGACTCTACTATCCCTGCACTTTCCAATATGCAGCTACCGCATACATTTCTGAATGTGCTGTAAGACAACGAAGCAAATCTTTGCAGGCAGAAATAAGTTTTAAAACCTACTACTGCTTAATAAGCGGAATGAAGTTTTAACGTATTGTGTCAATGACTAAATGATGTAGCAGTTACTTTTCTATAGAATTATGTGTATTTAATAAACAAAATCTACATTACTATACATATACTCTAATGAATTTTTACATCTTTAGGTCTAATTTTAGCAACTTGACTAAATCACAGAATTCTCAAATGATCCCAACACTTCAAACATTAAATCTAGCGACAACAGATTTAATTATTTCAATTCCAGGAAGGTAAAAAAAATTCCCTGAAGAAATGGCTAATAACACTTATTTGGAAATATCTGTAACAATAGCTAAACAAAAATTTGATAGTAAAAATAATCAACTTCTCAGAAGCAGGCTGAACTAAGACTCAAGACTTACCGGCACTGGGATTTTGTCTGTTGGCTTGAAGTAAACTTTATCTTAAAGCCAACCTTTAAAAAGTTTACAATCAGACAAAATTCCAGTATGCGCCATGATCAATCAAAAGTCAGTTAAATGCCAGAATGAAATCTGAAAGAGCTATTTTACTTTAAAATGTCAATCATCTTTTGACTTAATAGTTTGAATACCAGAGCCATCTGACAAAAAATATGCAGACACTAATTAAGACTGAAACAATGCTATTAATTCTATGAAAATATTTTGTTCTTTAGCTTTATTCATCCCAGTTTTCTTCCCCATGGTGTGTTTTTCCTTCTTCACACTAATAGTATCTCATAGATTAGAAAGCCCCTAATCACAAATTCCAGGAGTCTTTTCATTAACCACTAAACAGCTCACCACAGATATATACGGGTGTGTGTGTGTTCCCTTTCCTGACACTGCTTCAAAGACAACAATTTTATAGTCACATATATGATAGATGGCAGTCATCCCTAGTTTATTCAAGTATTCTATCTATATATTTCCTTGTCCACATCCCTGGCCCAAAATTACTTATCTGAGAACACAAAAACAGTGAAATCTATAATATAGAAATATATGAAAATTACCCTGCTCTAGCTTAACCCACTCTAACCTGCATTATTTTCTTTTCTGAGGATTTCTCTCACAAGGTAGTTTGCTCTGATTATGAAAGAACAAAGAGAATAATATTTGTAACAAAGCAAGCTTTAAAAACTAATGCCAATTTTAAGGAAAGCCTCCCTAATATCAAATTTTTTTACCATTTATAATACTAATTATTCATTTGATATCTAGTTCCCATATCACTATTTCTTATCTTTCAAAAAAATTCTAACTGCTTTTAAACAAGAAAATTCAGTTCATCCTTTCTAAGTATTTTCTATCAATTCCATCCCTGTACTTTTATTATCATACATTGTCAAATTTACAAATGCTTTTCATTAAAAACCACCCAATTACTTAATCTTGCCAATCATATTTTTGATTCTTAAAAGAATACTTTGTCTACTCACAGATAAATGATGATGTATTGTTTAGAAACTGAAGGCTTCCTCTCAAAGAAATAAATCAGTTGCCCATTCTTCCCTCATTTAAAACAAGGTTGCTGTTTCTAGATGTGAAAAAGGCTGAGAAGTTGTCTCCTGTCATATGGGTATTAATCAAATACTAGCAAGGAGACACACACAATGTTCGGGGAGTACTTCTCTTACAGTTTGATGTGTTAGCAGATTATGAACAAGAAAAAAAAGTTTGGCAAAAAGCTATTACACTTCATTTTAAACAAAAACTTAAAAACCTGAGGCTATGACTGACAATAGCAAACTATACCTTATGCTAATTTCTCATGATTCTTACATAACAGATATTTGTGTTGACTATATTAACATAAAATATATCATTTATTTCTCAAAATACATCTTTTCCTATCCAAGAAATGAATTACAAATACCTGTTATGACATTTCAAATTACTTTAAAATAAAATACATAAAACTGCCTTAAATTCAAGGACCACACATAGGTACTTTTAAAAACCACAGCAGATTACACATTGGAATAGAGGTATCCTTTAATCTGAATTTGTAAAAAAGTCAGCAATAGAACATACAAACAGAAACAGGAAGAGCAAAAAAAAAAAAAAAATTTTAAGAGAAATGATGTCCAATTTTGTGTGCTTAGGCAAAACAAACAAAACCATAAACTCACAACTGTTCTCTTACTAAGTGAATCCGGCTGAAGCTATATTTGTTTCTTTACTGTGATTACATGAATATTACCTATCAGATGGATACTTACACCTGATTCTAAGTAAACCAAATGGACAAATACATTAATCTTAAGGGAATGTAAACAGAAAAACAGAAGAATCAATCCAGGTTTGCACTGGATATAACAAACTTTCTCCAATAAAATATTTTCAGAATATTTTAATAAATAAATAATAATAGAGTGGTGGGAAATGAAGGCTAGTAAGAAGCAATCAGGAATGAAGTATTTTTACTCTAATAAAACCCTCAGGAAAAAAGAGCATAAAATTCTTTCACATAAATGTATTTTTAAAATGTAATCTTTTAGCTTTCACTGTAATTAAAATATCTGAAGGCAGGAATTTAGCAGACTTCACTATGACTGAACACATATCTATGATTTCTTAAAACACAGAGAAGCATGTACATACATATGAAATGTGGATCCTGAATAAAAATTAATAACAAAGAAAAGAAGATGACATGATGTAGCAGAAACTGCTCCAGACTTGAGACGGGCACGGTGGCTCACACCTGTAATCCCAGCACTTTAGGAGGCCGAGGAGGGCAGATCATGAGGTCAGGAGTTGAAGACCAGCCTGACCAACATGGTGAAACCCCGACTCTACTAAAAATACAAAAATTAGCTGGGTGTGGTGGCACATGTCTGTAATCCCAGCCACTCGGGAGGCTGAGGCAGGAGAATCGCTTGAACCTGGAAAGGCGGAGATTGCATTGAGCCGAGATTGCACCACTGCACTCCAGCCTGGGCAACAGAGCAAGACTCCACCTCAAGAAAAGAAAGAAAAGAAAAGAAAAGAAAAGAAAAGAAAGAAATTGCTCCAGAGTTGGAATAAAGAGACTTAATGAGGAACAAATCTGGCATATACATGGTACCTTTGGCCAAATTAGAAAAAGGTTCTCTATTCTGGGTAGTCACAGCTCTGGCCTGGTGAGTGAAGTGCAGGTTGGATACCGGTTTCCATTCAAACCTTCCATTTTGTGCAGTACATCAATATCCAATCTGGCAAATTCAAACTTGGCTCTACCACTGGTGTCTTTAAAAAGTTGTTTAACTAAGGTTCAATTTCTTTATCTCGAAAATGGAGATTACAGAGTACTGTTAACGGGATTATTTTATTACATGAACGATGTTTGCTAAAACACTTAGTACAGGCTCAACAGACCCTTAAATGAATGGCAAAATGATGACAATGACAATAAAAACTTTCTCATTCTACAAAAAAGTAGAAATATATCTTTTTTCACACCTAAAAAATAGCAAACCACCAAAAAATAAAATGCTCTCCTAACACTAGTTCAGTGAGCACTTGGGTGTATGTGCACGTGCAAGAAGGGCAGGCAGTAAATTCAATGATTAAATATTCTAAGTTTGGAAACATGCATTTGATATCAATCTCTCTTGTAGATTCACAATGCCTAGTAACATTCTAACAGCTATGAGAAGTCCCGTGATAAGAAGCTATTTAACTTATTTAGCCCAGAGTTCTCAAAATCCATTTGGTCACAGAATTCTTTTGGTTTGGTTGTATCTACTTATATCTCATAGGACTTTTTTTTTTTTTCCCCACAGAACAGAATTTGGGGATATAGAAAATACCATTATTTTATGTTTATGATACCATATGAACAATACCAGTTCTTTTTATTGACAATCATTAATTTAAAAAATCGAAGAATTTAAACTGTCGTTACTAATTTCATTACTATTTTACAAACTTTCAGGAAATCAGAAATTCAAAATCTGAAAATTGTTTTTTAGTATTTTGCATAAAGTTTGTGGTTTGATATAAAAGGTAAATTTCAAGGCTTTAAATGTTAGGGTCCATGCAGAACTCTTTAATATCTAAAAAAAATGTTATAGTGACTTAACATTTAAGCCGCATGCTTTTAGCTCTATGTTGATAACAGTAAACAATAGTTATACGGCGTTTCCAAGAAAACAAAGGATCTTAGTCTGGAATTCAAACTGTCATTATTTACATTCTCTTAAACCCTCTTCCTTCCCATATACATTATAAGGCACAGACAAATTAAAGCAAAATGTTTTCTGTTATACCTCTATTTTTACTTACCTAATATTTTCACAGCATAATGAGGACTTTCTAAGACAATTCCTTCCTCTGTATCAAACATAGGGTTATCTATTCCGGTCTTTGGAGGAATTTGGGCTAGTTTCTTAAGTCTCATGGAAGAATTAAGGTCAAGTTCTTGCTTTTTCCCTTCTTCCTCTCTCCTACGCCTCATGTCCTCCTGTTGTTGCCGAATACGCTCCAACTGTGCACTTCGACGTATTGGCATCATTCTGGTGCCCAAATCTCCAGGGCAGTCAACAGCCATCTCTCGGTGCTTCTGATGTTCCTCTGGTGATGCAAGATCAACATTTTTTACTTCGCTGTCTGATTCCTCTGTAACATGCCCATTCATATGGGATGTTGTCATGGTTATCTATAAAAACCTGTACCACTTTTTATAAATCAATTTTTCCCATAAGCCAATTCTCTTGATTCTGTAGTATAAAATCCATGTTACTTCAAAAAAAAAAAAAAAACTTCTCACATCACATAATAATGCTATGAAAAAGTATCCATGAAGGAAATCTAAGGGGAAAGATGGGGGAAAAAAAAGTATAAGAATTACAATATAAAAGCAGGTTTTTACACAGCCCACTTCTAATCTCCATACAACATAGAAAATAGTAAGTATATAATATTATTTTGCTAAGTAGATTAAGTACTTTCACTTTACAGATAATGGTGAGGAAATCAAGATTCCCCCTCTCCCCCAAAAAGTCCCCTTCCAAAAATGTGAAACATACTATTCAATTTTAAAGCTAAGAAAAATGATACACAGTACTGGAAAGTTTAGCAAAGTAGGAAAGTAAAGTTTGGGGTACTAGTTTGGTAGAGAACATGTTGCTTGCTTCAAATATAAAAGGTGTTTTAATCATCTTTTAGTAGTTGTCTCAACACTGTACTTTATGCTCAACAATTAACATGGGATTGAAATAACTTACTGCTAAAGAATAACTGCTAAAGAAATTGATGAATGATCAACTGATTTAGCATATAGCAGCCTTGTTTGTACATCACTTGAAATACAAGCAGTATTCTGGGGGATCATTAATTCATCTTTAGGAGTTTTTGAGATGAAGAACATGGCCAACGAATAAGAAACTTCAATTAGCAGCTGAGGCAGCTACAAGACAAAACTACATTGAGACAAGGATTACATGGGTTATCAGTCTTTATAACTGGTCCCACTGAAGAAAAAAAAAAAAAAAAAGAATTGGGCAGGGTGCAGTGGCTCACACCTGTAATCCCAGCACTTTGGGAGGCCAAGGCAGGCAGATCACCTGAGGTCGGGAGTTCGAGACCTGGCCAACATGGCAAAACCCCGTCTCTACTAAGAAAAATACAAAAATTAGCCAGGTGTGGTGGCGGGTGCCTGTAATCCCAGCTATTCAGAAGGCTGAGGCAGGAGAATCGCTTGAACCTGGGAGGCAGAGGCCGCAGTGAGCTGAGATCACACCACTGCACTCCAGCCTGGGTGACAGAGCGAGACTCCATCTCAAAAAAAAAAAAAAAAAAAAAAGAATTGGGGTTAACTCTACAAGAATTACAAGGATTCACTTAGAGAAAACGGTAGTATCTGTTACCACTCAAAAACTTTTCAGAGTCATACTGTACAGCAAAAAGATCACAGTAAACAGGTAGATAAGAAAATTCAACTTTTAATCCTCTAGTTTTATGACTTAAGACCAGTCATTTTCTTTCTTTGACCCTTAGATTCACTTGGAAGCTTTATTCACAGGACTGACTGTTCTGAGTTTCACATGAGTTAATGTATACTTACATTAATTACCAGTATTAACTTGATTCTATTTTAAAAATCTTTCAACATATTTTAGAAAATAAAAATATTTTACCAGATAACTCTGGCTTTTCATCAAGCTATTTCTCAGGCATACATAGGCAGGTTGTTTACATACGTGTAAACCCACACATTAAATCTAATTAGCCTTTTTTTTCCACTCAAGAGCAATAATATTTACAATAATAAACCTACTGCCTCCTTGAGTTGGGCATCATTTTAGTAAACAAGTTGGTTAGAGCACAATGTCAACTAAGCAAAAGCCAGGTTTTCAGATAATATTCCTAATACCAGCCAATCTTTTCTCAAACATCTTGGGTCATAATGCAAACAGGGACAGAAGACAAAATGCTTAATACAAACCCAACTAGGCTATCAGGAAAACCATTAGTCCAACAATCAGGAAAATGGATGCCAGTTACATGAGCTATTATTAAAACTACATTTGCACAAAATTTTTGGTAGATTTTTCTGTCTTTCATCCAAATTTTGTCTTCTTTCTAACCGTGATCTACACGTAAGCACCTTATTTACCATTAGATTGCCTTCATTTTCATTAACATGACAGCTATTTGATTTATGTTAGGCAATTCTTAAGTTATTTTAGGCACTGATTATATGCAAATGCAAATTCAGCTTTTTAAATGTTTTCATTACAAGTAAGCAGAAAAATTATGTAGGAGTTACTACAGTGCTATGCTTAATTTTTAAAATCCAGGAGTGGATTTAGTATTTTCAGAAAATTAAAACTCTCAACCCTCTCTATAACAATTACTGGATATTAAAAATCAAATTTAATATTAAATGATGTATTTTTAACTAATATATATATAAATTATGATCTGAAATTTAAAACTCAACTTAAAAGCTCTGTATCTGTGTCCATATTCACTACACTATGAGGGAAAATTAGAAGTCATGCAAGAGAGACAGGGCCAGGTCATCCAGGTCAAAATTCTCATGCTTGTACTATTTACTATCATACTTATATATCTGGATCCAATCTTTGCTCTCAGAAAAATTTCTATAACCTGGTAGTAATCTGCTTTAAATTTCATTTTGGTTATCTCCCCAGGAATGTTCAGTCTACTGGGAGAGAAAGCAAAGAAAATAAATGATTATTTTTCCTCAATCTCCTCAACAGATTCTAAATTTGTTAGAGACAGGAGTCATGTCTTACTTTTATAGCTCCAGTGCTTAGCCTAATACATATCCATAAGAAATGCCCAATAAACATCTGTTCAACTCAACTTGGAATGTCACAATGAACTATAAAACTTGGTCTGCGGTAAAAGGTGATAGGAAACACTCAAAACATAAGGATACATTTCTTTGAGCTAGATTTCAACGGGCAACTAAAAATTAGCCAGATAGTAGAAAGGTCTATTCCAGGCAGACAGGCTCACATGACCAATAGGAAGGAAGAGTATGACAGAATGGCACTTTCAGAAAACAGAATAGAATACAATAAAGCTGAATGGGACAATGGGAACATGCTGTACGTGAATAATGATAAAACTGGAAAGACAAGCAGGAAGCCATACTGAGAAGAGTTTTAGATCTTTACCCTGAAAATAGTAAGAATAATTAAAAGATTTTAAGCAGAGGATGACAGGATCACATTCATTTTTATACAAATATCACTCCTATTGGATAGAGACACAAAAAACCCTTCAAAAAATCAATGAATCCAGCAGCTGATTTTTTGAAAAGATCAACAAAATTGATAGACTACTAGCAAGACTAATGAAGAAAAAAGAGAAGAATCAAATAGATGCAATAAAAAAATGATAAGGGGGATATCATCACCGATCCCACAGAAATACAAACTACCATCAGAGAATACTATAAACACCTCTATGCAAATAAACTAGAAAATCTAGAAGAAATGGATAAATTCCTGGACACATACACCCTCCCACGACTAAACCAGGAAGAAGTTGAATCCCTGAATAGACCAATAATAGCTCTGAAATTGAGGCAATAATTAATAGCCTACCAACCAAAAAAAGTCCAGGACCAGATGGATTCACAGCTGAATTCTACCAGCGGTAAAAAGAGGAGATGGTACCATTCCTTCTGAAACTATTCCAAGCAACAGAAAAAGAGGGAATCCTCCCTAACTCATTTTATGAGGCCAGCATCATCCTGATACCAAAGCCAGGCAGAGACACAACAAAAAAAGAGAATTTTAGGCAAATAGCCCTGATGAACATGGATGTGAAAATCCTCAGTAAAATACTGGCAAACCAAATCCAGCAGCACATCGAAAAGCTTATCCACCACGATCAAGTGGGCTTCATCCCTGGGATGCAAGGCTGGTTCAACATACGCAAATCAATAAACATAATCCAGCATATAAACAGAACCAAACACAAAAACCACATGATTATCTCAATAGATGCAGAAAAGGCCTTTAACAAAATTCAACAATCCTTCATGCTAAAAACTCTCAATAAACTAAGTATTGATGGAATGTATCTCAAAATAATAAGAGCTATTTATGACAAATCCACAGCCAATATCATACCGAATGGGCAAAAACTGGAAGCATTCCCTTTGAAAACTGGCACAAGACAGGGATGCCCTCTCTCACCACTCCTATTCAACACAGTGTTGGAAGTTTTGGCCAGGGCAATCGGGCAGGAGAAGGAAATAAAGGGTATTCAATTAGGAAAAGAGGAAGTCAAATTGTCCCTGTTTGCAGATGACATGATTGTCTATTTAGAAAACCCCATTGTCTCAGCCCAAAATCTCCTTAAGCTGATAAGCAACTTCAGCAAAGTCTCAGGATACAAAATCAATGTGCAAAAATCACAAGTATTCCTACACACCAATAACAGACAAACAGCCAAAGCATGAGTGAACTCCCATTCACAATTGCTTCAAAGAGAATAAAATACCTAGGAATCCAACTTACAAGGGATGTGAAGGACCTCTTCAAGGAGAACTACAAACCACTGCTCAACCAAATAAAGGAGGACACAAACAAATGGAAGAACATTCCATGCTCATGGATGGGAAGAATCAATATTGTGAAAATGGCCATACTGCCCAAGGTAATTTATAGATTCAATGCCATCCCCATCAAGCTACCAATGACTTTCTTCACAGAATTGGAAAAAACTACTTTAAAGTTCATATGGAACCAAAAAAGAGCCTGCATTGCCAAGACAATCCTAAGACAAAAGAATAAAGCTGAAGGCATCACCCTATCTGACTTCAAACTATACTACAAGGCTACAGTAATCAAAACAGCATGGTACTGGTACCAAAACAGAGATATAGACCACTGGAACAGAACAGAGCCCTCAGAAATAATACCACACATCTACAACCATCTGATCTTTGACAAATCTGACAAAAACAAGAAATGGGGAAAGGATGCCCTATTTAATAAA
This sequence comes from Hylobates moloch, assembly GCF_009828535.3. Classification (NCBI taxonomy): domain Eukaryota; kingdom Metazoa; phylum Chordata; class Mammalia; order Primates; family Hylobatidae; genus Hylobates; species Hylobates moloch. Next base: position 38,165,102 of record NW_026652291.1, read on the forward strand.
CGGTGCTGGGAAAACTGGCTAGCCATACGTAGAAAGCTGAAACTGGATCGCTTCCTTACACCTTATACAAAAATTAATTCAAGATGGATTAAAGACTTAAATGTTAGACCTAAAACCATAAAAACCCTAGAAGAAAACCTAGGCAATACTATTCAGGACATAGGCATGGGCAAGGACTTCATGACTAAAACACCAAAAGCAATGGCAACAAAAGCCAGAATTGACAAATGGGATCTAATTAAACTAAAGAGCTTCAGCACAGCAAAAGAAACTACCATCAGAGTGAACAGGCAACCTACAGAATGGGAGAAAATTTTTACCATCTACCCATCTGACAAAGGGCTAATATCCAGAATCTACAAAGAACTTAAACAAATTGACAAGAAAAAAATCAAACAACCCCATCAAAAAGCGGGCGAAGGATATGAACAGACACTTCTCAAAAGAAGACATTCATGCAGCCAACAGACATATGAAAAAATGCTCATCATCACTGGCCATCAAAGAAATGCAAATCAAAACCACAATGAGATACCATCTCACACCAGTTAGAATGGCGATCATTAAAAAGTCAGAAACAACAGGTGCTGGAGAGGATGTGGAGAAATAGGAACACTTTTACACTGTTGGTGGGACTGTAAACTAGTTCGACCATTGCGGAAGACAGTGTGGCGATTCCTCAAGGATCTAGAACCAGAAATACCATTTGACCCAGCCATCCCATTACTGGGTATATACCCAAAGGATTATAAATCATGCTGCTCTAAAGACACATGCACACGTATGTTGACTGCGGCACTATTCACAATAGCAAAGACTTGGAACCAGCCCAAATGTCCATCAATGATAGATTGGATTAAGAAAATGTGGCACATATACACCATGGAATACTATGCAGCCATAAAAAAGGATGAGTTCATGTCCTTTGTAGGGACAAGGATGAAGCTGGAAACCACCATTCTGAGCAAACTATCACAAGGACAGAAAACCAAACACTGCATGTTCTCACTCATAGGTGGGAATTGAAAAATGAGAACACTTGGACACAGGGTGGGGAACATCACACATCAGGGCCTGTCGTGGGGTTGGGGAGGTGGGAGGGGGGAGCGATAGCATTAGGAGATATACCTAATGTAAATGACGAGTTAATGGGTGCAGCACACCAACATGGCACATGCATACATATGTAACCAACCTGCATGTTGTGCACATGTACCCTAGAACTCAAAGTATAAAAAAAAAAAAGAAATATCACTCCTATTGAAGTGTAGAGGGCTGACTGAAGGGTGGCAATGAGAACAGACTGAAAGCACCTATTAGAAATGGGGTCCTCGGCCGGGCGCAGTGGCTCACGCTTGTAATCCCAGCACTTTGGGAGGCCGAGGCGGGCGGATCACGAGGTCAGGAGATCGAGACCACGGTGAAACACCGTCTCTACTAAAAATACAAAAAAATTAGCCGGGCGTGATGGTGGGCGCCTGTAGTCCCAGCTACTCGGAGAGGCTGAGGCAGGAGAATGGCGTGTACCCGGGGGGCGGAGCTTGCAGTGAGCCGAGACTGCGCCACTGCACTCCAGCCTGGGTGACAGAGCGAGACTCCGTCTCAAAAAAAAAAAAAAGAAATGGGGTCCTCAACTAGGACAGTGAGAATGAAGAAGTTGTAGTCAAGAAATAGGAAGGTTACAGGCCAGGCGTGGTGGCTCACGCCTGTAATTCCAGCATTTGGGGAGGCTGAGGCTGTGGATCACTTAAGACTAGCAGTTTGAGACCAGCCTGGGCAATATGCTGATATCCCACCTCTACAAAAACATGCAAAAAATTTAAAAATTATCCAGGCATGGTGGCTTGTGCCTGTAGTCCCAGCTACTCGGGAAGCTGAGGCATGAGAATCACTTGAACCCAGGAGGCAGAGGTTGTAGTGAGCCAAGATCGTGCCACTGCACTCCAACCTGGGAGACAGCGCAAGACTCTGTCTCAAAAAAAAAAAAGCAATATGTAGATTACAGAATCAGTAGAACTTAGTATCTATTTCATATAGGAGGGCAAAAAGTGAATAAGAGAAAGAGTTTAAGGAGGAGGAGGAGAAAGAAGTTGTAGGAGTAGGAATAGTGGTAGTAGTAGTTAACAACTCCAACTATAGCTAACATTTACTGAGCACTTCTTTATGTGCCAGCCAACACTGCAAGCACTTCACATAGTATTCACTCATTTATTCCTCATTACAACTCCAGAAGTAGATCCAAATATGCCCATTTTGTAGATGAAAAATGAGGTTGGAAGTAGGCCTTAAAGACAAGATGGAGAAATAAGAAAGGGGCCATATGAACCAAAGGTGGGACGATGAAAGATGTGAGGGGAAAGTACAAATAAGGCTAGTTGAACTAAAATAGTCAAGAGAGTAGTGGAAGATATGACTAGAAAGTTTGATTGGGTCCATCTTATTAAAGGTCTTAAATACAAATCCTTAACTCCATAGAATAAGAGAATCATCAAAGATTTAAAAAAGAGGAGTGATATGTACGCAAATTTAATTATTTACCCCTGGCTAGATACTATGGTTATTGAGACAAGATCCTTGAACATTATTCTTTTTTTTTTTTTTGAGACTCTGTCGTCCAGTTTGAGTGCAACGGCACGATCCTGGCTCACTGCAAACTCCACTTCCCAGGTTCAAACGATTCTCCTGCCTCAGCCTTCTGAGCTGAGATTACAGGCACCCACCACCACGCCCAGCTAATTTTTGTATTTTTAGTAGAGACGAGGCTTCACCATGTTGGCCAGGCTGGTCTCAAACTCCTGACCTCGTGATCCGCCAGCCTCGGCCTCCCAAAGTGCTGGCATTACAGGCGTGAGCCACCGCGCCCAGCTGACCATTATTCTATCTATCAGAATTTCCCACAAGAATCTAGAAATATGTCCAAAATTAAACTCATATCTCCCTTTAATCTCCTCCTATTCTCTTTAATCCTCTCCCCATTTTCAATTCTAACTAATGTTACTATATCCATCCAGTAGCCCAAGATGGCATGTTTAAGAGAACAGCCTCCAGAATCAGACTGCCTAGGATCTAATCTTTGCCTACTCTTTTAAGTCTGAGCTCAAATACATTGTCCTCTGGAATCCTATAATCCCTGTCACATTCTTGATCAAGTTGGACTACTGCTATTTTTATCTCTGCCTTTCTATCTCATTAGACTAGAAGCTCCTTGAAGCCAGGAACCAGGCTGACCCATCTCTGGATCGGTAACATTGCCCAGCAGAAGGCCAAACAACAGAAGGCTTCAGAATATGAACCTAGGCAGTGTAACTCCAGAACCATCACTCTTAACCACTATCCCTGGCTTATTAGGTAGATGACAATGTCACTAATTATGATGGAGAATATAAGAGAATCAGAAGTAAAGGGAAATATGGGTTTAGACACATTGGAAAATATAGGAGAATCAGAAGTAAAGGGAAATATGGGTTTAGACACATTAATTTCAAGGTAACTGTAGATCACACAGGTAAATTATCTAATTGGCAGGGATCTGTCTTGTTGACCTCTATAGCCGTGATAGCTGCTAAGTGTTTGCTTAATTAAGTATATGAGCAAACCACTGTTCTGTTCAGAACTTCTGATGGCTTTCACACTACCTGGAGAATAAAGTCCAAACTCAAAAAATGAATCCAAGATTTCTAGCTATATCTTTTACTACTCGCCTGCATGAGCTTTCTAATTTACCTTCCTCATTTGTGTCTCTCCCATCTTTCTGCCCAAATGACTGGTGAACTACTTTTCCATTGATTTCTACCTTCAAGATCTCCCTCAAGTCCCCAATTCTACAAGAAATCTTCCAGACTACCTTGTTAAATAATTACTTCACCATTTAACACTCCAAAAACTCTATAATGCTCACAAGTTAATTTAATGAAGGCAATGAAAGATCCTAAAGTTCTTCCAGAATTTAAAAAAAACATTATACTGTATCCTATAGTTTTAGCATTTAGATTATAATTTTTAAGCAGGCACTCCACAAATACTCTAGCCCATACATGTAGTCTATACACATCATAAAAGTGGGCCGGGCGCGGTGGCTCACGCTTGTAATCCCAGCACTTTGGGAGGCCGAGGCGGGCGGATCACGAGGTCAGGAGATCGAGACCACGGTGAAACCCTGTCTCTACTAAAAAATGCAAAAAAATTAGCCGGGCGTGGTGGCGGGCGCCTGTAGTCCCAGCTACTCGGAGAGGCTGAGGCAGGAGAATGGCGTGAACCCGGGAGGCGGAGCTTGCAGTGAGCCGAGATCGCGCCACTGCACTCCAGCCTGGGCGGCAGAGCGAGACTCCCTCTCAAAAAAAAAAAAAAAAAAAAAAGTGAAAAAGTCCTCCCAGACCAAAGCAATTGCACTCTCCCTCTCTTAAAAAAAAAAAAAAGTCCTTTGACAATTCAGAAGCTGGTAAATGACTGAACTAGAGAACTACCTCATCGTGTGTAAATAACAGGCCATCTTATGAAGACAGCAGAGTTACCAGTTACTGGCCCTAATTCTTTTCTTCTCAACTTTCCAATTATAAGTTAAAAAAAAAAAAGAAAGAAAGCTTCAAAGGACTACATTTCAAATCCTCATCAGAATCCCTGTTCCCATCCCTGCCAGAAAACGAACACATACAAAAATCTTTACATAGTCCACAAAGCAAGAAAAATTTTCAGGCTGGCATGCCGAAGCTGTTTCAATGCTAACCTCAAACTAGTAAGGGAGAAAGGAGTTTTAGTTGCGGGAGAAGGGGGCAAAGGGAAGCTAAATAAGCTTCACAACAAGCGCAAATGATTGAGACTGGAGGGACTGAAATAGCCTAAAGGGTACAGGCCCACTGAAAAGGGTACCAACGAATAGAATGGTTTGTTTAAGAGCTGAGAATCAAGACAGGTGAGCAGAAATCCAATTTCCTATATTACCAGTATCTTAATTTTTAGGCAGAGTAAAATAGAAGAGCTATACTTCATATGCATAAACATGTTCAGTCTACACTAGTGTCCAGAACTCTAGAATTTTTTGAATTCATCCTTCCCCTCTTTCTCCAGCAAGTAATGCCCTTTGACCAGCAGCTGGGAAGTCTCATTTTAAGTGATCAGCATTCCTCTGACATTCTAAGAAGTTAAACTATTTGTTTCCATAGAAACAGCTTTGTCAGCTAACGCAGGATTCAAGCCAAGAAAAGTGAAAAGAACTTACATTATGCAAACTGGAAAAACCTTTTCTACTGTCCTTTTAGTTTCTCTTCTCCAGTTTTTCACACAACTCAGTTTTTCTTATTCTATAAAAAAGAAAAATGAGACAATTGATCAAATGTAAATGTCTGCAGTGTTTTTGAGGGGGTAAAGGAGGAAGAGAAAGACTAATTCAATATGATAAGCAATTCTGTCTGCAGATAGCTAGGATTTCTTAGTAAGACATCATAAAAATGCACCATGACCCCTGTATCCAATGGATATCAATTTAAAAATCTATGTTGTTGTATATTAGTGCTGTTAGGAATGTCAAATGGAAACTTTCCAATAACACATTGTAAACAGTCTGGCAATTCCTCAAAAGGCTAAACATAGGGTTACCATATCAGCAATTCTACTCCTAGGTATAAACCAAGAGAAATAAAAACATACATCTACACACACACGCAAAAAAACTTGTACAAAAATATTCATAATAGCAAAAAAAGTAGAAAAAATCCAAATGTTCAACGGATGAATTTATTAAAACTTGTATAATCCTATATGAAACATTATTGGAAAATAAAAATGAAGTAGTGATACATGCTACAACATAGATCAACCCTACAAACAGGATTTAAAGAAGCCAGCAGCAAAGGACCACATACTGTATGATTCTATTTATGAAATATCCAGAAGAGGCAAATATAGAGAGACAAAAAGTAGATCAGTGGTTGCCTAAAACCGGGGGTGAATGGGTGGGAGAATTATGGCCAAGACATGCAGGTTTCTCTTGGGGAATGATGCAAATTAATTGTGGTGATGGTTGTACAACTCTAAATATACTAAAATCCATTGAATTTGCACACTTGAAAGGGATGTGTCAGAGGCGTTTGAACAAGAACAACTCCATCTTGAATAGGGGCTGGGTAAAATAAGGCTGAGATGTACTGAGCTGCATTCCCAGGAGGTTAGGCATTCTAAGTCACAGGATGAGATAGGAGGTCAGCACAAAATCAGGTCACAAAGGCCCTGCTGACAAAACAGGTTGGGGTAAAGAAGCCAGGCAAATCCCGACCTCTGGTTGTGCTCACTGCTCATTATATGCTAATTATAATGCGTTAGCATGCTAAAAGACGCTCCTGCCAGTGCCAAGACAGTTTACAAATGCCATGTCAATGTCAGGAAGTTACCCTATATGGTCTAAAAAGGGGAGGAACCCTCAGTTCTGCGAATTGCCCATCCCTTTCCCCCGGAAAACTCATGAATCCACCCCTTGCTTAGCATATAATCAAGAAGTAACATGTCGGTGTTCTGCCTATGGAGTAGCCATTCTTTCATTCCTTTACTGTCATAATAAACTTGGCTTTCACTTTACTCTATAGACTTGCCCCAAATTCTTTCTCATGCAAGATCCAAGAACCCTCTCTGGGATCTGGATCGGGGGAACCCCCTTCTGGTAACAGATGAATTGTATCGTATGAGAGTTCTATCTCAATAATGCTGTTTAAAAAATACACAATGAAATAACACTACAAACAAGAAAATGGCTAAAATTAAAAAGTGACAATATTAAGCACTGAAGAGAATGTGAAGGAAGGGGAACCCCTATACAATGCTGATGAGAATGTAAAATTGTACAGTCTGGCAGTTTCTTAAAAAGTTAAACATACAGTTTCCATATGACTGAGACAGTCCACACAAGAGAAAGAAATAAACATATTTTTATCTGTAAAAATCACAAAGAAAGATTTGTAATGAGTATGCATAGGAGCAATATTAATAATAGTCTAAAAGCATACATTATCCTTCAGCTGGGAATGAACAAAAAATGGAATACAATGGACAAAATGAAATAAAATGGATAAAAAATGCAATAAGAAAGGACAAACTACTGAATATCCAACAACACAGACAGTCTCAAAAACACAATGCCAGACACAAGAGTATGATTCCATTTGTGCAAAATTTCTGGAAAATGCAAAACTAGTGCTATTACAAAAAGCAGTTTGGTCGTTTCCTGGAGATGGAAGCAGATTCTGACTGAAAAAGGCAAGGAGGAAATTTTTTCATGTGATAAAAGTGTCCTAATATTAGATTTCAGTGATAGTCTGCATGGCTACATAAATTTACTAAAATTTAAACTGTCCCCATAAAACCTAAATCTTATAAAATATAAATTATACCTCAATAAACCCATTTTGAAAATTCATTAAATTGAACACTTAAAATTACTGAATTTTGCTGGGTGCAGTGGCTCATGCCTGTAATCCCAGCACTTTGGGAGGCCAAGGTGGGTGGATCACCCGAGATCAGCAGTTCGAGACCAGCCTGGCCAACATGGTGAAACCCCCATCTCTACTAATAATACAAAAATTAGCCAGGCATGGTGGTGCATGCCTGTAATCCCAGCTACTTGGGAGGGTGAGGCAGGAGAATTGCTTGAACCTGGTAGGCGGAGGCTGCAGTGAGCCAAGATTGTGCCATTGCACTCCAGCCTGGGCGACAAGAGTGAAATTCCATCTCATTTTAAAAAACAAAAAAAACAAAAAAACAAAAAACTGAATTTTAATTGAAGTTATACCTATTCAGCTGATTTTAAAAGAAAACAAAACCTCAAATTATATACTTAAAATGACATCTTGTTGCATGTAAATTATATCTCAAAGAAACCACATTTATTTTTATTTGTTTATTTATTTATTTATTTGTTTGTTTGAGACAGGGTCTTGCTCTGTGAGCCAGGCTGGAGTGCAGTGGCACAATCTTGGCTCACTGCAAACTCTGCCTCCCCAGGCTCAAGTGATCTTCCCACTTCAGCCTCCTGAGTAGGTGGGTACAGGAATGGGCCACCACGCCTGGCTAATTTTGTATTTTTAGTAGAGATAGGGATTCACCATGTTGCCCAGGCTGGTCTCAAACTCCTAGGCTCAAGTGATCTGTCCACCTTGGCCTCCCAAAGCGCTGGGATTACAGGCGTGAGCCACTGTGCCCGGCCAAGAAACGAAGTTTTTTAAAAAGATAACTGTATATTCCAAAAACAAGTCGTATACTGACATCACATAAAAGACTCTATTTACTTGATAACTGTTTCACTTCTTGTATGAATTTAAGTTTCCAACAATGAATGACCTATCTTTACAGAAGAAACTTAGCTATGTCCAAAACTAAGTAAACACAAGTCAAAAGTGAAATATTTCAGCTGGGCAATGGGGCTCACGCCTGTAATCCCAACACTTTGGGAGGCCGAGGCGTGTGGATCACTTGAGGTCAGCAGTTTGAGACGAGCCTGGCCAACATGGTGAAACCCTGTCTCTACTAAAAATACAAAAATTAGCCAGGCGTGGTGGCAGATACCTGTAATCCCAGCTACTCAGCAGGCTGAGGCATGAGAATTGCTTGAACCTGGGAGGCAGAGGCTGCAGTGAGCTGAGATCACACCACTGTACAACAGAGTGAGACTCCTCAAAAAAAAAATTGAAATATTTGAGTTACTCATGCAGTAGATTAGCTCTGAAATTATTATTCAGTAAAAAAGGCACAACTTAAACAAAAATAAAGTCCCCAAGATCTAACTGAAAAATGAGTTCTTACATTACAGAATTAAAAAGACTTTTAAATAAATATATATTTATTTAATTTTAAACATATATTCAAAGTAAACTGAACTTGTTTAACTCAATGGGCACAATATAAAAGAAGTTTTTACACCAGGGATGGCGGCTTACACTTGTAATCCCAACACTTTGGGAAGCAGAGACAGGAGTATCACTGAGACCAGGAGTTTGAGACCAGCCTTGGCAACATAGTGAGACCTTGTCTTTACAAAAAATAAATAGTATTTTTACAGATTTAAAAAGTTTTTTAATGGACAGATAAAGTCCCTTAAATTACAAGACCAAGTGCAAATGTCTTGAGTTTACTTTTTTTTTCTTTTTTCTTTTCTTTTTTTTGAGATGGAGTCTCACTCTGTCACCCAGGCTAGAGTGCAGTGGCGCGATTTTGGCTCACTGCAACCGCCATCTACCTGGTTCAAGTGATTCTCATGCCTCAGCCTCCAGAGCAGCTGGGATTACAGGCGCATGTCACTGCACCCGGCTAATTTTTGTATTTTTAGTAGAGACAGGGTTTTACCATGTTGGCCAGGCTGGTCTTGAACTTCTGACCTCAGGTGATCCATCTACCTTGGCTTCCCAAAGTGCTGGGATTACAGGCATGAGCCACTGCACTGGCTTTTTAATTTTTCTTTTAAATAGGGATAGGGTCCCACTCTGTTGCCCAGGCTGGAGTGCAATGGCATAATCATAGCTTACTATAGCCTCAAACTCCTGGCTCATGCAACCCTCCCACCTCAGCCTCCTGTGTAGCTGGGACTACAGGCACACGCCACCATGCCCAGCTACTTTTTGTTTGTTTTCTTAGGGACAGAGTCTCAGTATGTTGCCCAGTCTGGTCTTGAACTCCTTGGCTCAAGAGTCCTCCCATCTCAGCCTCCCGAATCACTGAGATTATAGGCATGAGTCACCATGCCCAGGCTCTGGGTTTACTGTTTAGTAGAACACCCTAACAATTCCTATAATAAAAGGCATTTCTAAAATTCCACATAGTTCATGGTTTAGGTTTCTGATCGAAGTACCTTCGTCATCCAGATAATTGCATTCCAAAGAAACAACTGCTATTTTCATAGCTTAAAAACAAACTGTATTTAGAATATACTATACCAGACAAAATTTGTAAGGAATGGAAGCAAAATCCCAATTTAAAAAATCTTCAAAGTAAAAACCCAGTAAGATTTCAAAGGGGAATAAAGAGTAACATATACTATAACTTAAAACCATATAAATCATCTGCCCTCATGGATGGAAAAAAAAATATGATTCCTGACAATTCTGTTGGATATCAATAAGGCAGTATCATTAGCTTAGAAGATACATCTTTCTCAGATGTAAACTTGAAGAGACTTAACAGCTTTTGCATTTCTGGCAAAAAGCATATATATAACACATCTGTAACTGAAAGATTTAGTTTATAACTTCCTATTCTCACCCCATGATTCTAGGCCATACAATGGCTTTGGGATAAAAATTAAAACAAGGTAATATGGACAAAAGAGCTGGAAAAAAACACTGTTGCATTTACAATTTACTAACCATCTAGATTCTAAAATATTCACTTACAAATTTTATTAAAAATTTATTTCCAAACTGGATATCTACATGCAGAACAATGAAAATGGACCTTTACTCATACCATTTACAGTACAAAAATCAACTCAAAATGGATTCAAAAACTTAAACATGAGATCAGAAAGTGCAAAACTGCTACAAGAAAACACATGAAAAAATAACACAACATGGGTCTGGGCAACGATTTTTTTGAATTTGACCCCAAAAGCACAGGCAACAAAGGCAAAAATAGACGAATGAGATTACATCGAACTAAAAAGCTCCTGTACAGCAAAAGAAACAATTAACAGTATGCTAGGCTGGGCATGGAGGCTCATGCCTCTAATCCAGGCACTTTGGGAGGTCGAGGTGGGTGGATCACCTGAGCTCAGGAGTTCAGGACCAGCCTGGCCAACACGGTGAAACCCCGTATCCACCAAAAATATAAAAAAATTAGCTGGGTGTGGTGGCACGCATCCGTGGTCCCAGCTATTCAAGAAGTGAAGGTGAGAGGATTGCTTGAGCCTGGGAGATGGAGGTTGCAATGAGCAGAAATCAAGCCACTGCACTCCAACCTGGGTGACAGAGTGAGACCCCTTCCCCCTCCCCCCACACACAAAAAAAGTGTGCTGAGACGACCTATGGATTGGGAGAAAATATCTGCAAGCCATACATCTGATAAGAGGTTAATATCTAAAATACAGTCATCCTGCCAGCACCCACAGGGGAATTGGTTCCAGGACTCTCATGCGTATCAAAATCTGCAGATGCTCAAGTCTCTTGTTAAAAATGGCAAGGTAGGCCGGGTGCAGTGGCTCACGCCTGTAATCCCAGCACTTTGGGAGGCTGAGGCGGGCGGATCACAAAGTCAGGAGTTTGAGACCAGCCTGAACAACATGGTAAAACCCCGTCTCTACTAAAAATACAAGAATTAGCTAAGCATGGTGGCATGCACCTATAATCCCAGCTATTCAGGAAGCTGAGGCAGAATTGCTTAACCCAGGAGGCAGAGGTTGCAGTGAGCCAAGATTGTGCCACTGCACTCCAGCTTGGGTGACAGAGCAAGATTCTGTCTCAAAAAAAAAAAAGGCAAAGTATTTGCATATAACCTATCCACGTTCTCCCATATACTTTAAATCATCTTCATTTATAATACCTAACACAATATAAATGCTATATAAATAGCTGTTATGCTATATTTTTAAAATTTGTATTACTTTTTATTTTTTGTACAGTTTTTTCTCATGGCTGGTTGAATCCATGGATTTCCAAGCCCACAGATATGAAAGACCAGCTGCATAAATGGCACTCAAACAACTCAATTGCAAGAAAACAAAAAACTCAATTTAAAAATGGACTAGAGAACTGAGAAAGCATTTCTCAAAAGATATACAAATGGGGGCACATGTTCTCAGAACCTCCTGAGGCTATGTCACGAAAAAAAAAGTTAAGTATGCAAATAGCCAATAGATATATGAAAAAATGTTCGACATCACTCATCATTAGGGAAATGCAAATTAAAACCATGATAAGATATCATCTCACATCTATCAGAATGGCTACTATCAAAAAGACATGTTGGCAAGAGTATGGAGAAAAGGGACCCTGTATGTTGTTGATGGGAATATAAATTAGCATAGCCATATGGAAAACTCTATGGAGGTTCCTCAAAAAAACTAAAAATAGGTGCAGCAAACCACCATGGCACACATTTACCTATGTAACAAACCTGCACATCCTGAACATGTACTCTGGAACTTAAAATAATAAAAAATAAATAAGTAAATAAATAAATAGGAGAGAAAAAAATTAAAAATAAAATTATCCTATAATCCAGCAATCTCACTTCTGGGTATTTACCCAAAAGATTTGAAATCAGTTTGTTGAAGAGATGTCTGCATTCTCATGTTCACATTCACCATAGTCAAATTATGAAATCAACCTAAGTGTCCATCAACAGATGAATGGATAAAGAAAATGTAGAATGTGTGTGCATACACACATATATCATGGAATACTATTTAGCCTTTATAAAGAAGAAAATCCATCATTTGCAACAATATGAATGGAACTGAAAACATCATTTATTTATTTTATTTATTTATTTATTTTTTTGAGATGGAGTCTCACTCTGTCACCCAGGCTGGAGTGCGGTGGTGCGATCTCGACTCACTGCAATCTCTGCCTCCCAGGTTCAAGCAATTCTTCTGCCTTAGCCTCCTGAGTAGCTGGGATTACAGGTGCTTGCCACCACACTTGGCTAATTTTTTGGTTTTTTTTTTTTGAGACAGAGTCTCGCTCTGTCACCAGACTGGAGTGCAGTGGCACGAAGTGGCTCACTGCAACCTCCGCCTCCCGGGTTCAAACGATTCTCCTGCCTCAGCCTCCCGAGTAGCTGGGATTATAGGCATGTGCCACCATGCCCAGATAATTTTTGTATTTTTAGTAGAGACAGGGTTTCATCATGTTGGCCAGGATGGTCTTGATCTCTTGACCTCATGATCCGCCCGCCTCAACCTCCCAAAGTGCTGTGATTACAGGCGTGAGCCACCACGCCCGGCCTAATTTTGTATTTTTAGTAGAGATGGGGTTTCACCACTTTGGCCAGGCTGGTTTTGAACTCCTGACCTCATGATCCACCCGCCTCGGCCTCCCAAAGTGCTGGGATTATAGGCGTGAGCCACCCCTCCCGACCTGAAAAACATTATTCTAAGTGAAATAAGCCAGGCACAGAAAGATAAATACTGCAAGTTTTCACATATGAGGAATCTAAAACAATTGAACTCACAGAAGCAGTGGGTAGCATGGTGTTTACAGAGGCTGGGGTGGGGAATGGGGAGATGATACAAAATTTCAGTCAGACAGGAATATGTTTGTTTTTTGAGATCTACTACATAGCATGGTGAATATAGTCAATAATAGAGTATTATACATTTCAAAACTGCCAAGAGAGTAAATTTCAAAAGCTCTCACCACAAAAAAAAGTCTATTTAAGGTAATATGTTAACTAGCCTGATTTAATTATTCAATTTTGTATTCATGAGTCATAACACCACTTTCTACCCCATAAATATACATAATTACAAACTGTCAATTCCTAATTTTAAAAACAGAGTATTAAGAGCTAAAAATAAAAAAGGCAGATTTATTTCCAAATAATACCTTAACTCTTCTAAACATTTTTGGATGCCAATGGTTCTCAACCAAGGGTGATATTGTCTTCTACCGCTCCTCATCCCCAGGGAAATCTGAAAATGTCTAGATACAACTTTGACTGCCATGACTCAGCAGGGAGGGCGGGCATCTACTGTCATCTGCTTAGTAGAGGCAGAGATGCTGTTAAACATGCACAGGACAGCCCTCCCACGACAAAGAATTATTCCATTCAAAATGTCAATAATGCCAAAGCCGAGAAACCCTCGTTAGACAAAGCAAACACTGAAATATTAACTAATATTCTCTAACATAACTCAAAATTTGAAGCATTCACTCATTCAGTACATTTCCTACACATGCAAACCTTTAGCAAGCTTCCTTGTTAACCATCTGAGAGGAATATTTTAGCTTACTGTGTCTCAACTTTTTTTTTCAAGTACTGGTGGTTTCCAAATAACTAATACTGAAGCTAAAATTATTTCACATCATTTAATCCAGTGTTTTCACATCATTTAATCCAGTGCTTTCCAAAATGCTCAGAAAGGGACTTCAAGGGTCATCTTTTTATCTTTTATCTTTCTAAAGCTCAATAAAAAAAGTTCTGCTGACTTAAATGTTTAAAAAAATACAGCAAAACTCTGATGTGATGCATTATTTTTCCATTATTTCTATTATTTTACAAACGATAAAGGAAGGTCCAGAAAATGTAAATCACTTACCAAGATTATACAAACAATGACAAAGATTAAAAGAAAAATGAGAAATTCAACAAGGTAATGATTACCAACAGAATAGTAAGAGAGCAAATGGAATAAAAAGTACTGTCAATTGCTTTACACAAATATTGGGGCCTGAGTAGGAAAGTAAATATTTTTAGTATTATATTCTAATACGTGATTCATTCCCCCACTATCAACAGCTTACAATCTAGCTGGAAAGACAAAACATGCAAATAAAATGATAAATAGTTACATCAAGAGTGGTCCAAACAAGGCAAGACAAAAAAAAAAAGGTATAGCCAAAACATATTTAGTGATCATAGCTAATACTATTAATATTTACTGTTTCTCGCTATGTACTCAACACTGTGCTATGAATGTTAAATATACTTAATCTTTAAACAATTCTACAAATTTCAATACCACTATCATCCCCAATGACAAACGAGGAGACAGGTTTTAAAAAACAGTATTTGGCCTAACAAACACTTTAAAATAAACATCCTACAATTGTAACAGGTACTCTTGTACATATGGTTGCATGTCCATGACATCATCTAATCCTTACACCATCCTTGTATGTTCATTTAAAGGAATTATTGCCGGGTGCTATGGCATGCACCTGTAGTCCCAGGTGCTTGCATGGGAGCCCGAGGTGGGAGGATCACTTAAGCCCAGGAGTTCACGGCTATAGTGGGGCTATCATCAAACCTGTGAATAGTGTACACCAGCCTGGGCAATACAGTGAGACCACATCTCTAAAAAAATAAAAAAAATTACTATCCCTATTTTACAGAAGACAAGAGCAGAACAATCGTCTAAATGGTTGAGTAAGCAGTGATGGAGGAGGTCACAGTAGAAGTAAAAGCAGCAACACTACTTGCCAGACACAGTGCCAAGGAGTTTCCCATATATCTTCTCACTTAATCCTTCCAACTCCTCAAAGTTATCATCAGTTTACAAATGAGAAAAACAAATAGGGAGAGGTTAAGTTGCTTTTCGAGGTCAGAAATCTAAGTGGTAGAGCCAAAACACACACCAAGTCTGTATGACATCAGAACAGAAGCTCTTAACTCTTGCCATTATTTTTCTTTAGTCTTTTCCTATACTAAGAGAAGAGAGGAAAAATCTTTAAAGATTAATTCTTAGTTCAGTGTTTTGAAGGGTACCTTCGTAAGATTTT
Organism: Hylobates moloch; assembly: GCF_009828535.3. Taxonomy (NCBI): domain Eukaryota; kingdom Metazoa; phylum Chordata; class Mammalia; order Primates; family Hylobatidae; genus Hylobates; species Hylobates moloch. The sequence continues at coordinate 38,180,515 of NW_026652291.1, forward strand.
CCTTCACTTGTTCATAGAGATTCTCTTTTAAACAATGAAATTCTATGAAGTACATTTGCAGATTCAAATACCTAATAGTCTCTTCTTGCTTTTTTATCCCTAAAGTTGAGCTCTGACCTTAAGTACTCCCAGGGCACAAGGGGACTGCATACTCACCATTTTCCTTTACAAATCTGAATATTCCTGTTTACCTTGCAATATAAAGAGGGGTGGGAGGAGGACAAGAGAGCATCATGATTCTTTTCTTTTCAGTTAGACAAATTAGGGACCCTATATATTATACATAACATTTCCTGAAGTAAAAAGTGTTTCATTTTTCATCAATAGAAAATTCCCTATTTGCTCCTAATAAACACAAAATTGAAGGCCTTTGGAAATATTCAAGACTGCACACTCATGGCAGAAACTGGTTAGAAGCCAAGGAGTATCAAGGATATCAAATGGTTGGTTACTTGAACTGCTCTATTATCACCTTCAACTCCTTAGCAATAAAAGATTAAATGTATCTAAAAGGCTAGGAAAGTTTTTTTTAAAGGCACTAGGATAAAAGGTAATTTATAACATTTTCAAACTGGCTAGAAATGGGTTTTTAAACATGTGGTTTAAAATTACCTGCAATATGGTTTTGCTGTATATGGCTAATAATGAAGAATATATATGGCCTAGTTGGAGAATAAGACCAGTCTAGTTAAGAAACAGAGCCACCGTAACAGATAGAAGATAAAGACAGAGTTGACTCTGAATGGTAAGTTAAATTGTTTGAATTTTCTCCTGCAAATAATGGGAGACTAAAGGTTTCTGAGTTAGAAAAGAACAAAACAGATTTTCTGAAAGCTAAGTCTACTCTATACTGTAACCAGAGTTGACTAGGGGACAACGTAAGTGAAGTGGCCAATAAAGACAATGTTTTAATACTTTACACATGTCAGGATAAAGGGAAGTAGCAGAAGGAATGAAAAGTGATCACTTCAAACAACAGTTATTATAAAGAATGATTTCACGGGATTTGGAGACCAGGAGCCAAACAGAATTTTAAAATACTGAGTATGTCAACTGAGTCTGGGAGAATTATGGAACCTTAAAATAGGAAAATGCATAGAATAAGGTCTCTGGATTCGAGGCGGGGATAGGGATAAGAATTGGAAAAGAGACGATAAATTCTATTTTTTAATTATTGCATTTATACTGGGAGTTTTAGCAGGTTGTTAACTGCTAGATAGGACACAAAAGGGATAGGCTAGAAGGGCAAATTTATAAATAATTTACATACTTATATCTTATATTTGTAAAATGTTTTTGTTTTTACAGCCAATTTCAAGTATATTATCTCATTTGATCTCTACAATTTCCCTGAAAGGTAGACAGGTCAGATATCTGTTTTCCACATATGTAGGCACTGAAGTTGTCATATAGCTAGAAGCAATAGAACATTAACTAAAATTCAGATGGGTAAATCCTAATGTGCATCCACAGTGCTGTGTTAAGTTACATGTCTGTAAGATACCATACTGACTACATGCTTCCTTCAAAATCACATCATTTTTTTTGCCTTTAAAATATGATCAGAGAAAATTTATCTCTTTCCTTCAATTGACTGCTTCATAAAATAAATTTTAACACAATCATTAATTTCACTGTTACATGTGCTAACAGACTACAAGTTTATTTTAGTATCTGATTGTGGTAACAAGATATCTATTGCTCAAAGTACCTAAAAAAACTCAGTTTACCAAGCAGCAAAGGCAATCAAGTAGAGAAACAGTAGATATGTGTGTGAATTTTCCTACTACATATGTAAAGTGATACTAGGCTACCAACATTCCAGCTTGCTACAATATAAAAAATTTTATTCTCTATTCTGCATTGCTCCAATTTCAGTATGTGCTGGCAAAGTGAGCCACATGTCATAACTTGACAAACTGTTTTTAATAGTATTTATTTATAGCTTAAAAATGAATATCCTAAAAATATAACTAACTCCTGTTATACAAATTAGCTATCCTCCTGGGGTAAAATTTAAGTATTTTCAAAATCATAACTGTAATATCCCTAAATATACTTATAACTACACCAACTCCCACCAATTCTACCTCTGTATCTCACATTCTTAGCTTCTCCCTTCTCATGCCACTACCTTAAATCATAATATACATTATCTCTTGCATGGGTTTTTCTATGAGCATCTTAACTTTTCTATGAGTTTCTCTCCAACCTGTCTTTCTAGTTGCCAATCATTTTACACAGTATTGCCAGATTAACTTTCCTGAAGCACTCCTACCACCACAACAGTGTCCCTTTTCAAGTTTTTGTTGTCTTTTCTTTAAGCTATTGTTTACTGAGAATTTACTATGTACCATTCATTCACTATGCTAAGCACGTGACATACATTATCTCATTTAACCCTCACAACAGTCTCCTTGTTCAATTTTGTACCTTAACTTAGCAAAATAAATAACTTGTTCAATGTCAAAAGCTAAATGGCACAGCTAGGGCCTGGAGTCTGTCTGACTCCAGGACATTTTAATAACTATTCTGTAGAACACCTTAGCCTGACATTCATATGGCTCCACTTGACTTAGTCCTAGAATACTTTTCCCACTTTCTTTCTCCCTCCCGTCTTCTGAATCAAACTAGTCGCTGTTTCCCCTTTTAAGCCCTGCAATTTCCCACCTCCTTTGGGAAGTGTCCACATTCCCAAAGGAAGTTTATTAATAGTCAACTCTTACAGCACTTATTTTGTGTACTGCTTATATTTTGTCATTAAACTTTGACATACTGCTTATATTTTGTCATTAAACTTTTGACGTATTCTTATACCAAGAAAAAATCCTCTCTTCAGGTTTTTATCTGTTAAGATTTTCCTCTTCCATCAAGTATCCTATGAAATCTTAATTTTGCCTGCCCTCTCTCTCCTCTACAAACTACCCTTCTAGAGTACTTAACCTACGCCTTTGCTGTAGCATTTATTGTCTACCTTGAAATCAGAATGTTTATTAATTGCAAGCCCCCGAGGCAGAGTTTGTAACTCATATTTGATGAGTTCGTAACATACAAAATATATTGTGCTATATACAAATATTTTTTGAATGAAAATCTTTTTAATCTTTTTGACCAAAGAACTACTTATTGGGAGAGAGGAGAGTTGTGCCTTCTTACCATGAAGGTCCTCCCATCCAAGTACTAACCAGGCCTGACCCTGCTTAGCTTCCAAGATCAGACAAGATCAGGCACAGTCAGGGTGGTATGGCCGTAGAGGAATGTCCTCATTCATAATTTTACGAATACAGTTAAATCAATATGGATTGCTGGAAGATGGAGAGCTGGCGCTTAAACCTAAAATTCATTCTAAGAACAGAGTATCACTTATCAGAGAGATGCATAAGAGGCTGGGGTCTGGTCATTCTTCTATTAAACTAATACTTTCTTTTAAATAAATGAGGAAGAGTAATAGTTTCTGTTTAAATCTCTCTCCTGGGGACAATGTTTCCAAGACTGGAAAAACTATAAATTCTGGTAGAACGAAGAAATAATAAACAGAAAGTTAAAGTAGAAGAACCTTAAGACAAATACATTTACAAAATACATACTTTTTTTTTTACTTAGATGGAGCACAATCATAGCTCACTGCAGCCTCAAACTCCTGGGCTCAAGCAATCCTCCTGCTTCAGCCTCCCAAGTAGCTGGGACTACAGGTGCATGGCACCATGCCTGGCTAATTTTATTTTATTTTTTATATAGATGGAGTCTTCCTATGTTGCCCAGGCTGGTCTCAAATTCCTGGGCAAAGGGATCCTCCTACCTCAGCCTCTCAGGGCGCTGGGATTACAGGCATGAGCCGGCATGCATGCAAGCATTCATTTATTTATTTAGAGACCGTCTTGCTCTGTTGCCCAAGCTGGAGTGCAGTGGCTCAATCTTGGTTCACTGTAACCTCTGCCTCCTGAGTTCACGCAATTCTCCTGCCTCAGCCTCTTGGGTAACTGGGATTACAGGCGCCCAACACTACACCTGGCTGATTTTTTATATTTTTAGTAGAGACGGGGTTTCACCATGTTGGCCAGGCTGGTCTCAAAGTCCTAACCTCAAGTGATCCGCCCGCCTTGGCCTCCCAAAGTGCTAGGATTACAGGTGTGAGCCACTGCCCCCAGCCTGGCCTTACTCACTTAAAAGTAGTCCATTATTTTTTACTTTCATTCACTTTGGGCTAAAGTAAAAATTAAAATATAGCAAACAGAAACAGGGTATACATGTAAAGAAATAGGGCATATGTTTATGTTATATATACATATATAGAACATCCAGGGTGCCATTTATGACAATGTTAAAAGTTAAAATTGGCCAGGCACAGTGGCTCACATCTGTAATGCCAGCACTTTGGGAAGCTGAGGCAGGCGGATCACTTGAGGTCAGGAGTTCGAGACCAGCCTGACCAACATAGTGAAAGCCTGTCTCTACTAAAAATACAAAAATTAGCCAGGCATGTTGGCACGCGCCTGTAGTCCCAGCTACTCGGGAAGGTGAGGCAGGAAAATCACTTGAACCCGGGAGATGGGAGGTTGCAGTGAGCAGAGATCACACCACTGCACTCCAGCCTGGGAAACAGAGTGAGACTCCATCTCAAAAGAAGGTTAAAATCATCCAAACATATTTCCTTAAAAAAAGAAAAGAATGATTAAAGCAGGCCGGGCACGGTGGCTCATGCCTGTAATGCCAGCACTTTGGGAGGCCGAGGCGGGCGGATCACAAGGTCAGGAGATTGAGACCATCCTGGCTAACGCGGTGAAACCCCGTCTCTACTAAAAATACAAAAAATTAGCCAGGCGCAGCGGCGGGTGCCTGTAGTCCCAGCTACTCGGGAGGCTGAGGCAGGAGAATGGTGTGAACCCGGGAGGCAGAGCTTGCAGTGAGCAGAGATCGCGCCACTGCACTCCAGCTTGGGAGACAAAGCAAGACTCCGTCTCAAAAAAAAAAAAAAAAAAAAAAAAAAAGAGCAAGTAATGCATAACAAAATAACTTATTAAGAACTATTACTTTGTTATTAAGGAGTTAACGGTATCAAGGCAGTCTGACGGCTGGGCATGGTGGCTCATGCCTGTAATCCCAGCACTTTGGGAGGCCGAGGCGGGTGGGTCACTTGAGTCCAGGAGTTCAAGACCAGCCTGGGCAAGACAGTGAGACCCCATTTCTACATAAAGTACAAAATACAGGCAGTTGTGGTGGCGTGTGCCTATAGTCCCAGCTACTTGGGAGGCTGAGGCAAGAGGATCACCTGAGCCTGGGGAGGTCAAGGCTGAAGTGAGCTGTGATCACACCACGACACTCCAGCCTGGGCAACAGAGTAAGACCCTGTCTCAAAATACAAAAACATACAACAAAACACAAATATCAAGGCAGTCTGAAACAAACCATGAAAATTTAAGGTTCCATGCCTAGCCTCCTACCTATCCTCATCAAAATCTTTTCCCTACTGCTATGAACAGCTCAAGCCCCAGAGGGATATATTGATGGCTCTAACTTAATAACTCTTTAAAAAAAAAAAAAGAGAGAGAGATGGGGTTTTGTCATGTTGCCCAGGCTGGTCTCGAACTCCTGAGCTCAGGCAATCCACCCACCTTAGCCTCCCAAAGTGCTGGGATTACGGCCTGATCCACCACAGCCAGCCAGTAATCAACCCTTGAAGCACTTATTTTCTGTACGGCTTATTTTGCTGCTAATCTGTCCTGCCTGGCACTGCCATCTATTATCAAATTTTTTTTTTTTTTTTTTAGAGATAGGGTCTGACTCTGTGGCCCAGACTGGACTGCAATAGTGCAATTTCAGCCTACTGCAACCTCTACTTCCCAGGCTGAAGCAATCCTACCACGTTCAGCCTCCCAAGTAGCTAGGACTACAGGCACACGCCATCATGCCCAGCTAATTTTTCTATTTTTGTAGATATGAGGTTTCACCATGTTGCCCAGGCTGGTCTCGTGAACTCATGAGCTCAAGTGATCCTCCCGCTTTGGTCTCCCAAAGTGTTGGACTTTCAGGCATGAGCCACCAGGCCTGCCCTTTTATCAAATATTCATGTATTAATATGAGTACCTTATCTTCCCAACTAGACTGTAAATATTCTACAGAACTCTAATCTACTGGTAGGGGCTCTGAGAGCCCTGTACAGTGCTATTTATGTTCATATCAGAAACTCAATACCTGCCGCATTAATTTTATTTTTAAGACAATGTCTCACTTTGTCACCGAGGCTGGAGTACAGTGGCGCAATTTGGTTCACTGCAACCTTGACCTCCCAGGTTTAAGCAATCCTCCTGCCTCAACCCCCCAAGTAGCTGGGACTACAGGCACCCACCACCATAGCCGGCTAAGTTTTTGTATTTGTGGTAGAGATGGGGTTTTGCCACGTTGCCCAGACTGGTCTCGAACTCCTGAGCTCATGCGATCCACCCACCTTGGGCTCCCAAAGTGCTAGAATTAACAGGAGTGAGCCACGGTGCCTGGCCTATTATCAAATTTTTATGGATGAGTACCTTATCTTCTCAACTAGACTGCAAATATTCTATAGACTTCCAATCCACTGGTAGTGGCTCTGAGAACCCTGCACACTGCTATCTATGTATGCTCATATTAGAAACTCAATACGTGCTGCATTAAATTTGAATATTTAAATACTAGATAAGACAGGAAGAGAAAAACCACACCTACCTATTGCCAAACATTTAATAACTCAAGAGGAGAGAGATTTTTCCCAAATTATTTAGTGACAATCAGAATGAAGTAGTTAAGAAATGATGCAAATAATCACTACCTTGGTGACAGCAATGTTTTTACACACTCCATATAAGGGGCCCCAATATACAACTTTTGTGTTGCATATGTGTTGTACATATAGTTGTGTAACACAAAATTATGTGTGTATAATTTTTTTAAAAAGCAAACAGTTCCATTAAACCAAATATGAAGAACAATTCAATGTCTCACCTCCTCTACCTGAGTTCTGCCTAGAGACCACTTTTAACTCTTCAGTTTCTTCTTAAACTTACCTTCATATTTCTAGTGACGTGTATAGAAATAGGCTGTATGTTATATATACATACATATATAAAATACGTGTGTATGTTCTATATATACATGCATGCCTTTTTTTTTTTTAGTTATCTGTTGAGCATTTATTATGGAAGATGAATATTTAGCTCTCTCTCATAGTACACTCCCTCTCTCCACAAGTTGTGTCTCACTTTTTATTTAAATCACTAATACATCCTGTGAAAGCAAAGTAAGTATCAGGACCCCAAAACCACTAAGCCAAGGGAAAAGTCAAGCTGGGAACTATGTCAGACAAACCTGTCTCCTGGTTTTTTCCTAAATAAGACAGCTACAAGGATAAAAAGCTACATAGTTCCCTCACCATATGCCCACAAGGAAATTCCTTGTGGATAAAGGATAGACAGAACTCAGTCATCCCTCTGAGGTTCACCTGAGACAAATGCGTATCTGATTGCTTCCTCTGCCCTATGGTTTATGTAAAAATGCAGATTTACTGGGCCAGACTAAACCGTGTATTCAGTGAAAGACTGATCAAGGACTCGAAGGAATGCAACCATTTGTCTCTTACCTACTTATGACCCCCACTAACTCTTATCAACTGAAAGCCCCCGCCTCAAGTTGTTCCGCCTTACCGGATCAAACCAATGAACATATTGATGTCTCATGTCTCCCTAAAACGTATTTAAAAAAAGCTGTACCCTGATCACCTTGGGCACCTGTCGTCATGACCTCCTGAGGCTGTGTCACAGCCACGTCCTTAGCCTTGGCAAAATAAACTTTCTAAATTGACTGAGACCTGTCAGATATTTTGGGTTCACAATACCCACATTCTTTGGTAAAAGAATCAATATATTTTTAAATGTATACATTCAAATAAATCAGGTAACCTATCAGTTTCAGGTGTGTGTGTGTGTGTGTGTGTGTGTGTGTGTGTGTGTGTGTGTGTG